>NW_006399962.1:2372905-2391162 GCF_000299155.1 Elephantulus edwardii | reverse complement strand
GGGGGGGGTCTCACCTCAGGAGTTGGAGCAGTGGGACACTGCGCTGCTGGACTGGTGACTACTGGGAGCCAGGAACTGCCCGGTTGCTAAGGCCACTTCAGCATCCAAGCACAACCCTTGGTTCACACTTGACGGGCATAAGGTGGCACCAGTGGTCAGCTCGAAATTTGAAACTGATTGGGTAGAGTTCAAAAGGAGTCCCTGATTTAACCAAGTAGGTCCTGTGGAGATATCTGTGACATAACCTTCCAGAGCCTTTGGGACCAATGATTTGGCAAGTTTCAGGTCTTCCAGGAAGCACGTGCCTGACTCCAGGCCAAAGGACATTCCCATGCGCTTTAGTACTTCTACATCATCATGGATCTCAAAAGTGTTGTCGAAGTTAAAAAGGTATTCAAACTTGTCACTGGAAATGCTGCAATCGATGACGGTTTTCCTGCTTGTACTGACGATGATAAAGGGCAGCTGAATGGTGGAGTTCTGAGCCGGGGGGGCCCTGGTTCTCCAGCTCATTTTGCCGATTCCTCTGCACCAGGTTTTTGAAAGCTATTTGCTGAAGGAGAAGTTCTTGCAGCTGGATTCACTTCTGCTTTATCCGTTCTATTCACCTCTGCTTCTCTATCTCCAGATTTTGACATTCCTAAGCCGAGTTGGTAGGCAGGCCGATCCACTTGATTTCTTTTTTTCCTTTGAAATGATGTTCATTGCCATCAGCACATTTAAAGCATCATAAACTCTTCGTCTAATATTCTTCTGATCATAAGCCTGCGAAATCAGCAGCCAAATGGTTATTTGCATTCGTGAATTCGGACACCAGCTCATCAGCCACTTCATTATATGATGTGGTTCCTTTCCGCTGAACTTTCTCACACACTTTCATTGAAAAATGTCTCAAGCCTTTCCCATTTTTATCTCCTTTTTTGCTTCGTTTACCTGGGACCCAACCAGTGCTTTCGGCGATGTGAGTCTGAGTAACCACTGCCGGTGCAGGGGTGTAAGGACTCCCGATCAGAACACTTCCTGAAGTGGTTAGTCTCTGCGGTGTGCTTATAATAATTTGGGGTCCAACATTCACATTTATTGGTCCTAAACTTTTTGGTAAAATCTTTGCTGGTAAGTTGGTGCTGGAATCTGGAAATGTAGCAAATGTAATGTTACCTGGTCTGAGGAAGCATGCCTCTCTTCAAATCTATTCTTAAGATGATTTTTAAATTCAGTTGGGAGAGACACAAGATCATATTTTGGTTCTTGTGGACTCGTTTTCATTTTCTTCAGCCTTAGCTGGAACTGGAACTTGCACATGAGTAATTGATGGTCTATTACACACTCAGCTACGAGCCTGGTTTTGACTGCTGATAATAAGTTTCTGCAATGATTCTTCCCACTGATGTAGTCAGTATGATTCCTCTGCAGTCTATCAGGTGAGATCCATGTGTAAATCAGTATGTTTTTTAAAAAAGGTATTTGTGATGAATAAATCATTAAATGTCTGAAATTCAATCACTCTGTTGCCAGTCTCATTCTTTCACCAAGTTCATACTTTCTACCTACCATTCTTTCTTCACGGTTTCCAACTTTTGTATTCTCCAATCACCAATTATTAACGGATCTTGATTGCTTGTTTGGTCAATTTTGAACTGAAAATCCTCAATTTCCTTCTCTTTGGCTTTAACTGCTGGTGCATATATTTGAATAATAGTCATATTAACAGGGTTTCTTTGCATGCATATGAATAATATCCTATAATTCACAACACTGTACTTCAGGATAGAACTTGAAATTGTCTTTTAAACTACAAATGCAACACCATTCTTCTTTTGTTTTACATTCCTGGACTGTATACTGTGTATTGTCTGATTCAAAATGGCCAAAGCCAGTCCATTAATGAACTCACTAATGCATAGAATATTGATGTTCATGCATTCTATTGCCTTTTTAATAACTTCTAGTTTTTCAACATCTATACTTCATATATACAACTAGTTCCAACTAGTAAAAGGATGTTTCCAGCTGTTTCTCCTCCTTTTAACGGAATTCAAGTCTGGGCTCTACTTCTAATACTATATATATATTCATGTTCCTTTATTGTTCAAAGGGTTTTTAGAGGCATACTACCTAAGAAGTGGATGGCAAATCCTATTTTCTAGTCTGTCTTAACCTAGGAGCCCTACTAGATAAAACCTGTCTACCATGGGTGACCCTTCTGACATTTGACACACCGATGGCATAGCTTTCAGTATCACAGCAATTCACAACTTATCCCAGTACAGTAAACTGACAGCATATATGTAGTGAAGGAGAAAGTTTTCATCTCCAGAGGTAGCCCATTTCTTTTGGCAACATTTTCCCTTTAAAATGGCAAATCTAATCTCCCCATAACCTTTTTCTACTAACACCAACTGAAAGCCATTAAAACCATGCTTAATTAAAGGACTCTGGCAGTGTGGATCTTAGCATGCTGTCTTGCTATCACAAGATGTCACAGTTCTAGAAATTGGAATCTACCACTGCTTCACAGGAAAAGGACAGGCAGACTCTTCTTGTTAATACTGACCGCCTTGATGGAAATCAAGGAAGTCTGGTTATGAGTTCCAATCAACTCAAGGGCAATAAGCACCATGCTTCCATTTCAGCAGCTTGCGACATCTTTATTTTATCTCCTTCCCAGCTTCTTAAATCAAGTCTTCAAATCACATGATCTTTTTTGCTTCTGGGATAAAAGACAAAAGGATAGTATGCGCAGTCATGCTAGGTGTTAATAATCCAGTACCAAGATCCACCGGGAAATATACTCAGCTTGAAACCATGCTTCCTAGACTGATGCTCTTCTATTGCTCTTTCAAGCAAATGTTAGGGGTGTGGATTAGACATTGTAGTTAATTTATCTCTTTAATCAATTGTAATTAATGCTATAAAACAAAAAGTCTTTGAATAATTATATGACAACTCAGCATGGTTTGTAAAGCTTCACTCAGATAAAACATAAATAAAACAACTCTTGAGGCTGCTTCCAATCTTGTAACCCTTTGCATCAAAAAGGCTCTTCTTACTTCTACAGCATAAAGATTTGTTTTTTCTTTTTTTTTAATTGTGTGTGTGTGTGCGCGCATGTGCGCGCACCATCAAATTAGATCTGACTGGTACAGGAGGAGATTGCCCCTCTTTCTCCAGCAGAGCATCTGGTGGATTTGAACTGCATACCTCTGGGTAGAGAATAAGGATTTGTGAAAACATTTTTTTTTCTAGTTAAAACAAAACTAAAAGTTGCAGCTGAGAAGCAAGACAATTGATTAATTTTTAAAACCTCTAAGAATGAAAATAAAGCCAGGCTAAAAGGTAGAGAAGTAACTGTCACTTCTGATGGTGTATTTGGATTATGGAAGACATTAAAGGTTTGGGAGATCATCTGGTAGGTGAAGAAAAAGGAAACTATTTCATATTCTTGGACAAGAACAAAGCAAAAACATTAAGTTCCCAGGAGAGCCTAGACGTTTGCTTCTCAAAAAGGTATTCTGTGTACACCGTATATTTCATTGACACAAACAGCACAATTTCTAAGGCAGAACGTCTCTTGAGGACCCTCAATGGCTAAAAGTTGCAGAGAGGGGATAGTAGAATGTGGGAGGCCAAAGGGAGGAAGTCAAGAAATAGGATGATATGAGGAGGATGACTAGGAAGCAGGAATCAAGATTCCACCCCCACCCCGCCGGGACAATACTGCATGTTCCCCATAATTTTTCTGATGTGAAGGTAAATACTTTGCAGAGCAGAGTGAAATTATATATTCTTCCATCAATTCTATGAGCAACTTCCTATACATCAGGCCAAAGGGAATATATTATAACGGTGACTTCAAAACTCAGAAGGGCAGTTTCATTTTCTCTTTCCATCTATGACTAAGTAGAGAGAATACAAGCAAAAAGACAATATACCTAGGTGCTAAAAATTCTGATGTACCCTGAGACAAATTACCTATAAAGCTTTTTAGTCTTTCATAGTCTTTCATTAATTTATGTATCAAGAGTAAATGATTTCCAATTATTACTCAGACTTTTAAAAAACTGCTTAAAACAGATATTAACTCAAGAATATATAATGATTAATATATTTCATTATGTGATAAATTAATAAAACTCATATTTATTAATATACAATATGGTATATTAAGATAACTCAGTAGTCAGGGAGCTCTAGTGGCTTAATGGTATACATTTACACTGCCAACCCAAACGTACATGGTTCAAATCAATCAGCTGCTCTGCAGGAGAAATAAGGGTAGTTTCCTCTCGAGCAATTAACTGTCTCTCAAAATTCACTGGAAAGTCAGATATAAGTTGGTTTCTAATGGATGATATAAAACAGTAACAACTTGATAAAAAAAGAATAATCTATTGTGCATACTGATATATACAAGGGTAGATCTCAAAAGCACTATGTTAAATGAAAGAAGTCAGACCAAAAAATGCATACTTTTTTGCTGTTATTGTTATGTGCCATTGAGTCACCTGCGACTCATACTGGCACTATGTACAATAGCTACAAACCCTGCCCTGTCCTGAGCTAGTCTCACGGATTTCTGAAACACCTACCCCCAATACCCTAGTTACTATGTCAATCCATCTTATCTGGATCTTTCTCTCCTGCACTATCCCTCTACCCTTCCGAGCATGATGTCCTTCTCTAAGGCCTAGTCCCTCTTGGCCACAGGCCCAAAGTATATGAGACAGAACTTCAAAATCCTTGCCTCCAGGGAGATACTTGGTTTCATCCTCTTCAAGACAGACCTGTTTGTTCTCTAGGCAGTTCATGGTATGTTCAATATTCTTCTCCAGCACCACAACTCAAAAGTATCTAAGTCCATTTAAATTATGTTCAGGAGGTCCAGTGATATAGTGTGTTATGTGTTTGGTTGCTAATAAAAAAAGTTAGTGGTTTGAATCCATTGGGTACTTGGTGACAGAAAGATGGATAATCTTTTCTGTAAAGATTTACAGCTTTGGAAACTCCATGAAAGGTCACTGTAATTCTGAATCAACTCAATGACAGTGTACTTGGTTTCATTAAATATTAAAGTCAAAAAGCAGGCAAAACTAGTCTATAGTGACAGAAATCAGACAGTGGATGATCCAAGAGAAAATACTGAATGAATGGAAAGTGACATATCTTCCAGGAGTGATGGAAATATTTTATTTATTGTTTGGAGTGGGGGCTACACAAATGTTTATTATTGTCAAAA
Source organism: Elephantulus edwardii (assembly GCF_000299155.1). Lineage (NCBI taxonomy): Eukaryota > Metazoa > Chordata > Mammalia > Macroscelidea > Macroscelididae > Elephantulus > Elephantulus edwardii. The sequence goes on along the minus strand of NW_006399962.1, from coordinate 2,385,926 downwards.
CTCATTACTTGAATGCTTAAGATCAGTGTGCTTTACTGTATTTATTTAACCATACCAAGGATAGGGGAGGAAGTCCTTAGGAATCAAGACAGAACAGATAAAACATCTATAGGGTAAATAATGTGACACTGAGACAGCTTCAAATTGCAGCAATCTTATGTACAACAATAAAATCTGTCCATTCCTGCACCATCTTCACTGTGCTTTAAGTCTATTGTTGAAGCTACTGTGCAATCCATCTTATTGAAGGTATCTTCTTTTTCACTGACCTTTTACTTAACCAGCATGATGGCTTTCTCCAGGGACTGATCCCTCCTGATAATAGGTCCATAAAAAGTATGTAAGACAAAGTGTCAACATTCTTGTTTCTCACTGCATTTCTTGCAGAACAGACTTGTTTGTTCTTTAAGTAGTCCATGATATATTCAGCATTCTTTGCCAACTCCACATAATATTGAAGAGTTAATATGGTAAATTAAGAACAAATCAAAATAGTTTAGGTGTTCATGGTTTTTACATTTTTTAACACTGGAGTTAGGAGAAAAGGAAAATGCACTAATGTTATGAAGTACAATTATGCACTAGACATTTTATGCACTTCAACTCATCCACCCAAAATAGTTAATTAAGCAATGTGTTCAATGTGCCACTACAAAGTGGCAAAACGTTGGTGTTTTCTGATTCCAAAGTCTCTAAACTACTACCATCCCTTTGAATTCTTTTGAGTTTTTATAAGTTTTAGCATATACCATATCTGATCTTTTAAATGTATAAAACACTATCATAATTTTATAAAAGAAACTATCAGAAATACTAAATTAATTGTTCAGAGCCACATATATATATATATGAGGCAGAATTCAAATCTTGATTCCAAAATGCCATGTTTCTTTCCACTATTGTGCCAAAACAAAATACGAAACAACTGTATACCTATACCTCAACACAGCTCTTGGGAAGAAGGTCCTACTGAATTATAAATAAGGGATATGGGTCTTACTCCTCCTCCTCAAAGAGAGAAAAGTAGAATATAGTGGAGTAAAGCATATTTGGTTTACAGATCATCTAAAGCTATACAGTAAGTAGTAGTCATCATGCCCTTAAATATTATAAAAGTCAACTGTTAAAGGTATTACTAGGCCAATAACAATGATAACAACAATAATAACTATGACAATTTCCCAAATCAGGGAAGCAGGAAAACCATTCTGCTATATAATTGCAAATTAATTCACTGGTGGAGCCCACAGGAGCTAGCGGGTATACAAAGCAATTTCTTAGGTTAAGTAAAGGGAGAAACAAGAGTAAAATGTTTTGAACACGTACCTTCTTTTTTTGTTCAGTCTCTGTTATGGTTGTATTTGCTCTGAGATGAGAACTTCAGGTGCTCTGATTAATGGACTAAAGTATGGATGTCACTACAGTTTTCTCAGCTTTTATACATTCTTGGCCAAAACGTCAAGTGAAGCAGAACAGATCCAACTGCCTCCTCACTTAAAAAAACAGCAGTAATAGGGGTCTTTCTTAGCTGCTTCCATTTTCTTTACCATTTTCAAAGCAGTGCCATTACACAGAAAATATGACTAAATCTTAAGAGCTGCAACAATCTCTGATGTTTATACATTTCCCCCCCAATCTATTGCAAAATTGCTCTAATTCAAATTAGACAAGACATTTGGGAAAGATGACAATTTGCCCACTGTTAATGGCATTTTCAATCACTAACTAAACATCTTTATCTTGTCCTAATGTGATGACCTCAGAGGTCAATGCTACCACTTGTCAGGTGAAGAGGACAACTAAGTCAACGATTTAGTATTGAAAAAAATCTTTCAAAACCTAAAATCAAGAGTGAGACTGGCTATGATTTTATTGTTGCTCTGTGCCATCTAGTCAAAACTGAGTCCTAACTGACCTTCCAGCAGGTTTTCAGAGGCTGTAAATCACACCAGAGCCATCTGCGTTCCCTTGTTACAAGATTAGAAAAATCTGATTTCAGATGAAAATCTGGAAAACTTAAGGCCTTTAAGCCTCCACAGTAGAGAAAAGACTGTTCTATCCCAATATCTATTTTCTTCTTCTTTACCAGTTTGGCACATGACTTCCTGGAAAAAGCTAAACATATTCTCAAACTAGTTCACTGCATCAATCCATCTCTCATTGTGAGTCTTCCTCTCTTCTGCTGATGTCTTACTTTTCCCAGTATGATATATCTTTTCAAAGATAGGTTCCTCCTGAAGATGCCCAAAGAGAGAGAGATGGAAGTTTCTGTTCTAGCCTTTAAGAAGCAGCACTTCAGTTGTTTTTCCTTCAAGATAGATTTATTTTATCCTGAAAAATCGAGAACCAGGAGAAGATAAAATAGATGAATGGGACCTTCTAAGAATCAAATCCCTATGCACATCCAAAAACTTCTCCAACAGGGTAAAAAGGAAATCCACAGACTAGGAAAAAGTATTTAGCAATGACATGTCAGATAAGGATTACAAGACTAGAAGAATCTGATTTCACATGAAGAATCCGGAAAACTTAAGAATTTATAAATCTAGAATTTGTAAAATATATAAAATATAGAATTTATAAAATACTTGAGAACCACAATAAAATAAAGGTAAATAATCCAATTGAAAAATGGGCACAGGATATAAACAGACACTTCACCAAAGAAGACATTCAGATGGCCAACAAGCACATGAAGAAATGTTCAAAACCCCTAGCTTTAAGACAGAGGCAAATAAAACAAAATAGCAAAATTTAACAGAATAGCATGCAACAAATGCTGTCGAGGTTGTTGAGAAACTAGAACCCTTATTCACTGTTGGTGGAAGTGTGTGCAACCACTGTGGAAGGAAGTAAATGTTCATTAAAATTAATAAAATTTTTAAAAAAAGATATTTATTTGTTCTTTTGGAAATGCATGAAATAGTCAATATTCTTCACCAACACCAAAATGCAAAGGCATCAATTCTTCTTTCTTAAGCACTGTCCAGTGTCGAGATGCATAAGAAGCAACTGAAAAGGGCAAAGCGTGTACCAAGAGCATCTTATTCATTAAACTGACATCCTGGCTCTTTAGAACTTCAGAAAGGTCTTTGACAGCAGATTTCCCTAATATAACACATCTTTTGATCTCTTAATGGCTGTGACCAAGGGTGTTACTTGTGGATCCAAGTAAAATGAAATTGTTGACAACTTCAGTCTTTTCTCCTATCCTATCATGATATTGCCTATTGGTCCAGTGTTAAGGAATTTTGTATCTCTGATGTTGAGACATAACTCATTGAATCGTCTTTGATCTTCTGCTTCAAGTCCTCTCCACTTTCTGCAAGCAAGGTAATGTCATCCAAACAGCTCAACTTGTTGATGAATCTTCCTCCATTCCTGACGCCACATTCTTCTCCATATGATCCAGCTTCTCGAATGATTTCCTCAGCATATAGAAAAGGCTGGGTTTAGAAGGGGTCATGGTACTAGGGATATTGCAGCTGATGTTAGATGGATCTTAGCTGAAAGCAGGGAATACCAGAGGGATGTCTATCTGTGTTTCACTGATTATGCAAAGGCATTTGACTGTGTGGACCATAACAAACTGTGGCTGACTCTGAGAAGAATGCGAATTCCAGAATAATTGATTGTGCTAATGCGAAACCTATACTTAGACCAAGAGGCAGTCATCAGAACAGAGCAGGGAAACACTGCATGGTTCAAAATTGGGAAAGGTGGACACCAGGGATGTGTCCTATCTCCATACCTTTTCAACCTGTATGCAGAACAGATATCCGAAGCTGGGCTCTATGAGGAGAAGTGTGGCATCAGGATTGGTGGAAGATGTATTAACAATCTGCTTTATGCAGACGACACAACCCTGCTTGCTGAAACTGAGGAGGACCTGAAACACTTGCTGCAGAGGGTCAAGAACTGCAGCCTTCAGTACGGATTGCGGCTCAATGTCAAGAAGACAAAGATTCTCACCACTGAACCAATTGGCAGCATCAGGATGGATGGTGAAGAGATTGAGATTGTTAACAACTTTAGTCTGCTTGGCTCCACGTGAGTCAACACACTTGGTACCAGTAGCCAGGAAATCAAAAAACATATTGCGATGGGAAAGCCTGCTGTTAGGGACCTCTCCAGGGTACTGAAAAGCAATGGTGTCACTCTGGAGACTAAGGTGTGTCTGATACAGGCTATGGTCTTTGCAATCACTTGTTATGCATCAGAGAGTTGGACAATGACTAGGGAGGATAGAAGGAGAATTGATGCCTTTGAGCTGTGGTGCTGGAGGAGAGTATTGAATGTACCATGGACTGCAAAGAAAACAAACATTCATCCTGGAGAGGGTTAAACCAGGCTGCTCCTTGGAGGCAAGGATTCTGGGGTTTCGTCTGACATACTTTGGACATGTTGTAAGGAGGGAGCAGTCCTTGGAGAGGTACATCATTCTTGGGAGGGTGGAGGGACAGCGCAAGAGGGGAAGACCCTCTATGAGGTGGATTGATTCAGTGGCTGGGATAATCGGGATGGGTATGTCAGAGGCAGTACGCTTGGCACAGGATAGAGCAGGGTTTAGGGCTGTTGTACATAGGGTCTCTACGAGCAAGTGACTCGATGGCACATAACAACAACAACAAAACAACAACAACAACAAAAAGGTATGGAGAAAGGATACACACCTGATATATATTTGATGCAGAGACTACTACAATGGGCTTGAACTTGACAGAGATCAAGGATGGTTCAGGATAGAACAAGTTTGAGATCTGCTGTACCTAGGATTGCTATGGATCATAGTAGACTCAATGAGAACTAACAACAACATTCTCAAATTCTCTGGTGTGGCTAACTATGAGTAAGTGACCAAGTTCTAGTCAAGAGATGTAAGTAGAAGTAGCAAATACAACTTCCATAAAGTATTCTTAAAGGTAATGGATGGTCCTTGTTTAGCCATCTCTCTTTTCTACTGGATTGACTATGGAAGCTAAAGACTCGAACTTGGGCAGTTATTTGGACTGAGATGATCCTAGGATTAAAAGCCATTGATAGTTGTGAGATACTGTTGAATTGAGTATGAATCATAGCAACCTTATGAACAAAAGATCCGAACACTCTTCTATCCTGTGTCATTCTCACACTTCCTGACACGCAAGAGCCTACTGTATCAGTTGCCATGTCAATACACCTGGTTGAGGGTCTTCTTATCCTTCACTGACCTCTTCCCTTCCCAGCATCTTGTCCCTCTCCAAGGAATAGCCCTTCCTAGCAACATGCTCAAAGTATGTGAGGCAAAGCCTCATCATTCTTGCCTGCAAAGAACACTCCAGTTGCACCCTCTCCAAAACATTATTTGTTTGTTTTTCTGGCTGTCCATGGGATGTTCTGTGTTCTTTTCCAATATCATAGCTCAAAGACATCAATTCTTTTTCTATTATCCTTATTCACTGTCTAGCTCTCAGATGCATAGCAAGAGGTCCGAAAGATTATGATCTGAATCAGACATACCCTAGTCCTCAAAATGACATCATTACTCCTCAATAATTTGGAGAGGTTCCTAATTGCAGATTTTCCCATTGCAATGCATCTCTTTATTTACTGACTGCTGGTACAAAGGGTGTTAACTGTGAATCCAAGCAAGATGAAGCTGCTGACAGTTTCAATCTATTCTCCATTCATCATGATGTTACCTATCGGTCCAATGGTTAAGAATGTTTGTTTTCTTAATATTGAGACACAATGCACACCAAAATTGCATTCTTTGATCTTCTGCAACAAGTGCTTCAAGTCCTACTCACTTTGAACAAGTAATATTGTGTCATCTGCGTAAGTCAGGTTATTTATGAGTCTCCCTCCAACCCTGATGCCAAATTCCTCTTCATAGAGTCCAGATTCTCAAATAATTTGTTGAGAATGCATATGGAATAGGTATGGAGAATACAACCCCGACACATGTGTTCCCCTGCTCTATTTGCATAATAGTCTTCTGGTCTAGGTCTCTCATGAGCATAATTAAATGCTCTGGGACTCCCCTTCTTCTCAGTGTCAGCCACGATGTATTCTGATCTACATGGCCAAATGCCTTTATATCGTAAAAAAGCAAAAACAGACATTCTTTTGGTATTCTTTACTTTCAGCCAGGATTCATCTGACATCAGCAATGATATCCCTGGTGCCACAACCTATTCTAAATGATGCTTGAACTTCTGGCAGTTCTCTATCTATGTACTGTTCTAGCCATTTTTGTATGATTTTCAGCAGTATTTTGCTTGCATGTGATATTAATGATATTGTTACTTGGATTCACACTTGACACCCTTGGTACCAGCAGTCAGGAAATCAGGAGATGTATACCTCACAGATGCAATAGAAAATTATGAGAGATAGTAAATGTAAAGTGACTGTCAATAATAACTACCCAGTAAATTCCTCCTAACCATATTCCATAGTAAGAAAGGAGAAGAAGGTAACTAAGAGGTCCCTTTTCTTCACTGTTCATTGCTAATGTTTTTCTCTTGTGAATAAGCAGCTTTCTAGTCAGAATTGGAATCTTGTATATGCTGTTTCCCTCAATCAGTACTAAAACTACATCACCAGATATAAATGAGAACCTCAATCATTTTAACAATTAGTAGAAGCCTGCAATGAAGCAATCTTTGAATTCTATCAACCTCTTCCTGTCCTTAGCTTATTGTTCTTGGTACTATGATATTCTGAAAATTATATTTAAAACCTAATTTTAGATAAATAATATTTAAAAAAAGGACTCCAAAGATTGATATAGAGGTAGCTTAAGACCTAAAGTAAGAGATGAACCACTCAGAATGGTTAGTTCCTCTACATCTTCTTATAAATGTTGGACCTCATGCACTTACTGCAGACAGTCAAGGACTACAGCCTTCAGCATGGATTGAGGCTCAATGTCAAGAAGACAAAGATTCTCACCACTGGACCAATCGGTAGCTTCAGGATGGATGGCGAAGAGATTGAGAATGTTCACAGTTTCAGTATGCTTGGCTCCACGGTCAACACTCTTGGCACCCGCAGCCAGTAAATAAAAAAAGTATTGCGATGGGGAAGTCTGCTGTTAGGGACCTCTCTAAAGTACTCAAGAGCAACAATGTCTCTCTGGAGACTAAGGTCCGCCTGATACAGGCCATGGTTTTTGCAATCACTTGTCATGCATCAGAGAGTTGGACAAGGATAGAAGGAGAACTGACACCTTTGAGCTGTGGTGCTGGAGAAGAGTATTGAATGTACCATGGACTGCCAAGAAGAGAGGGTTAAACCAGGCTACTCCTTGGAGGCAAGGATTCTGGGGCTTCGTCTGACATACTCTGGACATGTTGTAAGGAGAGACAGGTCCTTTGGAGAGGGACATCATGCTTGGTAGGGTAGATGGACAGTGCAGGAGGGGAAGACCCTCTATGAGGTGGACTGATTCAGTGACTGGGGTAATCGGGATGGGTGTGTCAGAGGCAATGTGATTGGCACAGGATAGAGCAGGGTTTAGGGCTGTTGTACATAGGGTCACTATGAGTCGCAAACGACTCAACAGCACATAACAACAACAACAACAACAACAACAACAAGGGCAGTAAAGTATAGGTAAAAATATATATCATGATCTTCTATGGAAAGGAACAATGTTGAGTCCAGTGACACTGGCTGCTGATAAATCTTTCAATCCTGACACCACATTCTTCTTCACACTGTCCAATTTCTCAAATGATTTGCTTTGCATACCGTTTGAACAGGTATCTCTACTGAGAAAAATGGTATTATAAGACCACAGCCTTCAGAAACTTCCCTTACATCAGATTAGGCCTGTGATGGGATTAAGGAGTGCTGCATTCCACTCTTAACAATTATTTGGTTAATCACATCATAAAATGTCATTCTATAGTTTTCACATGACTTCATTATATACATGTATTTTAGCAGAGGATACAACTCTATCCACAACAGTTAATGAATGTGAGTGAGCAAGCTAGGGAAGTTAAAATGGAAAATATGGAAGTTATTCTCCACTAACTCTAAGGCAAATGCAACAATGACAGTGAGCCATTATACTAGGATGTAAAAGGAGGAAGGAAAAGCAAGTAAGAAAAAGCTACCAACTTTTCTTACTCAACAGTAAAGCTACCAAAATAAGCAAGGCAGTCTCAGAAATAAAAACAATCCCTTGTGGTCTAAAAGGCCAGAATTTGACCTAGAATTGGCTTAAATCCAACTGGCTATAGCTGCATGTCAACCACTGGCAAATGTTAGGTTTCTCTCACAATATCATTTATCAATGAACTCACATTAAGAAGCTAATATACCATTACAGTGTTTACATTAAATTGCAAATTTTAAAGAGAAGAGAAAGATAGTATATATTATTCTTGAAACACATTATTTCACAGCTATATATACAGATATGGTATTAATGTCATGTACCATTGAATAAATGAATTCTGCAAGGTTAAATGATGATGCATTTGTGTTCTATCTGCTCACTGGCTCTTGTGTTAGCCAATCTGATCCAGGATTCCATGGCAACAGGCTCTGTCACTAAGAGCTACTAGATAAGCTTCCTCCCCTACCCTTTCAAAGAAAGCATTTTTCATAGAAACTACTGCAAACACTGGTCAGGGAATAGTCTCTATAGAGAAATAAATATTTCCACTCTGGTATACGAAAAGTTAATAACAGTAATAATAATAAACCTATGCAAATAATAATTAATCTATAAGCTCTGGTGGCCCAGTTGATAAGGATTTGCACTGTCAACCAAAAGGTTGAAATCCACTAGCTCCTCTGAAGGAGAAAGATCTCCTCTTGTGAGATTTAGAGCCTCTAAAAACCTCCTAGAGGTCTGCTATAAGTTAGTTCCAAGTTGATGGCAACAAGTCAGTCACTCATCAAATAATACAAAATTCCAAATCCCTGAAGATTTTCTCTTATTTATCTTCATTAGGGAAATTCAGAAATTGGATAAACTGAGGGACTAGTGCAAAGACAGTGCTATCTGACCCAAATAAAAATAGTGAAGCTTCCTATGTCTAAAAAGGGAGCTCTACACACCCATGTTTATCGTGGCTTTGTTCACAATAGCAAGGAGTTGGAAACAACCTAAGTGCTCATCAACAAACGAATGGACAGAGAAGTTGCGGTATATTCACACAATGGAATACTAAACTGCATTGAAAAACAAGGAACTCATGCAATATTATTCAAAATGGGTGACCCTGGAGGACATTATGCTGAGTAAAATATCTCAATCACAAAGGGACAAATACTGCATGGTGCCACTGTTGTAAAACAGGACTGACCTTGGGGTTGGGGAGAGACTGAGAAAGATGGGTTCAATAATGTATACTGCATTAAAACAGATGAGGGAGAACACTTTAAAAGAGATATGTGATTAGGTATTATTGTCATGGCAGGAGTGCACAGCGAAGGCTGCATAGTGGAGTGGACCTAGAGGGAGGGATTGTAAAACAATGAAAGAATTTGTCTTTTACTTTTCCAAGAGGGTAGTGTTCTAGGGGGGTTGGGAGCGGAGAAAAGTGTAACAGTGAATGAATGGAAATCCAAAGTATCTGTAAATTTTCATTGAAATTAGTAATATTTTTTTTTTAAAGGGAGCTCTACTAGCTTAGTGGTAACAAATTATGCTTCCAGCCCAATGACTGGTGGTTCAAATCCACCATGGGAGAAAGATGGACAATCTCCACCTGCGAAATTTACAGCCTCAGAAACCCACTGGAGGATCTCATAAGTTTCTTTGGACTTAATGACAGTGAGCATACTGTTCCCCTCTCCCTGCCTCCTCCCTGTACCATGAGAAGAAATGTCTTAAGCACATACAATACAAATTATGATATTAAGAGATCATGTTCATTCCTTACATAACTATATATTGAAGATACGTTTTCTATACATGTCATTTATATTAAAAGTAAAATTAAATGTTGGCACTACTGACCAGCAAAAGTAGCTCACTAACTCACAAGTTGTAAGTGACTTATAGCTGATCCTCCATTGTGTTTCCAAGTTGTAAATCACATGGAGGAAGATTGCCAATCTTTCTCCTACAGAGCAGCGGTTGGATTTGAACCACCAGAGAGGAGTAGTTAACTTTGGGTTATCAGTGCAACTCCCTACAGAGCATAAAAAATAGCTACTGATGTATATTTCTAGGAGGGTTTTCATCTGCTGAATGGGGTTTGTACACGTATGTCTCAGTTCTCCGAGAAAATAAATAGATGAATACAACTCTTCTGTCAGCACTTAGTTCTAAAGGTTAGCCAAACATATGCAGCAATACAGAGTTCTAGAAATTCTTAAAACTAAGACTGCCACACTTTTTCCATGCAAAGTGGCTGGTGAGTTTAAATGGTTAATTTTTTGATTAACAGCCAAGCACTTAACCACTGTGGCCCATCGATCTTCCTTAGGGAGACAAACCAAAACAGTGGGTAGAAGTCACTTTCTGTAGGATTCATAAATAATATCAAAGCAGGGACACAGAGGACTCACTGCAAAGAAAGTCCTATTAGGCCTCACCTTTTCATCTTCGTGATTTCCTCTATTCTGTTACAAAGGAAAAGCAAAACATTCCACTCTAATCTTGCAGGTTTTTGTCTTTTTTTATGTTTAAAGATCTGGGACCAGGTAGCTATAGTAGAATAGGATATTAATTAGTTTCAGAAAGACAAAAAATTATACAATTATTTTTTCACTGATGTTTTCACCACAATGTGACTGTCCTGCAGCTCTGATTTTATCTTCTTGAGGGAGTTTTGGTGGCCTAGTGATAAAAAGTACTGTACTCCCAAAGGCACATGGTTTGAATCTACCTGCTGCTTCGCAAAGGAAGATGAGCAACTTCCTCCCATGTGATTTACTTCCTCTGAAAATCTGCTGGAAGGTCAAGTGGGGTCAGTTCTGGCTAGTCAATGACAACCACATTCTTGAAATAATAACAACAGAAGTTGTCATTGTTAGGTGCTGTTGTGTCAACTACAACACACTGTGATCCTGTGAACAACACATCAGAACCGTGCCCTATCCTGCACCATTCTCACAATCCCATTCTCAAGGCCATTGTTGTAGTGTCAATCCAGCTAGCTGAGGGTAAGGTCTTCCTATCTTTTGCTGCCCTCTGCCTCTGCCCTCTATAGTCTTCCAAATCACCTGATATACCTGAGAGTGCAGGACAATGAATAGGATGACAGAAAAACTGATACCTTTGAGTTACAGAGCTGGAAAATAGTACTGACTATCCCATGATTGCTGAAAGAACAGATATATCTTGGAAAAAGTGAAGGCAGAGGGCTCCTTGGAGGCAAAGATGACAAAACTCTGCCTTTCATACTTTGGACATGGCCCTGAGAAGTGACATATTTGGAAGGATAGGAGGACCAGTAAATGTGAGGAAGACCTCCAATGAGATAGACTGACACAGTGGCTTCAGCAATGCACTCTACTGTGTCAAAGATGATGAGGGTGACACAGGACAGGGCAGAGTTCAGGATGGCTGTTCATAGTGTCACTATGAGTCATACTTGACTCGACAGCACTTAACAACAACCTTTCCTAGCATGATTTATTTTTCTAAAAACTACAGATCTCTTTTATGAAGCAATTACTGTTTCCAAGCATTATGCTCAAGAATTTATATAGATCAATCACATTTATCTTCACTGTAACTGTTGTTGTTGCCATGTGCTGTCGAGTCGCTTGTGACTCATAGCGACCCTATGTACAACAACCCTAAACTCTGTACTGTTCTGTGGCAATCGCATTGTCCCTCCACCCTCCCAACATGATGTCCTTCTCCAAGGACCGGTCTCTCCTCACAACATGTTCAAAGTATGTTAGACGGAGTCTCAGAATCCTTGCCTCCAAGGAGGTCCCCGGTTTAACCCTTTCCAGGATGAATCTGTTTGTTTTCCTAGCAGTCCATGTTACTCTCAATACTCTTCTCCAGCACCACAGCTCAAAGGCATCAATTCTCCTTCTATCCTCCTTGGTCACTAACTCTCTGATGCATAACAAGTGACTGCGAAGACCATGGCCTGTATCAAACACACCTTAGTCTCCAGAGAGACACCATTGCTCTTCAGTACTTTGGAGAGGTCCCTAACAGCAGACTTTCCCATGGCAATGCGCCTTTTAATTTCCTGGCTGCTGGTGCCAAGAGTGTTGACTGTGGAGCCAAGCAAACTAAAGCTGTGTACAATCTCAATTTCTTCACCATCCATCCTGAGGTTACCAATTGGTCCAGTGGTGAGAATCTTTGTCTTCTTGACATTGAGCCTCAATCCATATTGGAGGCTGCAGTCCTTGACCCTCTGCAGCAGGTGCTTCAGGTCCTATTCAGATTCAGCAAGCAGGATTGGTGTCATCTGCATAACGCAGGTTGTTGATAAATCGTCCACCAATCTTGACCCCCACATTTCTCCCCATAGAGCCCAGCCTCCCGGATAATCTGTTCTGCATATAGATTGAAAAGGTATGGAGATAGGATGCATCCCTGGTGTACGCCCTTCCCAATTTTGAACCACACAGTGTTCCGTTGCTCTGTTCTGACGACTGCCTCCTGGTCCAAGTATAGGTTCCGCATTAGCACGATCAAGTGTTCTGGGATTCCCATTCTTCTCAGAGTCAGCCATAGTTTGTTATGGTCCACACAGTCAAACGCCTTTGCACAGTCAATGCAACACATTCTGAAAATTTTCTTTCACACAGTAACATCAGAGGTTTAAAAATGTTATTTATGTTTTACAATTTAAAAAGGAAGGCAGGCCTCTTTATACATATACACACAAATATAAATAAGAAAATGAAAAAATATCCATAATTTATTACTCAGAAATAACCACTATGAAGAACAGTTATGTTTTGAGGTATGTATTTTTTAAAAATTTTATTATTTTTGAGTTGTGTACCATCAAATCAGATCTGACTGGTACAGGAGGAGATTGTCCCTCCTTCCCCGGCAGAGCATCTGGTGGATTCAAACTGTGCGCCTCTGGGA
>NW_006399962.1:2369563-2372695 GCF_000299155.1 Elephantulus edwardii | reverse complement strand
CCTCCAAGTCCACTCCACTATGCAGCCTTCGTTCTGGACTCCTGACATGACAATAATACCTAATCATATATCCCTTTTAAATAATTCTCTCCCTCATCTGTTTGAATGCAGTATACATATTTTATCCCCTCTCTGTCAGTCTCCCCTCAACCCCTATCTCAGTCCCGTTTTATAACAGGGGCCCTATGCAGTATTTGTCTTTTTGTGACTGAGATATTTTACTCAGCATAATGTCCTCCAGGGTCACCCATTTTGAATAATAATGCATGAGTTCCTTGTTTTTCAATGCATCGTAGTATATTCCACTGTGTGAATATACCACAGCTCCTCTATCCATTCATTTGTTGATGGTCACTTGGGTTGTTTCCAACTCTGTGCTATTGTGAACAAAGCCGCAATAAACATGGGTGTGCATATATCTGCTTGGGTGGCAGTTACGGTTTCTTTAGGGTATATTCCCAGTAGTGGAATTGCTGGGTCAAATGGTATCTCTATTTGCAACTTTTTCAGAAAGTGGCATATAGTCTTCCACAGTGGTTGCACCATTTTACACTCCCACCAACAGTGAGTAAAGGTTCCAGTTTCTTCACAACCTCTCCAGCATTTGTTGCTTGTTGTTCTATTAAATTTTGCTATTCTTACTGGGGTGACAGGGTATCTCATAGTTGTTTTTATTTTCATTTCTCTTAGAGCTAGGAATTTTGAACATTTCTTCATGTGCTTATTGGCCATCTGAATGTCTTCCTTGGTGAAGTGTCTGTTCATATCCTGTGCCCCTTTTTCAATTGGGTTGTTTACCTTTATCTTGTTGTTATTTTTCTAATTCTTATTTTAATGCATAAATAATTTTAATGTCATTTACATGATAATAGATAATAAAAGCATGACTATTTTCCCTATTAATTACTTTTAAACATAAAGTTACTCTAATAGGTACTTAATAGTTTATTTATATATACTGTACTGGAAAAGAATAAACAAATCTGTCTTGGAGGGACTGTAACCCACCAGGGTGGCTCTTAGAGGCAGGACTGTGAAGCTTGTTTCATACAGTTTGGGCATATTGTCAGGAGGCACCAGATCTTAGAAAAAGACATCAAGCTTGGAAAATGAGATGGTCCATAAAACAAAGAAGACTCTTAATAAGATGGACTGACATGGTGACTGTACCAATGGATTTAAAGCCTTGTAGAAATTATGAGGATGACATTGTTGTTAAGTGCTTGTGTAAACTCTGAGAGAACAAAAGAGTAGGGCAAAGTTTCAATCTGTTGCTCATTCCTAGGGTTGCTATGAGTTGTAGTTAAGTAAAAAACAACAATAATTTCTTTTATACATTTCTGCATTACTGGATATTTGAGCAGCTGTTGTGCCTCAGAATTAGCTCAAAGACAACTGTTGAATTTTTATTTTTTGGCCCTACGTAGTACAAATAGTTACTATGCTTGGCTGCTAACTAAAAGGTTGGGGGTTCAAATTCATTCCGAGGCAGCTCAAAAGAAAGGTCTGGAAAATCATTCATTGGACTTTGGAACACAGCTCTCCTCTGACACTCATTATGGAGTCATTATGAGTCAGAATTGACTCATCAGCAAATGATACTGAGAACATCTCCATACTAAAGTCATTACACATATTTCTAATAAATTCTTCAGAATAAACACATTTAACAGTTAAGAGACAGTAACTTTCATTCTTTATTTACTCTAATTACTACAAGCAAGGATGTTGTAGTTGTGTGCTATTGAGTTGGCCCTCTACTAGGTTTTTCAGAGGTAGTTAATTGCATGGTAGGAAAATGCCCTCATGAAGAAACTGCTGGATTCAAACCATGTGCTTTTGGGATTGCAGTGCAGCTTTTTACCTTGACAAGGACACTAATTACAGTGTTTCTCAACTGTTCCTTTACTAATTTCTAATGTCCACTCACTATATCTCACCGTGATAGCTGGACTTTCAACAATATTCACTAAGGCTTTATTTCTCACTTTTTCTAGTGCCTTACTTTAATAATAAATTGTCCCTTTCTCTTATACCCCAGGAGAGAAGGTATATACAGTCCTTATTCCTTACTCTTGCCTAAGAAAATAAGAGGAAAAAAAGTTACATAGGGATATATTCTCTTTGTCATTAACTTTATAATGATCTTACTTATTCTTGTTAATAAATCTTGGTAGTTGAGTAAGCAATTAAAAAAAGCAAAGCCATTGGCGAGCTCTGGTGGCCTAGTGGCAAGCAGATGTACTGCTATCCCAGAGGTGCAAGGTTCAAATCCACCAGATGCTCTGTTGGAGAAGGAGGAAAAATCTCCTCCTGTACCAGTCAGATCTGACTTGATGGTACACACACACAAAACAAAAAAATAAATTAAAAAAAAAAGCAAAGCCACATAAGAACCACTGTCTACTCACAAATCTTTATATTAAGTTAAGAGGGCAGAGATATATTGGATATTTCAGTGTTTGTAATCTGGTATGTGGCTCACTTAAGTTTATAGATTTTTTTAAAGTTACTAGATTTATACATATATGGAAACAGAACATCATCATGTCAACTTCTATAGAGGAAAAACAGAGGGAACTGTTTCAAAGGTAGAAACCAAAGAAACGCAAGTGCCTTAAGATTTCAAAGTAGATCAAAGCCAAGGACAGAAAGTAAAAATAGCAATCACCAGAACCAACCATCATTTGAAGTCAAGAGATTGATGATAACCAAATAAAGAGAAAGAGAGCTAGGAATCTTCTCAAGTAACATGCTTTCAATTGGGCTTCTACATATAAAATGCAAAAAGCTATTTTCTATACTGCATTGATTTTAGGCTTAAATATATAAATTATACTTATATATATTTTAAAAATAAAATAGCCTATATAGCTTTTTAAAAAATCTCTCTGGATTCCTAAAAAAACTAAGTGTGATCTGAAGAGATAAGTATGATATCCCTGTTTAATTTCTAAATATTATTTGTAAAAGTCAAATGTTAACTTAGCCATTATTATGACCAGGAACTATCTTAAAGGTAAATACAACTGAACTAGAAAATAGGACTGTATAATGTAAGCGGAAAAGCAGACATTATTCTCACTTCATATAAAGAATTTAGAATAAATGAAAGTATAATAGAGAAAAAAA
>NW_006399962.1:2350504-2369463 GCF_000299155.1 Elephantulus edwardii | reverse complement strand
GTAGATCTTAAATTTCCCTGGACTCTGGTTTACTGAGATTTTCACACTGACCTCTGCAGGCAGCTCTCCAGAGAGCAATGGTATTAAAATGGAGTGGAATCTTCAAAACAACTCTTTGAGGTGGATCATGATTACTTTCATTTTATACGTGAAAAATCAGAAGCGCAAAGGGGTTGCCAATGTCACAGAATCTGTAACTAGAATTCAGGCCTAACTCTGGGATTCAACCTTTAACCACAACATTTTTCCTAAAGAGAAATCTAGTAGGCTATATAAAAATGAGGCAGGGTAAGTTAGAGCAATACATGAGAGAAGACAATAAAATGAGTAACTTTTAGGCACAGAAATGTTCATTATCAATTAATTTTGCAAGGAAATACTTCCAACATGAATCACCATTTTAATCATCCCACACAGGGCAATACTAAAATACTTAACGTAAAAGTAGCGCCTGATCCTTAGAAAAAACAACCCCACACAACCCTAAAAAACAAAACCACCCAAATTTTTAAAATCCCAAAACAACAACGAAGGGATGAGTGAGAAGATAAAAAAAAAAAAAAAAGATTAAAAAAAAAAGCTGAAATCTTGGTTCTCTAATTCCTTTCAACAGATTTCCTTTCTTTGACCTTTTCTAAAACCTTGATGGTTAGAAAATAAAAATTGAGGCAGGGAAAAAAACAATCAAGGGGGAGAGCTGGGGGAAATTCTAATTGAAATAAAGAGATTTCTTGGTAATTTTCCCCCTGGTAATGAATGGAACATTTAACTTAAGTCTATCCTGCCCAACCCCAGTGGAAGGAAATCAAGTTAACACCACCATCATCTTTTAAAATTTCACAGCAGTCTTCTTCCCCCTCAAAGGCTATTCCTGTCCTTGTTGCAGACAGGGAACTGCTGCCAGTGACGTAAGAGCAGTCTCCCAGCAACAATTAATGAGGGTTGTCCACCACAGGGGTTTCCTGAAAAGCTAGCAAGAAATTATTCACATATTTGCTGTAATATCAAGATGCAAGAATGTGGTGGAATTTCTCTTCTGTATCTGGTATGCTTCTAAATAGGTTAATCTTTGGGAATGCTCCCCTTTTACTCTAGATTATCTTTCTTTTCCTTCCCTCAATTTGTTCCTAAATAAAGTTAGATTGCTGTTAGTTTAGAACATTTTTGATTGTAGAAACTAGTAAATACAACTGAACTGGAAAATAGGACTGTATAATGTAAGCGGAAAAGCAGACATTATTCTCACTTCATATAAAGAATTTAGAATAAATGAAAGTATAATAGAGAAAAAAACAAAACAAAACAATAAAACCATGACACCAAAAAAAGGGATAGAAAATAAACCATCAAGTTTTAAAATGATAATCCTATATATATGCAATCCAAATACACATCCATAGACAGGTAGATCTTAAATTTCCCTGGACTCTGGTTTACTGAGATTTTCACACTGACCTCTGCAGGCAGCTCTCCAGAGAGCAATGGTATTAAAATGGAGTTGCATAAAAAGGAACTGGAAGCGCAAACACTCAGTCTGAAATTAAATGAGTTAGGTTATTACGCTCACATCTAAAAGGTTATTGTCCAGTTTCTTCCTAAAGAAACTATTTTAGCTATATACATTCAATATCGGAGGTCTATGCCAAACTACAGTGATAAGAAATTTTATGTAACCACCTATTTTTGAGATCTGAGAAACAGCGAACAAACTGACTCCTCAAGACCAGTGCAAACAGGGTAGGAAAATTCCAAAACCGACCTAGGATTATTAATGGATGCAAAACTCTTCCTTTTCCTTCCATATTTAGAAAAAGGCAATTAGGTAAAATATATTAGCACCAGGACATAAAGGGTTAACTCAGGCACCCTGCTAAAGCAGTCCTGACTTTGGCGATTCTCATTCTAACAGAAGACAAATACAATAGCATCCGGTCATTAAAACATTCTACTTTGGCTTTAGCTCTATTCAAAGATACCTTGTTATCATTATCAAGTTATAGATAGGAGAACGCACCACCGCTTCAGATGAAATTTTCCTTCTTGCTTCTCTCCGGTCCCCTCCCTCACAGAAGAAACAGACTGCAAACAAAACCAGTACGTCACTGAAGGTAGGGGGAATCCCATCTCTGCACTCTTTAGAAACCAAGGCCAGCAAACAAAAACAAGCCCATTAAGAGAAACAATCTAAAATAAGAAGCAATATAGCCAGAAAAAAATCACATGACAATCTGAACATATCATAAGGCATGTTTCAGGACAAAGGTTGACCAGATTCCTTGTTCCGAATTTGCTTCTAGGATGTTCATATTTTTAAAAGCTCCCTATACAGCAAAATTGATATATTTATTTCAATCACATTTAAAGACTAGGGGACAGTTACATAAAGACATGGAGCAGAAAGGCATATTCCCAAACTGGGTGGGGAGAACTGTTTAATGACACAGTGAAGGATATTTATAGGGGATTCCCTGCTTCCTGCAATGTGCGTCAACAGCATCACCAAAGAGGACAGAAATCACCACTAGGCTCATAAGCTCAATCTGAATGAAGCATTGGTTGGTTTTAAGCCATGGAACTGACAGAATATGAATAAAGTAAGCATTCTTTGCAAACATAATTTTTAATGATTTTAAAAAACCCACAAAAACAAATAAG
Organism: Elephantulus edwardii; assembly: GCF_000299155.1. Lineage (NCBI taxonomy): Eukaryota > Metazoa > Chordata > Mammalia > Macroscelidea > Macroscelididae > Elephantulus > Elephantulus edwardii. The sequence goes on along the minus strand of NW_006399962.1, from coordinate 2,366,808 downwards.
AAAAACAAAAAAAAGTCATAAAAACATAACACTACATTTTAAAATTCTCTAATTTGACTCATACATAATATATAGTTAAATTGGCTAGGATTTTTTTTTCAATTGTTTTACTGTTCTAATTTTTCCCTATCTAGTTCTGGAGTTGAAGGACTTTTACAATAAAGAAAAAAAATTATCCAAAACTTACCCCAGATGGATCTGCCCTTCTACCAACAGCGAGCTCACATTATTAATGGAGACCTCATTGTAAGGATCTGTTCTGCCGGAATTTTGCCGGAAGAAATTCCTTCTGGGAAACCTGTGCCTCTTCCCTCGCCCACGGTCCCTTCCCACCCTCTTCACCCTTGAATGAAATGCTACTGATCCAAGCTACTGCGTCTCTTGCAAGCTAATTGCTCTGACAAGCAGCTCTGAAGCAGACCACGGCCCAGCTGTTCAGAGAGATGTCTTCAACAGCTCTGCCAACAGTCACACTTGCACACAAACACACACACTCACATACATACACACAGGCTGCAACAGCATCCCCTCCCACCTCCTTTTCTTGCTCCCATTCAAGTACTTCAGTAGCATGCCTGCCTCCACATTGCTTTGAGGACTGATTTTAAAGACACAGCAGCAGCTCCTTTCTGCTGCATATGTTGAGATGCCAAAATATAGTTTCTTAATGAAGAATAATAGGTTGAATTTGTACTGAACTGAGTATACTTTGGAATTTATCTTGCCTTTTTCTTATTTATAAGGTAACTGAGGCCAGGAAAATGGTTTTTTGCTTAAAAGCTGCATAGCTGGACTTAACAAATTAAAAACTAGGACAAAGTAGGACTAGACGATTTTTATTCCAGTGAGTAAACTAATTTTTTTTGGGGGGGAATAGACAGCTCAAGCTATTAATAGTTATCTGTTACTTCCATATTTGCCTCTGAAAGGATAGAGAGATGATTCTGGTGGTAAAATGGGGGAATATGGAAATGCTGAAAACACCTTATTGACAACTAATAAAAAAGGAGTGAGAATAGGTAATACATAATGGAGATAAGAACAAAAAGATTTTTAATAAGTGTTGCCAAAAAAATCAGTAAAGAAGAATCAAAGTTCTAGAAAGTCTGCATGGGACAGCAGACTTAGAAAGGATTGTTAAATAGTCTTTGGGTTTTTTTGAGTCAAAAGAATGGCATTAATAATCTCTGTTGTTCCGAGAGGTAATGGGTCATAGTAAGTGGTCAAAAACACAGAAGCATTCAGAAATTCTGAGGAAAACCCCAGGATCTAACACAAAGATATGTCTAGACATTAATTTAACAGATTATTTGTTGTATACAATATTCTTACTGTAGGTCAGGCACTATATAATAAGCTCTAGGATATGAGTCCATTAGGGCAATAGAGGGAAGATAAGATACTTTCTCTTCTGAGAAAATAAGTCACAAGACAGTATGAAGTTTATCCTTAAGGGCCACAATACTACTGTAAGAATCTGGCTTTTAGAGAGGAGAACAAGAACTTTTAAACAAAAGAATAACATGTTTTGACCTATATTTCCTTTTTGCCCCAAATTATATTTGTGAAACCTTGTTGTTGTTGTTGTTGTTATGTGCCGTCGAGTCGCCTGCGACTCATAGCGACCCTATGTACAACAGCCCTAAACTCCGCTCTGTCCTGTGCCAATCGCACTGTCTCTGACACTCCCAATCCCAATTATCCCAGTCACTGAATCAATCCACCTCATAGCGGGCCTTCCTCTCCTGCACCATCCCTCCACCCTCCCAAGCATGATGTCCCTCTCTAAGGACCGATCTCTCCTCACAACATGTCCAAAGTAAGTTAGACGGAGCCTCAGAATCCTTGCCTCCAAGAAGCCACCCGGTTTAACCCTCTCCAGGACAAATCTGTTTGTTTTCCTAGCAGTCCATGGTATTCTCAATACTCTTCTCCAGCACCACAGCTCAAAGGCATCAATTCTCCTTCTATCCTCCTTGGTCATTGTCCAACTGTCTGATGCATAAGAGGTGATTGCGAAGACCATGGCCTGTATCAGACGCACCTTAGTCTCCAGAGAGACACCACTGCTCTTCAGCACTTTGGAGAGGTCCCTAACAGCAGACTTTCCCATGGCAATGCACCTTTTAATTTCCTGGCTACTGGTGCCAAGACTGTTGACTATGGAGCCAAGCAAACTAAAGCTGTGTACAATCTCAATCTCTTCACCATCCATCCTGATGCTGCCAATTGGTCCAGTGGTGAGAATCTTTGTCTTCTTGACATTGAGCCTCAATCCATATTGGAGGCTGCAGTCCTTGACACTCTGCAGCAGGTGCTTCAGGTCCTCCTCAGTTTCAGCAAGCAGGGTTGTGTCATCTGCATAACGCAGATTGTTGATAATTCATCCACCAATCTTGACCCCACATTTCTCCTCATAGAGCCCAGCCTCCTGGATAATCTGTTCTGCATATACATCATATAGAAAACTTGCAAAACTAGCACAACAATAACCTGTGTTAATGTACATGTTTTATATAGATTTATCCATTTATCTATATATCTGTATCTGTGGGAGAAGGATGGTCAATCTCCATCCTTGCAATTTACATCCATCTATATATACCTCTGAAAACCTGCTGCAGGGTCAGCTAAGGGTAGGGTCCAACTCAACTGTTCAACAAACATATCTATCTCTCTCTACACACACACACACACACACACACACACACACACACACACACACGTGCACACATATACATGTTAAGTAAAATCTTGCTCAAGATTATTTAAAAACAAGTAGAAAATTACATTGACAGAGAACTGCAAAGATTCAGGCTGGATTTAGAAAAGGGTGCGGCACCAGGGATCTTGGGAGAAATCCAAGAGTATAAGAAGGATGTCTACTTCTGTTTTATCGATTATGCAAAAGCATTTGACTGTGTAGATCATAACAAATATGGCTAAGACAAATGGGAATGCCAGAACACCTATTTGTGTTCCTTTGAGACCAATATCTAGACCAAGAAGCTGTTGACTACACATAGCAAAGGAAATCAAGGAAAGGTGTGCATTAGGGTTGTATCCTTTCTCCATACCTATGTGATCTGTATGTAGAAAACTCAGTGGAGGGTCAGCTATTGAACTATTTTTACTTGATGGTAAACAACAATAATTCAACCTGTATGTTGAGCAAATCATTCAAGAAGCTAAAATGTGGTATCAGGATTGGAAGAAAATTCATCAACAACCTGTGTTATGCAGGTGATACAACCCTGCTTGCTGAAAGTGTGGAGAGCTTGAAACACTTGCTGTAAAAAGATCATTTATAGCCTTCAGTATGGATTACATCTCCAAATCAAAAAACCAAAAATTATCGCTACTAAACCAATAGGGAACATCATGATAGATGGAGAAAAGAGAAATTATCAATGATTTCATCTTCCTTAGATCCACAATCAACAACTTTGGGATCAGCAGTGAAGAAACCTAAAGACACATGGTATTGTCAAAGTCTGCAGTCTGAGACTTCTCCAAAGTGCTTAAGAGTAAAAATCTCAGTTTAAAGATCAAGGTCTTTTCAATTACTTGCTATGTATCTGAGAGTTGGACAGTGAATAAAAATGACAAAAGATGAATTGATGCCTTTGAGTTGTGATGCTGGGGAAGAGTACTAAATACCCTATAGACTGCCAAAGAGAAAAGCAAGTATGTCGTGAAGAAGGTGCAGCCAGGGTGCTCCTTAGAGGGAAAGATGGTAAAACTTTGTCTCGCATACTTTGGGCATGTATGTTGCTAGGAGGGACTTGGAAAAGGACATGATAGCACTTGTAGATGGTCAGCAAAGGAGGGAACATCCTCAGTAACATGGATTGACAGTCACTGTAACACTGGGCTCAAGTATGGCTGAAATGATGAGGATGGCACGGGTTAAGGTAGCGTTGTGATTTGTTGTTCACAAGGTTGCCATGATTCATAGTCAACTCAGTAGCACTTAACAACAACCACATACATGTATGTATTCTGTGTGTGTGTGAGTGCATGCGTGCTCACGAGCAAGAGACAGACAAAGAGGAGAAAGTAAGAAAGATAATGTTTGTATATGCATGTGCATACTTAATAAATTTTTCTTTCAAAATTTTCAATGTTTATCAACACCACTGTCATGTTGATCCTCCAGTGGTCCAATATATGTCTATCTCCTAGCCTAGTGGTAAGAAGCTGTGCTGCAATCCGAACGGCTTGCAATCTGAGGCCACCAGCTGCTCCTTAGGAGAAGGATGGGTAATCTCCTCCTGTGCGATAACCTGCCTCTAAAAATCCGATGGAGGGTCAACTATGGGTCGGTTCCAACTTTATAGTACACAACAACAAAAACAATAAAATCATTATGGTTTATAAAAATCAGATCACTAAGTATGGCATATGGGTGGTAGATCTAAATACTGCACTGTAGGGCTTTGCAAATAGATATGATGTTAGAAATACTACTCACAGAAGGCTTGTCAGAATATGTAGTCTGAATTCAATCCAGTCAACATTCACTATAGGAAACAACCAAGCCCCATAATATTAAGAATTTCTACCATAAAGCCACAATTCTTGGACAATCTCAATTCACACAGAAAAAGATAACCAGCAATCACTATAAACAAACTGACACAAAAGTTGGAATTAACTGAAAAAATCTCAAAGCATGAATTTAAAAATGTTCCAAAGAGGAATTTATGCTAATGAAAGAGGAAAGAAGTGGAAGGGGAGTTGAGAATAACTGTTGAATTCAGAGAACATAATCACTGTCACTGAACTGTACATGCAGAAATTGTTCCAGCGATGTATGATGATGTGCTATGTATGTTCTCAACAGCAACAACAAACTATTTATAAGAAATGCTGCAAGTACAAACACTCCTGAACTAACAGAAAGACAAACTGTCTCAGCAAAGGAATAGAACATAAAAAGAATCAAACATAAATCTGAGAACTAAAAAATAAAAACACTCATTTAATGAGTTCAGTAATAAAGACCCTGTGGTTGTTGTTGAAGATTGTTGTTGTTATGTACTGTCGAGTTGCTTGCAACTCATAGCGACCCTATGTACGACAGCCCTAAACCCTGCTCTGTCCCTTGCCAATCTTACTGTCTCCGACATGCCTATCCCCATTATCCCAGTGATGGAATCAATCTATTTCATTGAGAGCAATAGAAATTATCAGATCTGAACAATAAAGAGGGAAAATAATTGAGGAAAAAAACCTCTGAAAATGTCATCAAAAACAAGGGGAAAAAATACCAAAAAAATCTAACAATTAGGTTGTCAGAGTTCCAGATAAAAGAATGTGATGCGGAATAAATAAATAGTTGAAGAAATATGGGCTCTCACTCCAGCAAAAAATAGTAAATTTCAGTAAGACAGAAAATAAGGGCTGACTCATACACTGTTGGTGAGTATGTAAAATGGGGGCAACTGTGGAAAATAGTTTGGTGCTTTTCTAAAATATTCAAAACAGATATAATTTGATGCAGCAATGTCACAATTATGTACATATACTAAAGAAATAAAAGCTGTGATATAAACAAATATACACAAACAAAGTTCAGGACAGCATTACTTGTTTTTTTTAAGATTTTAATGAAAGTTTAAAAAGAACTTAGATTTCCATTTATTCATTGTTGCTCAAGTGCAGCATTACTTGTAATAGCAAAGACATGGAAACAATCCAAGTACTCATCAACAGATGAATGGATAAAGAAATGATGGTATCACCCAAGCAGATATATGCACACCCACGTTTATTGCTACTTTGTTCACAATAGAAAAGTTGGAAACAACCCAAGTGCCCATCAACAAATGCATAGTTAGAGAAGCTGTGGTATATTCACACAATGGAATACTACATTGCACTGAAAAACAAAGAATTCATGAATTATTATACCATGGAGGAAATTATGCTGAGTGAAATATCTCAGTCACAAAGGGACAAATACTGGATAAATGGCACTGTTGTAAAGCAGGACTGACACTGGGGTTGAGGAGAATCTAAAAAAAGAGGGGATAAATAGTGCATACTGCATTGAAACAGATGAGGGAGAGAACTCTTTGAAAGGAATATATGATTAGCTATTATTTTCATGACAAGACTCCAGAAGGAGAGCTGCATGGGGGAGGAAACTGGGGGATTGTATAATAACGAAAGTTTGTTTGTTTTTTTACTTTTCAAAGAGAAAAAACAACTGGGGGAGGAGTGGGCAGGGAGGAAAATGTGCAACAATAAATGAATGGAAATCCAAAGTCTCTATAAACTTTCATTAACATTTCAATAAAAAAATGATGGTACATACACACAATGGAACATTATGTAACACTGAAGAATAGTGAAGCATTTGCAAAATATCACATTATATGGATATATTAGAGCATATAATGTTGATTGAAATAAGTCAGTAAAAGGGCAAATTATTACCTTAATCCACTGTTCCAAAAAGCCAGAGAGTTTATATACAGAAACAAACTTTCTTGGATAGTTACCAGAGACAAAAGAGAAAGAAGATAATAAAAATCTGTAAATACATAGTATCGCTGTCATTGTTACACAGTATTGAGTCAAAAGTGACTCACAGTTTACTCTTCAGAGGGTTTTCAGAGGCAGTAAACTGCATGGGGGGCGACTGTTCCATTTTTCTTCCAAGGAATAGATGATGGATTTGAACCACATATTGTTGGGCTGGCAGCCTTACCACAAAGCCACCAGAACTTCTTCATTATATAAGAAATATATTAAGATGGGTAAAGGTAATCTAAAATAAGGGGATATCAGTACACTATTATTAACAAAGGGAAGACAAGACGTGCACAAGAAATACAGTTAACAAAAGTAAGCATTATTATATACATAATTTTATAATATCAGCACCAATAATCTACAAGCAGATATATAGGCAGACAGGAAAGAGAGATAGATATGAACAAATGGAAAGGACTACAACCAGGGTGAAACATGGATTTGGAAGATGTTATTTCAACATTATATTGGTGTATGGTGTGTGTGTGTGTGTGTGTGTGTGTGTATATGTGTGTATATATATATATACAAGGTTCTATAAACTTCTTAATCATAACCACATACCCTGATTGAATGATTTGCTAGTCCTAGGGCTTGAGGACCACAATTTCAGGGAACATCAAGGCTAGCTGGCATAACATAGTACACAAAGACAATGTTCTAGATTCTACTTTGGTGAGTAACAAGTGATGTCTTAAGAGCTTTATGTGAAGCGTCTAAGGTGCAGCTATGGGTCTCTTTCTGTCCAGAAGAAAGAAAAGGGATGAAAAATAAAAATACATAAAAACAATCAGTCAAAAGACTAATGGACACTTGAACTTCAAACCTCAATTTCCCTGCGACCAGAATGTATGATGGCCAGTTACCAATGTATGATATCAGTTACCACTGACCACTCAAAAAGATAGCACAATAAAAGTTCCTGGAAAGAGTGGGCAAAAGTGTGGAATAAAATAAAAAAACAATACTAGCGAGGTTTTCTGGTTCAATAGAGACTATGGCCCTCAGCCAACCTCTCAACTCTTAGCTAAACAATAGATGGGCCTGTACAGTAAATGGTAGCAGCAGGGAGCCACTCACTTCTTAGACTATCAACTACATAATATCAGAAGAGCAGTACTTTCCTAGGCACAAAGCTCAGAAGGCAAGAAGGGTTGGGACAGAAGGGTTAATGAAAATCACAGCAAGGAAGAAAAGAGTGTAGTTACATTGTGGGTAATGAAATTAATAGAATAAAAGAAAATGTGTATGAATGGTTGAAAGGAAAACTAATTTGCTTTATAAAATTTCATTCAAATCACAATAAAAATGGGAAATGAAATTTAAAAATGAAAAAACAGTGAAAATGTCACAAATTTCAGGTGTTCTATACAAACTTATGGATCATCATAATAAAAACATTTAAAAACTAATGACAAAAGACATAAGGTGAACATACACCAGAGAGGTCCTCACTCACTCCTTGGAACAATCAACCATACAAAATATAAAGGGCAGTATTTTTCCAGGGATGAAGCTCAGGAAAGTGTAGGATAAGAACATTAATGAAAACAAAAATCACAGGGAGGAAGTAGAAAGTGTGTAGTTACAGGATGGACACTGTAACTAATGTCATAAATCAACATAAGAATGAATGGTTGCACTGCAATCCCAGAGCCATGCAGTTTGAGTACATCTGATGCTCTGCTGGAGAAGGAGGAGCAATCTCCTCCTATACCACTCAGATCCAATTTAATGGTACACACACACACACACACACACACACAAATAATAAAATAAAAAAATAAAAAAAAGAATGAATGGTTGAATGGAAAACCAAATTGCTTTGTAAACTTCTCACTCACCTTAATAAACAGGGGGACAAAAAGAAAATCTACAAGACAAACAAACAAACAAAAGTCCTGAATGCAATCAGAGACATTTTACTTACATAGAAACAATGATGTAAATCACTTTATACTTCTCAACAGAAAACCATCACAATTAGGAGGAAAGAGAATAACATCTTTAAAAATGCTGAAAGGAAATAATTTTATAATCTGGGGAAATGCCTTTTAGGAACAAAAGTGAGAAGCTATTCCCAGGAAGAAAAACTGTAATAATTATTGCCAGTAGACATACTCCTTAGAATTACTTGCTATGCATCAGAGAGCTGCACATCAAAGATGACAAAAAATTGATGATTTTGGATTGTGGTGCTGGAAGAGTGTTGAACATATCATGGGACTGCCAAGAAAACAAGTATGTCTTGGAGAGGGTGAAACGAAGTTTCTCCTTGGAGGCGAGGATTTTGAAGCTATATTTCACATAATTTGGGCATGTTGCCACGAAGGACAAGTCCTTGGAAGGGTGGGGAGGGACAGCACAGGAAAGGAGGCCCTTGGATGAGATGACTAACACAGTAATTGGGATAATGAAGGCAGGAAATCAGAGACAGTGAGATTGGCTCAGGATAGAGCAAGTGGTTAAAATCCACCAACTATTCCAAGGAAAAAAGATGGGTCATCTCTCATGCCTCTGAAAACTAGCTGGCAGGTCAGCTATGAGTTGATTCCAACTAGACAGCAATGAATGAATGAGTAAATGAGTAGTAAGATCTGGTATGGTAGTTTTTAAGTCTTGTTGTTTGTTGTTAAGTGTCATTGAGTCAACTACAACTCATAACAACTCCATTAACAATGACTCTGAACCTACACTGTCCTGTGTCATCCTAGAAATCTGACATACTTGAGTCCTCCATTAGTCACTTTGTCAGTCCATCTCATTGAGGGTCTCCCCCTCCTTTGCTGATGCTCTCCCTTTCCAAGGATGATGCCCCTTTCCAAGGACTGGCCTCTAAAATAAATTTCCCATATAAGTTCATGGTAGTTGCTTCTTCACTTTATGCCATTTCAGTTAGAAAAGCTCTGCTTTTGAATAGCAGGGGAAATATGTACCAAAACCAAACTCACTGATGTTGAAAGTAAATCTGACTGACACTGACCCTATAGGACACAGCAGAGCTGTTTCAGTACGCTGCTACATCTTTTTCCCATAGAGCAAGTAGAAGATTTGAACCATCAACCTTTTAGCTACCAGCTGAGTGTTTAATCACTGTGCTATCAGTGCTTCTCAGAAAACAAAACATAAATAAGTGGAATACAATAAAATGTTTGAATTAAACCTCAACAACAAAAAAATGTAAACAATACAATTACAAAATGGGCACAGGATATGAATAGGCACTTCACCAAAGAGGACATTCTGATGGCAAACAGACACATGAAGTAATGTTCAAAATCCCTAGCTATATAGAGATGCAAATCAAAGCAACTATGATATGACATCTCAACAAACAGATGCTGAGCACAGAGATTTAATCTTTAGATGCTCCCATTCATCAATTTTAACCTCTTCTGATTGTGCATTTCTGTCTGTATTTAGCAGTCCCTTTATACTGTAGACTAGGCTTTCCAAGCTTGATCCCAGTTTGTCTCTTATAAACTTTATGGGTTTGGGCTTTATTCTCAGATCTCTGATCCACCTTGAGTTGATTTTTGTGTATGTTATAAGAAATTGATCCTGTTTTAGCTTTCTGCAGTTAGCAGTCCAGTTTTACCAGCACCATTTGTTGAAGAGGCTGTAATTTTCCTATTTGATAGGTTTTATTTCCTTGCTGAGTATCAGTTGACCGTAGATAAGATGGGTCCATTTCTAGGTTCTCAATTCTGTTCCATTGGTCTATGTGCCTGTCACTGTACCAGTACCACACTGTTTTGGTTACTATTGATGTGTAGTAGGTTTTGAGGTCAGGGAGTGGTATGCCTCCCCACTTCATTTTTGCTTTTTAGAAGTGCTTTGTTTATTCGGGGTTTCTTTCTTCTCCAAATAAATCTGACAATTTCCCTTTCGATCTCCTTGAAAAATTAATTTGGTATCTGTATTGGGATTGCATTGAACATGTAGGGTGTTTTGCTAGGATCTTTGGTATTTCTAGATTATTTTAACTAAAAACAGAATACTCATCCCTTTCAAATGTTCAGAGAGTACTTACCAAGATAGACTATCTCTTGGGTTATAAAAGAACATTAAAAAACTTCAAAGAATTTAAGACATACAAAGGATATTTTCTAATCACAATGGAATGAAACTAGAAATTATTAATAAGAAGAAATTACTAACAGTAATAACACAAGAATCTGCAAACATTTAGAAATTAAACATTACACTTTTAAATAATTCATGGATAAAAGAAGTAGTCTTGAGGGAAATTGGAAAATATCTTTGAATGAAAATGTAAATGCAACATATCAAAATTTATGGAATATAAATTAAAGATGCACTTAGAAGGAAATATATATCATTAAATGGTTATATTATCAAAAGAGAAACGTCTCATATGAATAATGCTTCCAATTTAAGAAACAGTTGCTGTTATGTGCCATCATAGCGACCTTATGCACAACAGCTCTGAACCCTGCTCTATTCTTAGCCAACCGTATCATCTCTGACACACCTACCCCCATTACAACAGATAGAATCAATCCATCTTCCAGGGTCTTTCTTTCTTGTGCTGTCCTCCTACTCTCCCAAGTATGAAGTACCTCTCCTAGGACCGATCCCTTCCTGAAACATGCCCAAAGTATGTCAGATGGAGCTTCAGAATACTTGCCTCCAAGAAGCAGGCTGGTTTTACCCTCTCTAGGACAAACCTGTTTGTTCTCCTAGCAGCCAATACTCTTTTCCAGCACCACCACTCAAAGGCATCAACTCTTTTTCTATCATCCTTAGTCATTGTTCAGCTCTCTGATGCACAGAAAATAATTGTGAAGACTATGGCCTAGATCAGGTTCCCCTTAGTCTCCAGACTAAAATCATTGCTTTTCAGTACTCTGGAGAGGTCCCTGAGAGCAGACTTTTCCAATTGTAATACATCTTTTGCTTTCCTGGCTGATGATACTGGGGGAAAACCCCCAAAAAACCCTACCTCAAAACAAACAGAATATAAAATAATAAAAAGAAAAAACAACAGGGAAAAAACCCACCTCTTTTAAAAAAAATCAATGCAATTAATAAATTTCTTGCAGCACTGACAAAGAAATACACCAGTTGTTATTGAATACCATGGGATTAGACCCAACTCATAATGGACCCTTCCCGCATGTTTTCAGAGGCAGTAAATTTCATAGGAGGAGGCTGCCTATCTTTCTCTCACACAGCAGGTGCATTTGGTTTAGTAGTACAGTTCCTTACCACTAGGACACCAGAGTTCCCTAATAAACACATATGCTCCTCACTTCTCAACTATTTCCTTATGTTATATTTCACACTTACAACAAAAGTAAAAATCTATTATGTCATTATTTTGCATATTTTCGTGTACTGACCTGCATTATTCCCCCAGGTCAAGCAACCTAACTTCCTGTAGTTGCTATTGTTAGGTACTCTCGAGTTGAGTATGATTCACAGCAACCCTATGAGCAGCTAACCGTAACCCTGCCCTATCATGTGCCATCTTCATCATCTCTTACATACTAAAGCCTACTGCTGAAGTCATTGTGTCAATCCATCGTATTGGGCAGGTGTCTTCCTCTCTTCTGTTGACCCTCCACCTTTCAAAGTATGCTGTCCCTTTCTAGGAATCACCTTACCTAAATACATATCCAAAGTATACAAGACAAAGCTTTGCCATCCTTGCCTCCAAGAAGCACTCTGGCTGCACCTTCTCCAAGACAAATCTGTTCTTTTGGCAGCTCATGAGATATTCAGTACTGTTCCTCAGTACCACACTTCAAAGGCATCAGTTCTTCTATCAGACTTAAATATTGTCCAGCTCTCTATCAGGCTTGCAGCTGTAATAGTTAACGCTCCAGAAAACCTCTTGTCAGTCACATTCCCATATTGACTCAGGTAATGGGGGTAGGTGTGCCAGAAACAATCAGGTTGGCTCAGAATAGAGCAGGGTTCAGAGCTGTTCATAGGCTGCTATGAGTTGCAAGTGACTCGATGGCACATAACAACAACAAACAACAGTGAACAGTAATGGTGACAGTGAACAACCTTGCCCTGTTTCTTAGGGAGAAAGCATTTGATCTGTAGGTTTGTTATAATGTCCCTTTATCAGATGTAGGAATTCTTTTCTGTTCCTAGTTTTCTGTGAATTTTTTATTATGAATGGATGCTCAATTTCATCAATCGCTTTTTCGGTATCATCTGAAATGATCATGTAGGTTTTATTTTGGACTTAATGTAGTAGATTATTTTTACATTGATTACTTTTCAAAAGCTAAACTAACCTTGTGTTCTCAGAATAAATCTCAGTTGTAATGTGATCCAACAGATTGTGGAAAATGTTGATCACTGATAACACATTCAAGCAAATCATTAATATTATAATTAATAATAAAAAATAATAATATAATATTATATTAATATTATTAATTCAAACAAACTATTGCTAAAGATCATAAAAAAGACTATGATAGTACATTGACAGAGAAGGGCCAGAAGTTCATATAGTATTTAGAAGAGGCTGCAGCACCAGGGATGCACTGCTGATGTCAGATGGATCTTGTATGAAAGCAGAGAATACCAGAAGCATTTGTGCTTTATTGACTATACAAAGGTATTTCACTGTGTGTCTCATAACAAATAATGGCTAACATTGAGACGAAGGGGAATTTTAGAACACTTAATTATGATTATACAAAACCTAGATCTAGACCAAGAAGCCATTATCTTGAAAGCAAGGGAATACTCCATAGTTTAAAATCTGGAAAGGTGTGCACCAGGGTTGTATCCTTTTTCCGTATCTATTTGATCAGTGTATTGAGCAAATTGTTTAAGAAACTGGACTCTATGAAGATCAATGTTGCATTTTCTTCAAGGATTGGAGGAAAACTCATCAACATGGGCAATATGGAGGTCACACAACCTTATTTACTGAAAGTAAGGAGGACTTGAAATGCTTACTGATTCAGGATTAAAGACTGCAGCCTTCAATATGGAATACATCTCAAGAATACAAAATCCTCACCATGGGGCAGATAGGCAACATCATGATAAATGGAGAAAAGATTTAAGCTGTCAATTATTTCCTCTTATGTGGGTCCACAAACAACTTCCTTCGTACCAGCAGTTAAGAAATTTGGAGAAATATAGCACTGGAAAAGTCTGCTCTCAGAGACCTCTCCAAAGTCCTGAAGAGAAATTATGTCAGTTTAAAGACTAAAGTGTGCCTGATCCAAGCCATAGTCTTTCCAATTTCCTGTTGTACATGTGAGAATTGGACAGAAAAAAATAAGCATGACAGGAGAAAAACTGATGCCTTTGTGTTGTGGTGTCGGAAAAGAATGTTAAGTATCCCATGGACAGCCAAATAAATAGATATGTCTTGGACAAAGTGCTACAGCAGTACTCTTTGGAAGCAAGGATTGGCAAAGCTTCATTTCACATATTTCAGACATACTTCTAGGAGAGTCTCTTCCTTGGAGAAGGACATAACGCTTGAGAAGGTAAAGGATCAGCAGAAGAGAGGAAAACCCTCAACGAGATGGACTGATACATTGTTTGTGGCAATAGGCTCAAGTATGTCAGCAATGATGAGGATGGCATAGAACAGGACAGGGTTCAGATCTCTTCATAGGGTCACTATGAGTCGTACTCCACTGAATGGCACTTAATTAACAGCAACACTAAGTACTATTATATTATCTTTTTTATATATCATTGGTTTTTATTTGCTAATAAGCATTTTGCTGAAATATGTTGCCTTTTTTTTAAGGAGAGATACAGGTTCATAGTTTTCTCATAATGTCTTTGCCTGATTTTGTTATCAGAGTAATGCTGGCTTGAGAAAGCAAGTTGAGAAGTGGTAATATGTCTTCTGTTTTCTGAAGAGTCTTTGTAGATAAGGTATCTTCTTACATTATCTGTTACAACACTCACCAGAGAAAATATCTGTATTCACGGACCCCTCCTGGGGACCCCTCCTGGTGCAAGGAGGTACTTGGGTGCTAACCAGAGGTTACTTACCATCTTGAACTCACACAGCATCTTGAGACAAAGACTTGGTTATCTTCTTCCAAAAAGATTCCCACTGCCTTTGATTTAGCTGGACTAGAAGTATAGTTGTTGGCCCTAAGGCTTGGTGGGACCAAAGTTCAGGGCGATTGGTGGGAACTTCTTTCTTTACTCATGCCCCTTGTGACCACTCTGTCCTTAGCTCTAGTTGCCTGTTGCTACACTTTCATCTGGGGAAGACTACACAGAAATGAGCGACATACTGCTGGACTTGGAATCCAAGTCCAAGACTCTGGAGAAGTAACAGTTGCTTAGATGAGGAGCCCAGGGGCCTGGGTCATGGAGTATAGTGAGGAGGGGACAGCTTCTGTTGTAGCTCCCGAGTCCCAAATTATCCCCAGTATGCTTCCTGTTTCAGAACCTGAATGAGCAGAAGAGAACAGTAGCAGCCTCCTTTCCTCAACTCCTCCTATGTAATTTTCAGAAGAACTCCCTAAAATCTGTCAAGAAGAGCTGCAATAGTTGCTTTAGTAGTGGTTGTCCCTCCACTCTCCCAAGTACGATATCCTTCTCCAAGGACTGGTCCCTCTTTGCAACATGCCCAAAATGTCAGACAGAGCTTCAGAATTCTTGTCTCCAAGGAGCAGCCTGGTTTCACCCTCACCAGGATAAACCTTTTTTTGATCTCCTAGCAGTCCATGAATGCGTTAATGGTTGGCTACCCAATGCGGACTGAGAGTGGGGTGGAGCTCCCCGACTGAACAAGCGTCGAAGGAGGAGCGGGGTCTACTTCCATAATAGCTTGCCTCCGAAAACCCTATGAACTTGGAGAGAGGATGAAAGGCACCCAAGAGTCAAGGACTCTCCTTCACAGGGTCACTATGAGTCGCCTGCGACTTGACGGCACTTAACAACAACAACAACAACAACAGCAGTCCATGGTATATTCAATACTGTTCCCCAGCACCACAGCTCAAAGGCATCAATTCTTTTTCTATCATCCCTAGTCACCGTGCAGCTTTCTGATGCATAGCAAGTAATTGTAAAGACACTGGAAATCCTAAATAGCGCAGTAAAGTAATAAAAGAATAAGGCAATGGAATAAATAATAAGAAGGCATACTTATTGACAAGAAGAGAAAGTGTTCTTATTCACAGACAACACAATTGTGCATGTAGAAAATACCAAGCACTCATAGCAATCTCCTAGAATTAATAAATGTGTTTAGCAAGGGCACAGGACTTAAGTCAATAATCCTAAATCAAACAGATTTTCATGTACTAGCAATGAATAATTGTAAAACAAAATTAAAAATCAAAACTAAGATAGTTTATAACATCATTGTTGATATGTCCCACAGAGGCAGTTGCTCTCATCAACCTGATATACAACAGAATAAAACACTGCTTGGTCCTGCATCATCTTCATAATCGTTGTTATGTTGCAGCTCACTGTTATTTTTAACTGGATTGTGGTAGATTTCATAAGGGGGGCTGTTGTTAAGGACATGTTGTTGTTGTTATGTGCCATTCAAGTTGACTCCAATTCTTAGAGACCCAAAAGGCAGCTCAGAACGAAAAAGCAAAATACTACAATGAAATGTGCGAGGAGCTAAAGTCAGAAAATCAAAAGGGCCGAACGCGCTCAGCATTTCTTAAGCTCAAGGAACTGAAGAACAAATTTAAACCTAGAGTTGCTGTAATCAAGGATGCTTTGGGCAGAATATTAAATGATCCAGGAAGTATTAAAAGAAGATGGAA
>NW_006399962.1:2347996-2349029 GCF_000299155.1 Elephantulus edwardii | reverse complement strand
AGGGTTTAGGGCTGTTGTGCATAGGGTCGCTATGAGTCGCAAACGACTCGACGGCACTTAACAACAATAACAACAACAACAACAACATGTACAACAGCTCTGAACCCTTCTCTATTCTGAGGCAATTTGATCATCTTTGACATACCTTACAGCCATTACCTGGGTCACTGAGTCACTCTATCTCATCCAGGTGTTCCTTTCTTGCATTGTCCCTCCACTCTTCCAAGCATGATGTCTTTCTCTAAGGACTGGTCTTTCCTTGTAACATACCCAAAGTATGTAAGACAGAGCTTCAAATTCCTTGCTTCCAAGGAGCAGTCTGGTTTCACTCTCTACAGGATAAACCTGTTTGTTCTCTTAGCAGTCCACGGGACATTCAATACTCTTCTCCAGCATTACAACTCAAAACCATCAGTTCTTCTATCATCCTTAGTGAATGTCTAGCTCTGTGGTAGATAGCAAGTAATTCTGAAGACCATGGCATGGATCAGGTGTATCTTATTCTGTAGACTGACATCATTGCTCTTCAGTGCTCTGAAGAGGTCCCTGACAACAATTATTCCCAATGCAATTAGTCTTTTGATTTATTGGCTGCTGGTACTAAGAGTGCTGACTGTGGAGCCAAGAGAGTTCAAGCTGTTAACAATATTAATCTCTTCTCTATCTATCATAATGCTGCCAACTGGCCCAGTGGTGAGAATCTTTCTTTTCTTGATGTTGAGCGTCAATCCATAGTCAAGGCTGCTGTGCTGGACCTTCTACAGCAAATGCTTCAGGTCCTCCTCAGTTTCAGCAAGCAAGGTTGTGTCATCTACATAAGGCAGGTGTTGATGAGTCTTTCTCCAATCATACTGCCACATTGCACCTCATAGAGACCAGCCTCCTGGATGATCTATTCCACATACAGATTGAAAAAGTATGGAGATAGGATGATCCCTGGAGTTCACCTTTTCTCATTTTGAACCATGCAGTGTTTCCTTGCTCTGTTCTGACGACTGCCTCCTGGTTCAAGTATAGGTTTCACTTATTAAGC
>NW_006399962.1:2344805-2345591 GCF_000299155.1 Elephantulus edwardii | reverse complement strand
AAACACATAGACTATTATGGAGATTGATTTTGGAATTTAGATGCACTCTTACTGATTGTGCTTGGCTATACATGTTCATATCCTTGAAGATGTATCATATTCTAAGCATACTGGATTTGATCTCAACATCAAGATAACAAAAATCCTCATGGCTGCACCAATGGCAGCACTATGATAGATGGAAAAAAATACAAGCTGAAATTATTTAATTTGACTTAAATCCACAATCATTATTCTTGGTATCAGCAGTAAGAAGATAAGGTAACTTAAAGCACTGGGAAAGTCTGCTGTCAGAGACTTTTCCAAAGTCCTGAAGAACAATGACATTATGTTAAAGACTAAGGAAGCCCAAAGTCAAGCCATAGTCTTTTCAAACACATGATATGCGTCACTGAGAGCTGAACAATGAATAAGGATGACAAAAGAACTGATTCCTTGAGTTGTGGTGTTTGAAGACAGTACAGACTATCTCACAGATTATCAAAAGAACAAACAGATGGGTCTTGGAGAAAGTGTAGCCCGAGTCTTCTTAGAGGTAAGGATGGTCAAACTTCATCTTAGATATGTTTTTAGGAGGAATGTTATTGTCCTTGGAGAAGGACATCACGTTTGGAAAGGTGGATGTACCTACTCCAATCATTATTTTGCACAATCTTCACATGCAATTTATAAGAAACCAAAATAATAATGTATATGCTGAGTGAGGTATCTCAGTCACAAAGGGACAAATGCTATATGGTGCCACTGTTGTAGAATGAGGCTGGCATTGGGGTGGGGGTAAGACTG
>NW_006399962.1:2329146-2344525 GCF_000299155.1 Elephantulus edwardii | reverse complement strand
AGAAGGGTGCAACAATGAATGAATAGAATTCCAAAATCTCTGTAGATGTTCATTGAAATGAAAAATAAACAAACTAAATTTAAAAAGTAATGTAGTTGCATGTAATATTAATTATTTACATTATTTGATAATTTCTACATTTGGTTGTATCTCCTTTTATTGTAATGGGTGGAAATATGTATCTCTGTCACTCAGTTAGCCAGGCAGATGATCTCTTCCAAATTTCTTGGAAGAGAGCAGTGAGCATGTCCATGACTACATTTATTCGTTAAAATGTCACAATTGGTTTTCTGTTAATTCCCGGAGCCTTACATTTTGGCAATGTCTTCAGTGCAGGCTGGACTTCTTCCTTCAGTGTCACTTATTCTTGATCACAATTTACCTCCAGAATGGTCCTGTATTATCCTACAACTGAATCTGTTCTTTGGCACTCAAATATGCTAAATCTATTCTTAAGACAGTTTCTATAGTAAGGTGGGATACACTTAACAATTATATTTAAGTGTCTGATCTTAAATAATTTGGCTCACTGGACTTGTTTTCATTTTCTCAGCTTCAGTTTGAACTTGCTTATGTACAGTTCATAATCTGTTCCTCAGGAGAACTCTAGCCTTATTCTGATTGATGATACTGAGCTTCTTTATTGTCTCATTCCAAAGATGCAGCTGATTATTATTCATTCTATCAGACAAGATTCTTCTATACGGTCACCATTTAATTTTTAAAAAAATGTACTTGCAATGGCTAAGTTGTTGGCCATACAAAATTCTACCATGTAATATCAGAGTTCTATTGTTGTTGTTCTAGATGACTATGAGATTTCTAAAAATTATTTCTAATGTGGAACATAAGAGCAAAAATAACGTACAGATTGAAGCAAAACTATGTGGCAAAGACATACCAGACAAGAGAATAATTTCTAAAATTTATAGAAAGCTTCAACACCTAAACACAAAAAGAGAAACAATCCAACTTAAAAGTTAACAGAACACATACAGACATTTCAATAAAGAGGCATGCAGGCAGTCAATAAACAAATGAAGAAATGCTTTCCTTCACTGGCCATCAGAGACACAAAGGAAAACTAGAATGAATTATCATCTCAACTCAGCAAAAGCAGCAAAGTTAAAGAAGAGAAGCAAAAAACAACAAATGCTGGGGAAGATGTATAAAGACTGCAAAATGGCACAGTGCCTTCTTTAAAAGTTGGAAATAGAAACCCATTTTAATCCAGCAGTTCTATTGAAGATGATCTGAGGCATTTGCTGCAGAAGGTTAAGAAATGAAGTCTTCTATGTGGACTGAAGCTCAACATCAAGAAAACAAATATTCTCACCACAAATGGCCAAATGGTAGCACCATGGTATATGGAGAAGAAATTGAGATTGTTGACAATTTCAGTTTGTTTGGTCCCACAATCAACAAACTTGGCCATCAGCTGTCAGGAAATGAAAAGACATTGTTTTTATGTGCCGTCAAGTTGCCTGTGACCCTATATACAACAGTCTTAAACCCTGCTCTCTCCTGTGCCGATCTCACTGTCTCTGACACACCTAGCCCCATTACCCCAGTCTCTGATAGAAAACTTTCCCAATGTAATACATCTTTTAATTTCCTGGCTGCTTGTGTCAAGATTGTTGATTGTCAAGAAAATCTGCCACAGGGACCTCTCCAGAGTGCTAAAGAGCAATGATGTCAGTCTAGAGACTAAGGTGCACTTGATCCAAACCATGATCTTCACAATTACTTCCTATGCATCAGAGAGCTGAACAATGACACAAGATGATACAAGAAGAATCAGCCTTTTAGCTATGGTGCTAGAGAAAAGTATTGAACATACCATGCACTGCCAAAAGAATAAACAGGTCTATCCCAGAGAGAGTGAAACCAAGCTCCTCCTTGGAGGCAAAGATTTTGAAGCTCTGTCTTACATACTTTGGGTATGTTGCCAGGAGAGACCAGACCCTGGAAAAAACCATCATGCTTAGAAAGGTGGAGGAACAGCACAGGAGAGGATGACCCTGGATGAGCTGGACTGACACATTAACTGGTGTAATGGAAGTAGATGTGTCTGTCAAGTCTGTGAGATTGGCATAGGATTGGGCAGGGTTCAGAGCCATTGTATGTAAGTTTGCTGAGTCGCAGGTGACTCGATGGCACACAACACCACCACCACCACCACCACCACCACCACCACCGTTACTTCCACCAACAAAATTAGAAGAATCTAGTCTGGAAAACAATGTATTTGAATTCTGTAAATAAACAAGTATAATTAAAAAAAAAAAATAAAAGAGTAAGAGCATTTTCTTGCCTGCTACTCATTTGTGTCAGCCTAAAGACTAAGGTGTGCCTGATCCAGGCCATGGTCCTCCCAATGTCTTGTTAGGCATCAGAGAGCTGGAAAATGACTAAGGATGACAGAAGAATCGATGTCTTTGAGTTGTAGTGCTGAAGAAGAGTACTGTACATATCATGGACTGCCCAGAGAACAAACAAGTTTGTTCTGTGTTCTGGAAAGGGTGAAACCAAGTTGCTCTTTAGAGGCAAGGACTTTGAAACTCCATCTGACATACTTTGGGCATGCTTATGGGAGGGACCAGTCCTTGGTGAAATACATCATGCATGGAAGGGTGGAGGGACAGTGCAAGAGAGGAAGTACCTTGGAGGGATGGATTGACACAGTAACTGGAGTCATAGGGGTAGGTGTCTCAGAGACAGCAAGATTGGTTCAGGATTGGACAAGGTTCAGAGCTACAGTGCATAGTCACAAGTAACTCAATGGCATCTAACAACAACCAAAACCAACAAACATTATTTATAACAACATACAGTTACCTTTGAGGAGAAACAGACAGGCAGACAAAATCCCATGATCATGCGTATGTTTGACAGATAACATTTTAACATGAGTATTTTTATATGTTGGAAATATATCCATTATATAATATAGTTAAGGAGAAGACTGTCCCTGGAGCAGCTGGTTAATTTGAACGGCCTGCTTTTGGAGTGGCAGTGCAATTCCTTACTACTAAGCCATTTTAGCTGCATCTCTGTGTTTTGTTATTGCTGTGTACAATCAAGTTAAAACTGACTCATAGCTGACACTCTGGCAGATATTCAGAGGTAGTAAATTATGCAGGAGCTTACTGTCTTTCTCCCACAGAGCAGCTGGTGGACTTGAATGACGTGCTTTTGGGTTTTCACACAATTCCCTACCACTTGGCCAAATGACTGGAAGAGATCTATATTTGTTCCCATTCCAAAGAAATTATCGAACAATATCATTGATATCACATGCAAGCAAGATTCTGCTGAAGACTATCCAAAAATGACTGGAACAGCACATCAGCAGAGAACTGCCAGAAGTGCAGGCTGGCTTTGGGAGGGGTACTAGAGATACTGTAGCTAATGTTAGATGGATATTAGCCGAAAGCAAGGAGTACCAGAGGAATGTCTATCTATGTTTCACTGATTATCCAAAGGCATTTGACTATGTGGATCATAACAAACTGTGGCAGACTCTGAGAAGGATGGGAATCCCAGAACATTTGATTGTGCTTATGCCAAACCTATACTTGGATCAGGAGGCAGCCATCAGAACAGAGCAAGGAAACATTGTATGGTTCAAAATTGGGAAGGAGTATATGCCTGGGATGTGTTCTGTCTCCATATCTTTTCAACCTATATGCAGAACAGATTATCCAGGATCCTGGGCTGTATGAAGAAAAATGTGGGGTCAGGATTGGTGGAAGATCTAACAACAATCTGCGTTATACAGATGACACAACCCTTCTTGCTGAAACTGAGAAGGAGCTGAAGCACTTACTCCAGAAGGTCAAGGGCTGCAGCCTTCAATATGGATTGAGGCTCAATATCAAGAAAACAAAGATTCTCACCACTGGGCCAATTAGCAGTGGTATCAGGATGGATAGTGAAGAGACTAAGATTGTTCACAGCTTTAGTTTGATTGGCTCCACAGTCAACACTCTTGGCACCAGCAGCCAGTAAATTAAAAGACGGATTGTGATGGGGAAGTCTGCTGTTAAGGACCACTCCAAAGTACTGAAGAGCAATGACGTCACTCTGAAGACTAAGGTGCGCCTGATACAGGCCATGGTCTTTGCAATCACCTGCTATGCGTCAGAGAGGGGAACAATGACTAGGGAGGATAGAAGGAGAATCGATGCTTCTGAGCTGTGGTGCTGGAGAAGAGTATTGAATATACCATGTACTGCTAGGAAAACAAACAGGTTTGTCCTGGAGAGGGTGAAGGTGGGCTGCTCCTTGGAGGCAAGGATTCTGAAGCTTCGTCTGACATACTTTGGACATGTTGCCAGGAGGGACCAGTCCTTGGAGAAGGATGTCATGCTTGGGAGGGTGGAGGGACATCGCAGGAGAGGAAGACCCTCTATAAGGTGGATTGATTCAGTGACTCGGGTAATGGTGGTAGGTGTGTCAGAGACAGTGAGATTGGCACAGGATAGAGCAGGATTTCGGGCTGTTGTACATAGGATCTCTATGAGTTGCAGACAACTCAGTGGCACATAACAACAAGAGCAAGGTATTATTTAAACTTAACCATAAGCAAACACCCTGACAGACTGGGTTATGGGGCCTGAGGACTATAATCTCAGGGAGGAGGGCATCAAGATCAGTTGGCATAGAACAGTCAGCAAAGACAATGTTCTACAGTCTATACTGATGAATTCAGCAACTGGGGACTTAAGAGATTACAAGTGCCCATCTGAAAAAGATAAAGAAAACCAAAGATACATAAAAAGAATCAAAACTGGTCATTCTCAACTTCTAACAGCCCTGGAACCAAAGGAAATTGATGTTGCCCAGCTACCACTGATAACAGCTCTACAAGAGGTCACAATATAGGGTCTGGGATAGAATAGGAGATAAATGTAGAACAAAACTCAAAATCACAATAATGGCTAGGTTTACTGAAGAAGATTAGTGGTACCAAGACATGGCCCTTAGTAACTCTTTGAGCCTGCAACTGAACTTGGAAGCCTATAGTAAAACCTGTAGGCAAATAATAAAAAATCCACACTCATCAAGTCTGATTCATATTGACTATCCATCAGGGTTCTTACTATGACTGTTTAAAATGGAGGTGACTACCCATCTTTCTCCCTTACAGCAGCTGGTAGATTTGAACCAATAACCTTTTAGATAGCACTGCAACTTTTAAAAAAATTATTACTAGTTTTAATGAAAATTTAGAGAGACTTTGGATTTCCATTCATTCATTGTTGCACTTTTCACCCTTCCCAATCCTCCCTCCCAGTTCGCTCTTCTCCTTGAAAAGTAAAAGAAAAATTCTTTCATTGGTATACAATCCCTCCCCCCAAGTCCACTCCACTATGCAGCCTTCGTTCTGGACTCCTGTCATGACAATAATACCTAATCATATATCCCTTTTAAACAGTTTTCTCCCTCATCTGTTTGAGTGCAGTATACATATTTTATCCCATCTTTCTTAGTCTCCCCCCCAAACCCGATGTCAGTCCCATTTTACAACAGTGATACTATGCAATATTTGTCCTTTTGTGACTGAGATATTTCACTCAGCATAAGGTCCTCCCGGGTCACCCATTCTGTATAATATTTCATGAGTTCTTTGTTTTTCTTTTAGTTCCTTAGTTTTCAATGAAGTATGCAATTGATAGCACTGCAATTTAATGCATTATGCCTTCATAGCTTTTTAGTTTAGTAAAAAATAGCTCTCTAGGGCAAACAATAATAAGAAGTACTCATCCCTTAGAACGCTCAATAGCACACTGGATCACAAGAGTAGCTATGTGTCCAGTGATAAATTCAGAAAATAATGGAGATAAATGGGAGCAAGGAACAAGGTAGAGAAAGGAATAGAAATGAGAGATCACAGAGACAAGAAAGATTTGATGTGGAGATTTTAATCACTGTTATAAAACAAAGAATATATGAACAATTAAACAGAGTATCAATTTGCTCTGTAAACTTTCAAATAATAGGAAAAAGTTAAAAAGAAAATGGGAGACAATAGAAAAGAAATAATGAGAACGATCATGCATTGCCAAAAATATAGCCAATGTCACTGAACAATTTATGTAGAATTGTTAACAATAAGAATCTAATTTACTGTGCAAACTTTCACAAAAAAACACAATAAAATACTATTTAAACAACAATAGTGTTCACTCGCATCAACGGAATATAAAAAGTACTAAGATCTACAAATGGTAAAGAGTATATACAAACAATAGAGAATTCAAATAGACACAATGTCAATATTTCATTTTTATAAGACTTTCTATTGCCCTCATTAAGAGATTTCCCCAAAAGTAAAAAGTACAGACTAACAATGGACTGATTCAAATATAATTTTTTTTTCCTCCTTTACTCGGACAAAAATGTCAACAAGAACCTTCAGTGCAATTCTAGAAAGAAATGGTAAGAATAAACATCCATCGTTCCTTCTTCTTAGTATTAAAGGATTTGGTTAGATATAGGCTTTTTTGGCAGCTGCACTTTAATACATTGGGAAGTTAACTTCTAGTTTAATTTCTAAGAGAACTGAACATAAATAGAAGTTTAATTTTGTCAAAAGATTTTTTATTGCTATTGAGATGATGATTATGTTTTCTGATTGTTTGGGTATTTCTTACTGTTGTTTTGTGGGGTTTTGTAGGGGTTTTGCCCAGTCTGTTGCTGTTGTTAGGTGCCACTGAATTGACTACAATTCACAGAGACACTATGAACAACAGATCTGAACCCTGCCCTATGCTGAACCATTCTCATGATCTCTGTTATGTGGTCATTATTAACCTCATTGACAATCCATCTTGTTGCGGGTCTTTCTCTTTTTTCTGACCTTCCACCTTTCCCAGCATAATGTCTGTCCAAGGACTGGTCCCTTCTAACAACTTGCCCTCAAAGAATATGAGACTAAGTGTCATCATCTTGGCCCCACAGGTTGCACACATCCTCCAAGACTTGTTCTTTTGGCAGCCCATGATATATTCTCCATCTGCCTCAAACAACACAATTCAAAAGCATTAATTATTCTTCTCGCATGATTATTCAAAGTCCAACTTTCAGGTGCATAGAAAATAACTTTAAAGGAACCATAACTTGAGGGAGGGGGGAAAATTACTTGGATGTAAGGATTAAGGTGATCAAGTCAAGAGCTGCCTTGATGACTCATATCTAAAATGTATAGAATACTCCAGCACCTCAATAACAACAACAACAAATAAAATGGTGAATAACCAAATTGCAAAATGGGTACAGGATATGAATAGATACTTCCCTGAAGAAGACATTAAGATGGCAAACAAACATATGAAAAAACATTCAAAATCCTTAGCTATCAGAGAGCTGCAAATCAAACCCACTATTTAAATATCATCTTACCCCAGTAAGAACAGTAAAGTTCAACAGAGGAGCAAACAATAAATGTGGTGAGGTTGTGGAGAGATTAGAACCCTTGTTCACTGCTGGTGGGAGTATAAAATGATACAACCACTATGGAAGGTGGTTAGGCGCTTTCTCAAAAAGTTGGAAATAGGGAGCTCTGGTGTCCTATTGGCAAGAAGCTGCACTGCAATGTGTGGTTTGAATCACCAGATGCTCCACTGGAGAAAGAAGTGCAATTTCCTCCTGTGCCAGTCAGATACAATTAGATGGCACACAACAACAACAACAAAATGTTGGACATATAAGGGAGCTCTGGTGGCCTAGTGGCAAGAAGCTGCACTGCAATCCCGAAGGCACATGGTTCAAATCCACCAGATGCTCTGCTGGAGAAGGAGGGGCAATCTCCTCCTGTACCAGTCAGATCCAATTTGACGGTACACACACACAAAATAATAAAATAAAATGTTGGTTTTTTTAAAAAAAAAAGCTGGACATATAAATACCATTTGACCCCGCAATGCCACTACTGGGGATATACTCTAAAAGATATAAATATAAAAAATAAAAGAACCACGTTCAAAACAGATATATGCATACCCATGTTTACTGTTGCATTATTTACAATAGCAAAAAGATGGAACCAACCCAGGTGCCCAGCAACAAATGGATAGAAAAACTATGGTATATTCATATAATGGTATACTATGAAGTGCTAAAAAATAATGAACCCATAAAACCTTACACAATATGAGGGATCCTGGAGGACATCATGCTGATTGAAATATCTCAGTCACAAAAGGACAAATACTGCATAACAGCACTGTTTAAAGCATTTCTGACATGGGGGTTTGAGAGGGAAACAGATTATAAGTGAATAGATAATGAAGGACCAATACATTGGAATAGATGAAGGAAAGAAATGTTTAAAAGAAATATATTATTAGGTATTATATGTATGACAAAAGCCCAGAATAAGAGGCACATCATTGCAAAGAGGATTGGTGGGAGGCAAGAAGGAAGGTAATTGTTCAACAATGAATGAATACTAAAAAAAAAATAGTGAACTGGAGGAGGGGAAAGGGAGGGAGAGGGTATAAAATGTGTAACAATGAATGAATGAAAATCTAACTTACCTAGAAATGTTTGTTAAAATAATTAATATTTTATAAAAAATAAAAAAAGAGCTGCCTTGACTCTTGAATCAGAGGTCTTATATATGTGTGTGTGTCCATGAAAAACCTTGATTCTCCTGTGGACTCTGTATTCTGATATGGATGTGGTCCCATAAACAGGAAGGGTCAGCAAGTGGGATAAGAAACAGTGAACAACATCTTACCTTGTGACTCTAGTCAACATGTTTTTCTGTTTATATAATGAAAAAACCTTCTCAAATAAAAACTATGACACTCAAATATGAGTTTCTCTCTCCCTTCCTCTTGACCAACTAAAGTCTTGAGTAGTTCATTCCACAGCAGGCACCTTCCTGCTGGTCAGAGAAGGGCAACACTTGGATCAATCTTTTTTTTTTTTTTCCCTATGGAATGCTTCTTGCTGATCTTCTCTGTATTGTTCCAATTTTAGTATATGTGCTGCCTAAGCGAGCACTTGGATCAATCTTTAAACTGACATCCTTGCTCCTCAGAACTTTAGAAACGTGCCTGATAGATAATTTCTTGATGTAACATATCTTTTGATTTCCTGACTGCTATTATCATAGATGTTGACTGTGGATCCAACAAGGTAAGTCACTGGCAACTTCAATCTTTTCTAGGTCTACTATGATATTACCTGGATCAGCAGTGGTGGTGGTGTTATGTGCCGTTGAGGTGCTTGCGACTCTTAGCGACCCTATGTACAACAAACAGCCCTAAACTCTGCTCTGTCCTGTGCCAATCGCACCGTCTCTGACACACCCAACCCAATTACCCCAGTCACTGAATCAAGCCACCTCATAGAGGGCCTTCCCCTGCTGCACTGTCCCTCCACCCTACCAAGCATGTCCCTTTCCAAGGACCGGTCCCTCCTTACATGTCTAAAGTATGTTAGATGGAGCCTCAGAATCCTGCCCGGTTTAACCCTTTCCAGGATGAATCTGTTTGTTTTCCTAGAAGTCCATGGTACCCTCAACACTCTTCTCCAGCACCACAGATCAAAGGCATCAATTCTCCTTCTATCTTCCTTAGTCATTATCTAACTCTCTGATGCATAACAAAGTGATAGCAAAGACCATGGCCTGTACCAGACAAACCTTAGTCTCCAGAGAGACACCACTGCTCTTCAGTACTTTGGAGAGGTCCCTAACAGCAGACTTGAGGATTTTTGTTTTCTTGATGCTGAGACAGAATCAATATTGAAGTCTGTAGTCTTTGATCTTCTGCAGAAGGTGTTTCAAGTCTTCTTCAGTTTCCACAAACAAGGTTGTATCATCTGCATAATGCAGGTTATTACATGATGTCTTCCTCTAATCCTGACAGTATTCTTTTTCATCTAGTTCAGTTTCTCATATGATTTTGAGTTTCCTGTCAATATTTGTTCCAGCTGTTTTTTAATAATCTTCTGTAATATTTTACATGCATGTGATATTAAGGATATTGCTAGATACTTTCTACATTCTGTTGGATTATCTTTTTTGAGAATAGGAAAAATACAGATCTGTTTCAGTCAGTTGGACAGGTGACTTCTGGTATTACAGTGAATCACACTGATTCTTTAAAAATGTTAAGCTAACCTGATATTCCTATCATCAATTTGGTTAGATTCCTTTTTTAATTATTATGTAGATTTCATCCCTACACTTTCCTTCATTGACATCATGCTTCATACAGTCATTCCTATACACTGTGTTTTTTTATAAAATTAATCACCACTGAACTGTTCTCACCATTACCTTGTCTTTTCAGGTCCCTGCTTGATTTTTCTTATTTCCTTTACTTTGTTCCCCCACGCACCAAATTGTGCAACCCTGGGGTTTGCCCCAACCCATCCTCACTCTTCTGCTCCCACCCCTTTGTACTTTGAACTCCTATAAACATTTTACCAGCTATCCTTCTATTTTTACAACTGCAGTTACTTGTCCTCATGAAATTTAGTTTACTCAGCATAAAGCTCTCCAGTCTCTCCAAAGTTATGTATCTAGCACTTTTCAAAACCATTGCCCCTAAGTGCTGCATGGCATTTCATTGTGTGAATTTACAATTTCTCAATCCATTTGGTATTGGATGTTTGGGCTGTTTCCATGTCCTTGCAATGGTGAATAACATTGCTACTAGCACTGGTGTACAAATATCCATTGTTGCACTGCAATCCCAGAGGTGCGTGGTTCGAGTCCAACAGATGCTCTGCTGGAGAAGGAGGGACAATCTCCTCCTGTACCAGTCAGATCCAATTCGATGGTATACACAAAATCATCATCATCATCATAATCATCATCATCATCTCCATTGTGTCTCAGTCCTAATTTCCTTGGAGTAAATTCCTAGTAGTGGAATAGCTGGGTCATACTGAGTTTCTTGTTCAGCTTTTTTAGGAAATATCAAATTGCTTTCCAGAGTGGTTATACCATTTTACAATTCCACCACCTCCCACATCCTGTCTAACATTTATTGTCTGCTGTCCTGCTAAACTCTGCCACTGCTACTAGGGTGAAATGGTATCTCATTGTGGTTTTGATTAGCATCTCTCTTATCGCCAGTGATTTTGAGCATTTCCTCATGTGTCTGTAGGTCATATGAATGTATTCCTCTGTGTAAAGTCTTTCCACGTCTGTAAATGGGTTATCAGTCTTTTTCTTCTGGAGGCCCTATAGGATTCTGTAGACTTTTGTTATGAGGTCCTTGTCTGAGATGGTATTGCCAAATGTTTTTCCTAGTCAGTAGGTTTTCTTTTCATCATACTGGAAAAAGGGTTTTTTATGCACACAAAGATTCAATCTTCAAAAGGTTCCATTCATTAATATTAGCCTATCCTGTTTGCGTCTCTTAAAAAAATGTATTTGTTATGAATAAGTCATTGATTGTGCAAAATTCAATCATTCTCTCTCCAGCTCCATTTCTGTCACCGAGTCCATGTTTTCCAACTACTGAATCTTCTTCTCTGTTCCCAACTTTTGCATTCCAGTCACCCACTATTATCAATGCATCCTGACTGCATGTTCGATCAATCTCTGATTGTAAACGTTGGTAAAAATCTTCTATATCCTCTTCCTTGGCTCTGGTTGTTGGTGCATATATCTGAATGATAGTGGTATTCACTGGACTTCCTTGTATGTTTATGGATATTATCCTGTCACTCACAATATTGTACTTCAAGATGGATCTAGCAATGACTTTTTTAACTATGAAAGCAACTCCATTTTTTCTCACCTTTTCATCTCCAGAGTAATATATATGATCATCCAATTCAAAATGCCCCATGCTAGTCCATCTCATCTCACCAATGCCTAGTATGTCAATATTTATGTGTTCCATTTCTTCCTTAAGAATATCTAATTTTCCTACATTCATGGTTCTTACATTCCATGTCCCAATCACTAGTGTCTGCTTACAACTGTTCCTCTTCCTTTGTATTTCCATACTTGAAAGCTCGACCTCAGTTGCCCTTTCTGTTATCTACATGTGTTCTGTTGTACATAGGCTTTTCAGAGGCCTGTTATTTCAGAAGTGGATGGCCAATCCTTCTTCCTAGTCTGTCATAATCTGAATGTTCAGATTTGGAGAAGTATCAGACAGACCAGCATTCTATAGAAAAAGTGAAAGGTATATCCCTTGGCTTCACAGTCAACACTCTTGGCACCAGTAGCCAGGAAATTAAAAGGTGCATTGCCATGGGAAAGTCGGCTGTTAGGGACCTCTCCAAAGTACTTAAGAGCAATGGTGTCTCTCTGGAGACTAAGGTGTATCTGATACAGGCCATGGTCTTCCCAATCACTTGTTATGCATCAGAGAGTTGGACAATGACCAAGGAGGATAGAAGGAGAATTGATGCCTTTGAGCTGTGGTGCTGGAGAAGAGTATTGAGAGTACCATGGACTGCTAGGAGAACAAACAGATTTATCCTGGAAAGGGTTAAACCAGGTGGCTCTTTGGAGGCAAGGATTCTGAGGCTCCGTCTAACATACTTTGGACACGCTGTACGAAGAGACCGGTCCTTGGAGAAGGACATCATGCTTGGGAGGGTGGAGGGACAGCGCAGGAGGGGAAGGTCCTCTATGAAGTGGATTGATTTGGTGACTGGGGTTATCGGGATGGGAGTGTCAGAGACAGTGCAATTGGCAGAAGACAGAGCAGAGTTTAGGGCTGTTGTGCATAGGGTCGCTATGAGTCGCAAGCGATTCGACGGCACATAACAACAACAACAACATTCTGTTTTGTGTATTTCTGGCTGTATTTTTCAGCCTCTTTCTACCATAATGTATGCCTTCTAAGCTTGGTCTCAGTCTGTCTCCTATGAACTTTATGACTTTCAGCCTTACCCCAGGTCTCCGATCTTTTGTCTATGGTGTGAGACGTGGATGTTGCTTCAGCTTTCTGCAGGGAGCAGTCCAGTTTTGCCAGCACCATTTGTGGAAGAGGTTGTTGTGTCCCCATTTGATGGGTATTATTTCCTTGTTGAGTATCACTTGACCATAGATGTTTATTATTGTTAAGTGCCATCAAGTTGAGTAAGACTCATAGTGACTCTATGAACAAAAGATCTGAACCTTGTTCTATCCTGTGCTACCTTCTCATTTCCTGATGCACAAGAGCCCACTGCAGCAGTCACTCTATCAATCTACCTGGTTGAGGTTCTTCTCCTTCACCGACTCTCCACCCTTCCTAGCATCATGTCCTTCCCCAAGGAACAGCCTCTCCTAGCAATATGCCCAAAGTATGTGAGGCAAAGCCTCATCATTTTTGCCTGCAAAGAGCACTCTGGTTGCACCCTCTCTGAGACATATCTATTTGTGCTTTTGGCCATCTATGGGCTGTTCAGTGCTCTTCTCCAACACCACACTCAAAGACATCTATTAATTTTGTCATCCTTATTCACTGCCCAGCTCTCAGATGCATAGCAAGTAATCAGAAAGACTATGGCCTGAATGAAACACATCTTTGTAATCAAACTGACATCATTACTACTCAATAATTTGGAGGGGTCTCTATAACTACAGATTTTCCCACTGCAATGCATATTCTTATTTCCTGACTAGTACCAAGGGTGTTAATTGTGAATCCAAGCAAGATGAAGCTGTTATGTTTCATGATGTTGCCTATTGGTCCAGTGGTAAGAATCTTTGCAATGAGATGCAATTCATA
Source organism: Elephantulus edwardii (assembly GCF_000299155.1). Classification (NCBI taxonomy): domain Eukaryota; kingdom Metazoa; phylum Chordata; class Mammalia; order Macroscelidea; family Macroscelididae; genus Elephantulus; species Elephantulus edwardii. The sequence goes on along the minus strand of NW_006399962.1, from coordinate 2,330,822 downwards.
CCCAAGGTATGGATTTAGTGACCAAAGATAGATGGGTCTATTTCTGGGTTCTCAATTCTATTCTCTTGGTCTGTCTATGTGCCTGTCAATGTACCAGTACCACACTATTTTTTGTTATCACAGCTATGTAGTGGGTTTTGAGGTCAGCAAGTGCTATGGATAGAGTCCTTTTGTTGGATTCAAAATGCCAATTTTTTGTTAAATGTTTTTGCAATTATGCTTATATGAGTTTATGCTCTTATGTACCATTGAGTCAATCAAATAAAAGTTGACCTTTCAGAGGCAGTAAATTACAAGAAAGGGGACTGCCCATCTTTCTCCCATGGAGCAGATGGTAGATTCAAACTGAATGACTCTGGGCTGGCAGTGCTGCTCCTTATCACTAAGTCACCACATCCCCCTTATAGGTCTATACTTTTCTTAATTCTTTTTCTGATTTAGGATTCATGGTAAATATGGTCTACAAATAAGCTGGAAAATGTTGCCTTTCTATATTCTTCAAATACTTGTGTAGAAATCCTACCTCTTCCTAAAATTGTTGTACACTTTACCAGTAAAGCCATCTGATACTAAGAGTTTGTGAGGAAAGTTTAGCTACAAATTAATTTTTCTCTAATAGCTACTCCTTTCTTTTTAAAAAAATTTGTTATTAATTTCAGTAAAAGTTTACAGAGACTTTGGATTTCCATTCATTCATTGTTGCACTTTTCCCCCCTCCCAACCCTCACTCCTAGTAGACTACCCTTTTGGAAAAGTAAAAGAAAAACTATTGCATTGTTTTACAAACCCTCCCCCAGGTCCAATCCACCATGTAGCCTTCACTCTAAACACCTGTCATGACAAAAATAGCTAATCACATATCGCTTTTAAACAGTTTTCTCCCTCATCTGTTTGAATGCAGTATACATTACTGAACCGATCTTTCTCAGAATCTCCCTAACCCCAAGGTCAGTCCTGCTTTACAACAGTGGCACCATGCAATATTTGTCCTTTTGTGACTGAGATACTTCACTCAGCATAATGTCCTCCAGAGATACCCATTTTGAATAATATTGCATTATTTCCTTGTTTTTCAATGCAGCATAGTATTCCACTGTGTGAATATACCACAGCTTCTCTATCCATTCATTTGTTGATGGGCACTTAGGTTGTTTCCAACTCCTTGTTATTGTGAACAAAGCTGCAATAAATATGGGTGTGCATGTATCTGCTTGGGTGTCAGTTATGGTCTCTTTAGGGTATAGTCCCAGAAGTGGAACTGCTGGGTCAAATGGTATCTCTATTTGTAACTTTTTGAGAAAGTGCCATACTGCCTTCCACAGTGGCTGCACCATTTTACACTCCCACCAATAGTGAATAAGGGTTCCAGTCTCTCCACAACCTTGCCAGCCTTTGTTGCTTGCTGTTCTGTTAAATTTTGCTATCCTGACTGGGGTGAGATGATTTCTCATAGTTGTTTTAATTTGCATTTCTCTTCAAGCTAGGGATGTGGAACATTCCTTCATGTGTTTGTTAGCCATCTGAATGTCTTCTTTGGTGAAGTGTCTGTTCATATCCTGTGCCCATTTTTCAATTGAATTGTTTACCTTTATCTTGTTGTGGTGCTCAAGTATTTTATAAATTCTAGATATAAGTCCCTTATCTGATACATCATTACCAAATATTTTTCCTGCCTT
>NW_006399962.1:2324231-2327976 GCF_000299155.1 Elephantulus edwardii | reverse complement strand
TTGAGATGGCTAGGTTGGCACAGGATAGAACAGCATTTAGAGCTCTACAGGGTTGCTATGAGTCGCAAGTGACTCGATGGCACTTAACAACAACAACCCCGTTATGTTCAAGCAACGTGTTGTTCAGCTTCCAAATGTATGGTTTTTTTCTCCTTTGTCATCCTATTATTAATTTCTAATTTTGTAGCATTATGGTCTGAAAAGATGGTTTGTATTATTTCTATGTTTTTTAATTTATTAATGCTTGCCTTGTGACCTAGAATGTGATGTATTCTGGAGAATGTTCCATGCACATTGGAGAAGGAGGTATACTGTGCTTTTTGGGGGTACATTAGCCTATAAATATCTATGAAGTCAAGTTGGTTTATTGTGTGGTTTACTTCTTCAGTATCTCTTGAATTTTTTTCTGGTAGTTCTAGCTTTTCTTGAGAGGGGTGTATTGAAGTCTCCAAGTACTATATACTAGTGTTGTCTATTTCCTTTTTCAGTTTTGTTAATGTTTGTTTTATGCATTTTGCAGGTCTTTCATTTGGTGCGCAGATATTTATTATTGTTATGCCCTCTTGTTCTATTGACCCTCTCAGCATTATGTAGTGACCTTCCTTGTCCTTTATGATGGTTTTTACATTGACACTTATTTTATCAGAGATTAATATGGCTACTCCTGCTTTTTTCTGGTTGCCATTTGCTTGGTATATTTCCCCCCCACCCTTTTATTTTTAGCCTGTCTTTATCTTCATTTTTCAGGTGTGTCTCTTGTAGACAACATATTGATGGATATTTGGTTTTTAATCCAATCTGCTACTCTTTTTTCTTCAGCGGTGTAACTAAACCATTCACATTCAGTATGACTATTGAGAGGCTAGGTTTTATTGCTATCACTGTGTTGAGTTCTTTTTGGTGGTGTTGTTAGTTACTTTGGACCATGCAGCTTTCTGTGGTATGTCTGTAAAAAGGACATTTCTGAGTCTTCCCTGCAACACTGGTCTTGTTTTTACAAACTCTCCTAGGTTCTGCTTTTCTGGGAATACCTTGATCTCTCCATATGTAATGGATCATTTTGCTGGGTACAGTATTCTTGGTTGAGAGTTGTATTCTTTGAGTGTTTGATATATGTACTTTCACTCTCTTCTTGCTTGCATGGTTTCTGCTGAGAAATTGGCACTTAATCTTATCTGTTCTCCCTTATAGATTACTCTTTGTTTCTCCCTTGCTGCTTTCAGGATTCTCTCCTTATCTTTGGTTCTGGCAAATTTAACTATTATATGCCTTAACGTTTTCCTTTTGGGGTCTAATCTATATGGTGCTTGCTGAGCTTCTTGTATATATATTCTCTCGTTCCTCATTATGCCTGGGAAGTTTTCCTCTAGTAGTTCTTCCACAACTTTTTCAGTGTCTTTACTTGCTTCTTCCTTTTCTGGAATTCCAATGATGTACATGTTATCTCTCTTGATGGTGTCCCACATTATTCTTTGGTTTTCTTCTTTTTCCTTCTTTTATCAGTCTGCTCTTTGCTGTTCTGTGTTCCATCTCTTCAACTGTGCTCATGTGTCCCTCCATCATGTTGATAGCCTCTGAAACACTGGACCTTATATTTTGAATAGTGGATTCTTGATTTTCCAGTGTTGCTAATGTCTCCTTTATTTTCTCTGCAATGTTCTGCATTGTTTGTTTGTTTGTTTTTTGTTTTGGTGGTGGTGGTTTTTTAGCTCCTCATGGTTTTTGCTTGTAGTATCCTGTAATTCATCAAGTTTGTCTTTCATCCATTGAATATATTCAATCACTCCTCTTTTAAATTCTGTGTCAGAAAGTTCCATCAGATTTTCTGGCTTCAGGAAATCCACTGATTCTGTGTCACCCTCTGGGAGTGACATCTTGCTTTGCTCTTGTGTATTGTGTGGGAGAGTTTGCCTTCTTCGAGACATTGATATGTTCTTGATCTGAAGACAATGCTCTAGAGATCAGCTGGGGCAGCTACTCCACTTGTGTGTTTCTCTGAACTTCTGACTTCAGAGAAATGTCAGTTCAGAGCCTGTGAGGGCAATCTCTTGTTGGTAAGATGGGTCAAGGTGCTCCTGATTAAAGACAAGTTAATTGCCCAGATGTGTAGGCACCAGTGTGGAGCCACATGGGGTGAGGCAGGCACAGGGTTGGGGTGATTACAAGGGCATGTTAAACACTTGGGGGACCTCGCTCAAACCTCAGCTGTCTGAGTGTGCTCACGATTGGGGTCCCTACTCAAATTCCCGCTGTCCATTTCCCACCCAGTGTTTTTCACTCAGTGGTCCCTGCCCAAAGGCATGTACACAGGTGCCCTCACACAGCAGCCCCTGCCCAAGCAGGGTCCTGGATCCAACAGGACCCAAAAAGTCAAAGTCAAATTCCCAGCAACCCACTAGCCTCTGGCTGGTCTGCAGAGTCCACAAAAGTTCAGACAGATTACCAGTGGCTGGCTCCCTTCTGGGCAGTTGGTGTAGCCCAAGAGAGCTTGGCTAAACTCCCCATCAGTGGCATGCTCTTGGGTGCTCTCCCAGGTAATCAGCAGTGCCCCAGAAAACCCAGTCAGGATCCTACTGGCCTTTCTCCTGCCAGATTAGTTCCACAGCAGCGTGGCTGATGGCTCCAAGTGATGGCTGGATCCGCGGTGGTGCCCTGGGGTCACAGGGCTGTGGCGGGGGCTGAGGACCGTGGTTGTCGAGCTGCTGGGGGGGTGGGGGGTGGGGGAGCACAGGGTTGGGACACTACCACCAGGAGGCAGGGGGTTGGGCTTGGGCTCTGCTGGGGTTTTATGCAACGGCACCCTGCGTGGTGGCCCGCAGGGGAGTCATGCAGTGGCAGGCCGTCACTCCTCTGGGGTCACAAGGTGGTCAGTGGTGGTCGCACCTCCAGGGTTAAGTGGTGGCCGGCAGGCAGTTGCTCCTTCAGGGTCTCGCAGAAGCTGTGGGTGGTCGGTTTCTCCTCTGGAGTCACACGTGGCTGGTGGTTCCTCCATACTTGCTCCTGGTGGGTGGGTTCCACAGTGGCTTGGCTGGTGTCTTTTGGTTGGGACTCGGCTGTCCAGTGTGTGGTTCAAATTCCAGCTCTCTGTACTCACTTTGTGATTTGTGATTGAGAGTTTGTATATTTCAAGGCATTTGTTCATTTTATTTAAATTACCATTTTTATTAGCACAAGGTGTCATGTTTGTGATATTAACTTATTTTCTTTTTAATGGTTATAGAATCACCAGTGTTACCTTCTCTTATTCCTTATTCTGACTGGTAATATAGGGTTTTTTCTTCTTCTCTTCTAAGTAAGTATAGCTAAAAGTTTAACAATTTTATTAACCTTTTTAAAGAATAAAATATTGGTTTTAGTGATTTTTTTTTCTTTGGGTGTTTTGTTTGTTTGCTTTCTATTCAATAGATTTTTACTTCGATCTTTATAATGTCCTGTTTTTACTTGGAGTTTAATTTGTCCTTTTTCTAATTTTTTAAGATGGGTAGTACCTATGTCACTGATTTTAGATCCTTTTACTTTCCTAATATAAACATTTAAGCTACACATTTCTCATTTCGCATCCCATAAATTTTAGTCTGTTGCATTTTGATTTTTATACCACTGAAAACAGAATGCAAATTTACTAATAGAATGGTATAAAAGTGTATTATTGGGCAATGGGAAACAGACTGTCCCTCAAATAAGCCATCCTTTCAGTATTAACTTTTTTCTTTTTAAAAAATGTTTTATTTTTTTTTTTAAATTT
>NW_006399962.1:2319562-2324075 GCF_000299155.1 Elephantulus edwardii | reverse complement strand
AATCTTCTTTGTCAGTGTATCCTTTGCCATTCCCTATCACTCCTCCCTGAGAGAGACTTCACCCTGAGTCATAAGGAAAAGGGCACGGCGTATTCTCTTCGCTACTTCCTGCTGAAAAGGGACGCTGTGGGTTTCATTTTACTTGTCATTTTAATTACAGTTTCCAGAAAGGCAGATTTTCATTTATTCATTCATTACTGGAAACCCTCCCCCCACCCTTTTTCTCCGCTTCCAGTCCACTTTGGGCTTTTAAAATTATTATTATTCATTCTTTTAGCATTAACTTTGTATTAATCTCTAATTTATCAGTAACTTTATTAGGCATATAAAACTTGGATGGCTACTTTAGAAACTTACACTGTCATTTTTATTTCCATTTGAATCAATGTCACTTTACACTCCAAAATAGAATTTAAACTAAGACTTTAAATTTATAGTATTTATAAAAGTATGTTGTTAAAAAAAAGTATGTTGTTGTTATTGCTATGCACTGTCGAGTCAATGGCAACTCATAACAACCCTATGTACAACAGCTCTGAAGCCTACCCTATCCTGAGCAAATTTCACTGACTCTGACACACCTACCCCCATTACCCCAATTACTGTATCAATCCATCTCATCTGGGGTCTTCCTCTCCTGTGCTGTCCTTCCACCCCTCCAAGTACGATGTCCTTCTTCAAGGATTGGTCCCTCCTGGCCATGTGTTCAAAGTATGTGAGATACTTACATAAGAAATACTTAAGAAATCTTAGCCTCCAAGGAGAAACCTGGTTTCACCCTCTTCAAGATAAACCTATTTGTTCTTTAGGTAGTCCATGGTACATAAAAGATTGAGTAGAGAATTCCTATTATCTTCTTAATGCTAGTTGCCCTTGAATAAGCTTTGACTCATAAGGACATTTAAGAGAATGACACAATGCCTAATCCTGTATTATCCTAAAAAATCTGTGATGTGCTGTGTTCGCTATTGTAGTCACTGTGACAGTCCATATCTTTCTCAAGGGGCTAGCCCCTCCTGATAGCATGCTCAAAGTATCTGAGACAAAGACTCACCACCCTCGCTTCTAAAAAGCATTCTGGTGCACTGCATCGTAACTGCATTCAGCAGTTTATTCCTGTTGGAATGTTCAAAGGACAGTGCAACATAAATTACACTATCTGGAATCACTGGTTTCCTTGGCTTTGTGCATGATAAATCTAGTATTTCTATTGCTACAGTTTTGGGTGTGGGGGGTAAAGTATTCTGGCTGCCTTTCTTCCTAAATATTTTTGTTTGTTCTTTTGGCAGTTTAGAGTATAGTAAAAAAAATTCTTCAATCTTCCTTATTTGTTGTTCAACTTTCATATGCAGATGAGGCAATTTAAAATACTATGGCTTGGATTAAGTATAACTCAGTCCTCAATGTTACATCTTCACTCTGTCTTACTTTAAAGAGATCTTTTATAGTAGATATTCCCAGTGCAATGTATCATTTGATTTTCTTAACTGCTGCCCCAATAGGCGTTTAATTGTAGAGTCAAGTAAAATGAAACCTTTGACATCTTTTCTCCATTTAATATGATGTTATTTATTGGGCCAATTGTTATGATCCACTTTTTTCTATACCAATAACCAACCTATTATCCAATGAGTCTTCCCCACAGGTAGGCAAGTAGATGCTTACCATGTGCTAAAACAGTAGCAATAGTTCATAAGTTTCTACTAAAAAAAAAAAGAGAGCATAGCTCTTTCAATTAAAATCTAGAAATTAATGTACATTTGTGACATTTCAATGTAACAAAAATTAAAATAATGCAAGGAAAAAAGTAAATTCTTCTCATTTCCCCTAACACTTTAAGTCTTGATTTTAACGACTGTGCTTTAAATTACTGATTTATATCTCCATAGTATCTTGGTAACAAAAAGCTCAATAAATACAAAAACTAAGAGTAATATAAACTATTAAGAGCTGAGTGGATTGAATCATTGGAAGTTTCCTAAAGAACATAATTTTGAAGTGGATTTTTTTCAAGAAGTAATAGAAATGTATTGGTAAAGAGAGGAACAAAATAACTTTGAGAAAAGCAAAAGTACAAAGATAGCAAATGTAGCCTAGTACCACTTGACTTAGTCCAAAGAAATGGATTTCATGAAATGTCAGGAGAACAGTCTCTGGGCCAACTTAAGGAAGAAATTACAAATGCCTGTTGATAAATGGCAGGATCTATACCACAGAGTCACTATTACAAGGGAATGATATGATAATAACATGAATGACTGGATCAGGAAATGCTAGTTTCTGGTCCAGGTGCACTGACCAGACACAGACAAAACAAAAACTTGTACTGATTCAAAATATAAAAATATTTCATTATCACTCCAAAAGCAAGACCAAATCGATATACTAGTAATCATTTTTAGAAAGATTTACTCAAACAGAGTAGAGGGAGCAAACAAGGTTTTATCTCCTTCGTGCTGACTGACATTGGCCCCTTCTCAATCTACAGGATACGAAAGACACAAATATTTAAAGAAATCAAGAAAACTCAAGCGGTGATAGTTTTGTTGTTGTGTGCCATCTAGTCAGAGCCAACTCACTGCTGACCCTCCAGCATGTTTTCAGAAACAATAATTCGCAGGAGAGTAAACTGCCTATCCTTCTTCGTGGAGCAGCTGGTGGATTTGAACCATGTATATACCTTTAGGATTGCAGCACAGCTTCTCATCACTAGGCCATTAGTACTTAAGTGGTAGAAGGTTCATAAATTAAAAAGAAAAAATATCAAGGGAGAAAAAAAATATTTTCAGAAAATGAAAGAAAGGATGCAGGTAGAGTGTATGAAGACAAAGAACTATTGGTTGAGATGCACTAGAAAAATAGAAACAAGAGAAACAGTGTTCAAAATAATTGCCTCTTGTTTTGTGCTTCTCCCAAATCCAGGCAATACAAAGAAACATTTCCAAACAAAACAAAGGAATCCCCACAGTTCACATAGGAAGATCAGAAAATTTCAAAATACATGCCAATACTTAAGTTATATTTATACTAAAAATAAATCCTGATTTAATATTGTTTTTTACACATATTTTCTGCTCCACCTCTCTTAAATAAGCAACAATGATAAAAACAAGTATAAAAACCAAACAAATGTCATCAAAAAAGTAACTTCTCTCTCCTACCACTGCTGAGACAAAGTAACACTATAAATCTAAATTACAGCATCACAGATTGTGGCCTGCTCCCACACTGCCTTGCAGTCATCTCAGGCTGGGCCAGTGGGATTTAACATGAACCAAATCTGTCAACCAAGTTGAAGACAGACACGTGGGTTCTAGTGAGCAGTGGTGAAAAAAACATACTGCTCCATTCAACTCCAAACAATGATAAATAATTCAGGAAAAGAACTGCTGCAATACAGAGCATAGCAGCAGGATTTAAAAATAGAGCACAGGCTAGTGAGCATAGGTGAAGGAACCAGGAATCACAAAGAAAAGGGATTTATGTAAACAAATTCCCAAGCCTTCGGCCATACAAGAGTTGCTAAATTTGCTGCTCAAAACCGATGCCAAAATTCTAATATATGTGTTCAAAACCAAGTATTTTTTAGAAGGCTGGAAAATCTGAAAACAAAAAAGCTAATAAATAATAATACCATTTTAAAAAACATAATAATATTATTTTACAATGGTAGACATCATGGATAAAATAAATCCAAATGACATACTAAGAGATATGGTTTTTAAAAATGAAAAGGGGACTAAAATTCTGTATCTAACCTCTAATTAAAACTTTTATCCATTAATTTATGACTTTAATAATTATCTAGTACATTAAGCTCTCAAGATTTTTCAACTCATTTCTCCCTACCAGATAACTCTGCAAACAAGTACTGTAATCTATCAATTAAAGGAGTGGCTTGGTAAAAGAATGTAAGTATGACTATGATCTTTCCAGATTTAGATTAAATCTAAACTCCAACAGAACTAGTGAGTTTGTGATTAAACAGGGATAGTCCAATATTCTAGGCTCATGGGGATGAAGCAGATTTTAACCTAAATATTGATATACCAGGCATTGGTGAGATGAGATGGACTGGCATGGGGCATTGTGAGTCGGATGACCATATGATATATTACTCTGGAGATGAAAAAGTGAGGAAACATGGAGTTGCTTTCATAGTTAAAAAAGTCATTGCTAGATCCATCTTGAAGTACAATATTGTCAGTGACAGGATAATATCTATACGCATACAAGGACGTCCAGTGAATACCACTATCATTCAAATATATGCACCAACAATCAGAGCCAAGGAAGAGGAGAAGGAAGATTTGGATCAAATTTACAATCGGAGATTGATCGAACATGCAATCAAGATGCATTGATAATAATGGGTGACTGGAATGCAAAAGTCGGGAACAAAGAAGAAGATTCAATAGTTGGAAAACATGGACTCGGTGACAGAAATGGAGCTGGTGACAGAATGATCGAATTTTGCACGACCAACGACTTATTCATAGCAAATACATTTTTT
>NW_006399962.1:2304177-2309637 GCF_000299155.1 Elephantulus edwardii | reverse complement strand
GCAGGAGAGGAAGGCCCTCTATGAGGTGGATTGATTCAGTGACTGGGATAATTGTGATGGGAGTGTCAGACAGTGCGATTGGCACAGGACAGAGCGGAGTTTAGGGCTGTTGTACATAGGGTCGCTATGAGTCGCAAGCGACTTAACGGCACAGAACAACAACAACAACATTTTAATTTCATCCTGTGTAATACTTTTTCCCCCCTTATCCGAACTGTTCATATACAACAGAATGGAATTAGGGTCATTTCCTATGCCTTCTACACTCACGATCTTGTGGAATGCAAACAAGAAGAAATGATCTCAAGGATGGAAAGAAAAAAAGAAGATCCTAGATGAGATTTAAGAAAGGAGCTGACTAAAGCAGTGATTCAATGAAGACATTCATTCATCTAATACTGCAAAATGATGTGGGTGTCATTATCTCAAAATCTTTACCTTCATGAGGTAGGGAGAGAATATCAGGTCAGGGCTGATCCTATGAAGCAGAGGTGAGACATACTTCTTCAAACCTTTTTACTTAAGTGACACAAGCTGTCCCTCCCACAACACTCTACTTCTGTAATTCTTTGCATTCTCATTTTTCCCCCCAAAATGTGTTACAATGTCCACAGAACTCACAGACAATACTCATGACTATGGGGTTTGTTAGGGAACAAAGAGGTCACAATTCTGGTTCAGGATGTAATTACTTAGTCAGAACAGGTTCTTGACCATTCTGACAGACAAAGCTCTCCCTGATCCTCAGTCTCCCACCTCTTGGTCCTCAGTCTCCAGGCCTTCAAGGGCAGCTAGGCCTCTACTCAGGTGAGTGTTATCCAATTCTTTAATTTACCAATAAATGCCCAGAGGCACTTCACTCCACCAGTAAGCCTCAGCCCAAAAATGCTTAGCTCCCTAGCTCCTTGGATCAGAGAGCTTAGCTCCACTCACAAGTGACCAGAGGCACCTTACTCATCCAGTATGCCTATGGTCCAAAGGATATGAGGGATATTAGCTTTCTTATTCCGTGGGCCAGCTCGTGCTAGTCCCCTGGCTCTGATGCCCTTACCGTTACTGTTTGTCTCTGCTTCTCTCCATCTTTTGCCATCTCCAATATTATTGCTCTTACTGTCTCCTGTATGTGAGAAAACCTCAGCACAAGGATCCTAGATTCAAAAGATGAGCTCCATTGCTAGCTCTCTTTTTCTGGTAGCACTGAGGTCCTCTCTTGGGGATTGTTCTCTTTTGAGCTTAGCAGATGATAAAGCTAACCAATGCTCTAGTTAGAGTGCCATTCACCTAACTAGCATTATTAGTTAGCTTCTTGGTGGACCACAAGCACCTTGTTTGCTTAGTCCTACACTATCTTTTGGTGGGAGCTCTAAGGCCATATAAAAATCGATCCAATACACAGAAAATACAGAATAACCACCCTGATCAGGGCAATATGATAAGCAGTATTTAAAAAACAGTTGATTAATATAACAAATGACATCCCTAACTCATTAGCAGAAGCAATCAAATGGAAAGACAAAGAAAACTTTCAATGAGAATTGTAGATACAACATCAATCCAAAAGTGGCTCCAGTCTGACTATTCCAAGAATACAATGTTACCAAACCATGGGAAAGTGTCTTCCTTCAAAAAATGTATTTCAAGGGAATATCTTCTTCAAATGTTTTGATGGCTTAAAAGAAAAAAAAAATTAACTATGACTATGCCAGAGCTTTGAAAGACAGAGTTTAATCTTTAAGAAATCTAGCAATGAATGAATGGAAATCCAAAATCTCTGTAAATGCTCATTAAAATTATTAAAATAAAAAAAAAAGAAATCTAAATAAGGGAGCTTTGGTGGCCTAGTGGTAAGAAGCTGCACTGCAATCCCAGAGGTACACGGTTCTAATCCACCAGATGCTCTGCTGGAGAAGGCGGGGCAATTTCCTCCAGTACCAGTCAGATCTGATTTGACAGTACACACACACACACACACACACACACACACACTTAAAAAAATAAAATAACAGTAATAATAATTTAAAAACTCTAAATATATATCTCTCTCTATACACACACAAGTATTTATATATACACATACACATATAAAGGAGCCTGGGGTGCTCTGCGCTGCAAGCCTAAAGGCACATAGTTCAAGTCCACCAGCTGCTCTGTGGGAGAAGGATGGGCAATCTCCTCCTACACAATGAACTGCCTCTGAAAAGTCACTGGAGGGTCAGCTATGGGTTGGTTTTGACTCAATGGTACACAAAAACATAAAAAAGACCAAGTGGCTCAAGTGGTTTGTAAATGGCTGCTAATTTAACTTAAAGATTGGCAGTTCTGACCCAGCCTGAGTCTCTGTGCTAGAAATGTCTAGTGAATGCTCTAAACATGGTGGCCAAGAAAACCATATGGTGCAATTCTAGTATCTAAACAAGGGATTGTCATGATTGAGGTTCAACTTTATAACACTTAAAAACAATAGTGTATCACTAGATCTTTGTCTATGTGTGTAAAATATCATCATCAATTCTGATGTATGGTCCAAAACGAGTAATAGACATTGTAAGAGAATTAAGTAGCAAGATGTACTTACACTAGAGAGGCTACTTTGATCCTTTAAAGGTAAAAGTTGGGATCTTATAAATATGGCCATTTTTCTGGGGAAAGAACTAAAAGGATAAGAAAAGACAATGTTTATGAAAATATCCAGAATTTAGCATCATATCCAAAGAGAATGCTGAACAAGAAAGAACGTATTATCATGCACAAGCTGTCACTAAAAAGTTTTTCACACCATCATCTTGCACTATGGTAGCTGACCTATTTCTAGCTCTAAGCCTCTATTTGATTTGCAAACTTCTGAAAATAACTAGGCTTCAAGAGACCCTGAACAGTACCAGAAGTATCATTTGGGGCTCCATTCCCCATTTTGAAGAAATCAAGAAAGAAACAAATTACTTAGCAACAGTCAGCACGTTCCTCATTCTGGGCTTAAGCACACAGCACAGTAGAGACTGCAGTAATGCAGGATTGAGAAGAGCATCTTTCTGCTGTATGCAGGGTCACAATGAGTAGGAGCCAAATGGAAAATACTTAATAACAACAACAATACTAATAAAAATTTAATGGGTTCAAATGGAAAAAAAAAGAAGCTTCACTTTAGCTAAAGGAGTAACGAATCATATTTACCTTCCAGAAATTTATGAAACATTGATTTTTCACAAAAAGAATTACAGAAAATGAAAGGGCAATTCTGACATATAAAAAATAAGGTAAGTCCTACAACAGCTCAAACTTAACACCTAAAAAATTGATTCTTTCAAGAAATGTGACAAATAAGAGAAACTTGGGGAGAATTCAGACATAGCCCAGCAGACTCCCTGAATGTAAAAGATAGGACGGAAGTCAGAGAAAGCTAAGAGGTTACAATTTATAAAGAAGATAAATTTAAGCTACAAAAATAGATAAAGAGAAGTAAAGAAATAAACACTCTAATGTGAAAATGAAATGTTATTCAATCAATTCCTGGGGCCTTATTTTTTGGCAAGTGCTTCAGAGCAGCCTTGTACTTCCTCCTACATCACCAATGTCTTCGGATCTTATGTTGTTTCATGAAATTCTTCTGTGTAAAGAAATTCTTTTTGGTACAGTAACTCTGTATACTACTCCTATCTTCTTGAAATGCTTCCTAAATCTCTGAGGTTGTTAAAACAATTACAGCTTGCTCGACTCCACAATCAACACTCTTGGCACTAGCAGTCAGAAAATCAAAAGATGAATTGTACTGGAAAAATCTGCAGTCAGGGACCCTCCAGAGTGCTGAGAAGCAACAATGTCAATCTAGAGGCTAAGTTGCACCTGATCCAGGCCACGGTTTTCACACTTACTATGTATCAGAGAACTGGACAATGACTAATAATGACAGAAGAAGAATCAATGCCTTTGAGTTGTGGTACTGGAGAAGAGTCTCGAACCTACCATGGACTGCCAAGAAAACAATTAAGTCTGTCTTGGAGAGGGTGAAACCAAGTTTCCCCTTGAAGGCTAGATTCTGAAGCTCCATATACTTTGGGCACATGGCCAGGAGGGATCGATCCTTGGAGAAGGACATAATGCTTGAAAGGGTTGAGGAACAGTGCACTAGAGGAAGATCCTGAATGACAATGATTGATACAGTTATTGGGGTATTGGGGATAGGTGTGTTGGAATCAGTGAGACTGGTTCAGAATAGAGCAGGCTTCAAGAGCTGTTGTACATAGGGTTGCTATGAGTCGCAAGTGACTCAACAGCGCATAACAACAACAATCTGAAAATGGACTAATGACATAAGGACATTTCATTGAAAAAGATACAAAGACAACAAATAAATAGATGCACAGGTGCTAAAAATCATTAACCCTTCAACCCAAATTCACTGCAATCAAGTCGGAAGTGGCTCAGCTTACCCAACAGCAAATTTTAAACAGCTGTAAATCACACAGAAGGAGACTGTCCCTCTTTCTCCTACAGAGTAGCTAGTGGATTTAAACTGCCTAAGTTTGGTTACCAGCATAAATCCTATCTGTACTGCCATCACAAAGGCACATAGGTCACATCAGCCAGCTGCTCTAGAAGAAAGATAGGCAATCTCCTCTTACATGATTAAACTGCCTCTGAAAACTCACTGGAGGGTCAGCGATGAGTCAATTCTGACTTAACAGTACACAACAACAATTCTATCATTTAGGGATACTGTGACTTAGAATCTACTCATCTCATCAGCAACAGGAATAGGACCCTGAAAAGAAAGAGTAAATCTGAGGACATAAGTGTCATGGATTGCATCCCTCCAAAATACACATAAATAATGATATAATGTGAAAATTACATAATCATCTCCCACTATTTAAAACAATGTGTGGTATGGCTTCTGTATATTTTATCTGTAGTTTAATGTGAAAACTACAGAATCATCCCCCACTATTTAAAACAAATCGTGTGGTGTGGCCTCTATAGGCTTCATCTGGAGTTTCTGAGAAAGGGAAAAGGAAAAAACATTTCAAGAAAGAATACTATAAAAATTTCAAATGGAATTAAAATTATAAACACACATATCCAGGGGGGGGGAGAAAAAGAACCACAGCAAAATAAACATTTACAAACTCATTTCCAGACTGTTTTAAACTTTTGAAAATGAGAAAAGTCTTAAAAGCAGTCAAGAAAAAATTGATACATTATATACAGAGGAACAAAGATGAACAACAGAAATCTGACTGGAAATAATTTAAACCAGAATACAATAAAGTAACATCTTCAAAATATTCAAAGAAAAACCAAGAATTCTAGACTCATAGAAAATATTATTCAAGGAGAGCTCTGGTGGCCTAGTGGCAAGAAGCTGTACTGCAATCCCAAAGGTACACGGTTTGACTCCACCAGATGCTCTGCCGGAGAAGGAGGGACAATTTCCTCCTGTACCAGTCAGATCTGATTTGACGG
>NW_006399962.1:2291553-2302658 GCF_000299155.1 Elephantulus edwardii | reverse complement strand
GAACTTCTTCTTTCATCACCATAGGCTCTTGCTCATATGTTGTTTCATGAAATTCTTCTGTGTCTTCCAATTCCTTTCGATACAGTGACTCAGTATATCCTTTCCATCTTCTTTTAATACTTCCTGGATCATTTAATGTTTTACCGAAAGCATCCTTGATTATAGCAACTCGAGGTTTGAATTTGTTCTTCAGTTCCTTGAGCTTAAGAAATGCTGAGAAATGGTATAATAGATTTCATAAAGTGTATATTCTGTATTCTGGTTTCATGAACAATGTCTGAGCACTTAAAAGCTTGTAAACAACCAACTAAATACAACTACTAATTTCTATTCACTCAAAGAAAAAAGGAAAGAAATCCATATACTCAGAGAAGAAACTAGTTTTTAGGACTAAATGAATTTAATTTTTAGTCAAAATGAATCACCACAGTCTCATTTACCCTGAGACCAAAGGAACTAGACAGTGCTTGGTTACAACTACCTATCATTTTGATCAAGAAAAAAACAGATGAATCTTGAAAGAAAGGGAGAAAACTCAAGTTACAAAGTCTAGACTTAGTGAACCAGTTGAGACTTGAGAACTTTCCAAGATTACTACCTTAAGCATACTTGGACCAAACTATTCCTGGAGATCACCTTTCAGCTAAGTAACAGACTGATTTATAAAATAAAGATCAGAGAATGTCTATTTGTGTTTTATCTGTGTGGATCATAACAAATTATGGCTAACATTGAAAAGAATGTGGCATCAGGATAGGAGGAAGACTCATCAATAACTTGTGTTAGGTAGTTGACACAACCTTACTTCCTGAAAGCGAGGAGGATTTAAAGCATCTATTGGAGAAGAGCAAAGACTACAGCCTACAAAACAAATTGCATCTCAACATCAAGAAAACAGAAATCATAGTTACTAGACCAATAGATGAGAAAAAGTCTGAAACTGTCAATGACCTCATTTTACTAGGATCCCCAATAAGCACACTTGATACTAGCAGCCAAAAGATGAGCATATGTATTGCATGGGGAAAGTCTGTAGTCAGGGACCTCTCCAAATTATTTCTGGACTAACGTGTCCCTGATTCAGGCCATGGTCTTTTCAATCACTTGCTATGCTTCTGAGAGCTGAAAAATGATTAAGGACGACAAGAATTGATACCTCTAAATTGTGGTGTTAAGAGACAAGTGCTGAATATCTTACGCTATGAAAAAAAAACCAGACTATGTCTTAGAGAAGGGGTAAACAGAGGGCTCCTTGGAGGCAAAGACAGTGAAATTTTGTCTCAAGTGGTGGTGGTGGTGGTGGTAGGTGACGTTAAGTCGAGTACAACTCATAACAACCCCATGAACAAAGGACCTGAACCCTGTACTATCCTGCGCCATCCTCACAATACCTGATAAAATAAGAGCCCATTGCAGCAGTCACCATGTCAATCCACCTGGATGAGGGTCTTCCTCTCTTTCGCCAGCCTTCTACCCTTCCCACCATCATGTCCCTTTCCAAGGAATAGCCCCTCCTAGCAACATGCCCAAAGTATGTGAGGTGAAGCCTCATCATTTTTGCCTCCAAAGAGCACTCCAGCTGTACCCTCTCCAATATTTGTCCTGTTGGCCATCCATGAGATGTTCAGTGTTTTTCTCCAACATCACAGCACAAAGGTGTCAATTCTCATCTCAAATACTTTGGGCATATTGCTAGGAGAGGCTATTCATTAGAGAGGGAGATCATGGTTGGAAAGGCAGAAGGACACAGAAGGACAGGGAGATGCTCAACCACCTGGATTGACAAAGTGACTACAACTATGGGCTAGAAGGTGTTGGGAGATTGTGAGGATAGTTCAGATCTGTTTTTCACAGGGTCATTATGAGTCACACTCAATACGACTACAGCACCTACCAACAACATCACCATCCATGAGAACTATACTCTTTCAAAAAATCATCTATATGAGACCAAACAAAAGCTTATCATCTACTCTAAAGCAAAGATCAGATGATAAGAGGGAAGAAAAGCAGGATACTAGATTACTGGAAATCAAACTGTAATAGAAATAATAAAAATATTGATATATTGTGAAAAATATAACTCATGTCAATTAACACCATTTATAGAAATGAAGTTAATAATTTGTTATGTAAGCTTTCATCAAAACACACAATAAATTCTTAGAAATAAACAAATAAGAAACAAGTATTTTTAAACCCAAAGTTAAAATACTGTATCATATGGACAAAGGTCAAAGAATTCATCAACAGCAAACCTATAAGAGTTCTCCAAGCAGAATAAAAAGAGCCACCTGGAAATCTGGACCTAAACAAAGGAATTAATCCATTGCCATCAAGTTGATTCTGACTCGGGGACCATCTACGACAAAGTAGAACTGCCTTAGAGAGTTTCTGAAAGCTGTAAATCTTTATAGAAGCAGGCAGTCTGTATCCTGTGGAGTAGCTGGTGATTCAAATTATCAACCTTTTGGTTTGCAGCTCAATGTTTAATTCACTGCATCATGTGAAACCAAAATGGTAGCTATGCGAGGAAAGGGGCGGGGAAGCTTTTGATTGTTATTTTAGTATCTTTAAAAGATAACTCACTGGGGGTGGGGGGCAGAGAAAGACAGGACATAGGCCCAAGTAAATTCATTGCTGAATTCTACGAAAACAGTAAAATTACTAAAAATACTAAAAAAATAGAAGAGGATCGATCCATCAATAGTTAAATGGTTAAACAAATCATGGTACAATGACACAAATGAAGTACCTCACAATGCAAAAGAATAATAACAAATTCGTGAAACACTGAATAACATGCATGAATCTGGAGAACATTAGTCTGAGATAACAAGTAAAGACTCATAGCTATTAAGTCAGACCCAATTTATAGCTGACCTTCCAGTGGGTTTTCCCAAGCTGAAAAATCTCACTGAAGGAGACCGTTCATCTTTCTTCTGCAGAGCAGCTGGTGGATTCGAACCGTGTGCCTTTGGGTTGTTAGCACAATTACTTACCCACCAGGACACCAGAGCTTGCTGAGTGAGATAAGATAGCCATAAAAAGGTCAAATATTGTACTGTTGTTGTTAAATGCCACTGAGTCAAGTATGACTCACAGTGACGCTAAGAACAAAAGATCTGAACTCTGTTGTATCCTGGGCCATCTGCACACTTTCTAACACAAAAGAGCCCATTGCAACTATGTCAGTCCACCTAGCTGAGGGTCCTCCTCTCCTCTGCTAACCTCCCAACATTATGTCCTTCTAGGAACAGTCCCTCCTAGCAACATACCCAAAGTATGTGAGGCAAACACTCATCAGTTTTGCTTCCAAAGAACACTCTGGTTGCACCCTCTCTAAGACATATCTGTTTGATGCCTTGGTTGTCCATGGGATGTTCAGTACCCTTCTCCAACCACAGCCCAAAGGCATCAATTCTTTTTCTGTCATCCTCATTCACTGTTCAGTTCTCAGATGCATTGAAAATAATTGGAAATTCCACGGCCTGAATCTGATGCACCTTAGTCCTCAAAACAACATCATTACTCCTCAATAATCTGAAGAGTTCCTTAAAAATAACTAAAGAAAAGTTCACATACAGAATTAATCCTCTTGGATGGTTACCTCTTGGATGGGGAAAATGGGGAGTAAAATTATTAAAGAGATAACAGTCACATATTAAGACAGGTGAAAGGAAAAGCTATACACAATAAGAGAGTGATCAGCACAATACAACTAAAGAAAGAGACTCAAAGAGGTATACCAGAAATAATGTTAAAAGCAGATATACAGGCAGACAGGTAAGATAAACAGGGATTAATGGAAATTACAACTACAAGGAAAAAGAAAAAAGTGTGATTACATTCAGGTATTGAAAATGATGTTATAAGGGAGCTCTGGTGGTCTAGTGGCAAGAAGCTGCACTGCAATCCCAGAGGTACATGGTTCGAATCCTCCAGATGCTCTGCTGGAAGAGGGGCAATCTCTTCCTGTACCAGTCAGATTCTATTTGACGGTACACACATACACACACACACAAAAAAAAGAAACAAACAAACAAAAAAAAATAAAACAAAAAAAACCCCAACCAAACAATAAAAAAATTAAAAGATAAAAAAATGATGTCATAAAACAAAATATGTATAAAATAGGACAGAAATTATCCCAGTTCATTCTATTCTATAAGTGGTATCCTAATATCAACATTAAAGATATGAAAATCAAATTAGAAACCAGTATGACTTATGAATATGGAAATGCAAATCCTCAACAAAGCATATTTATATACCTATTTAAATGGTTAAATTTAAAACTGGCAGTATCAACTGTTTGCAAAAATAAAGAATATTAGAATACTATATATTACTGGTTAGAATATAAAATGACACAACAACTTGGAAAAGTAGTTTATCAATTACTTAAATTTAAACATAAACTTACCACAAAATCCAGGTACTTAATTTCTACATATATACTCAACAGAAAGAAAAGTGTAAGTCTACACAAAGGTTTATACACATATATTCAGGGCATGTTGTTGTTAGGTGCTGTCAAATCAAGTATGTCTCATAGCAACCCTATCAACAACAGATCTGAACCCTGAACTTTCCTGTGCCATCCTCACAGTTTCCAACACACTTGAGCCCACTGTCACATCTGGTTGAGGGTCTACTTCTCTTTCATTGACCCTCCTCCATCTTTCCAAGTATGAGGCTCCTTTCCAAGTGATAGCTTTTCCTTGCAATATAACCTAAGTATGTGAGATGAAGCTTTATCATCTTTGCCTCCAAGGACCATTCTGGCTGTACTTTTTTCAAGATATACCTGTTTGTTCTCTTCGCAGTCCTTCTCCACCACCACAACCAAATGAATTGATACTTCTGTCCAGCTCTCAGATACACAGCAAGTGATTAAAAATACCATAGACTGAATCTCACACACCTTAGTCTTCAGACATCGTTGCTCCTAAGTAATTTGGAAAGGTCCTCGACACCTGATTTGCCCAAAGCACTACATCTCCTAAATGCTGATGCCAAGGATGTTGATTATAGATCCAAGCAAGATGAAATCATCAACAATTTCAAGCTTTTCCCCATTTATCATGATGTAGCTTATCAGTCCAGTTGCTAGGAATCATCGAGTCAACTACAACTCATAGTTTATAGGGATAAACAACAGATCTGAACCTGTCCTACCAGTCCAATGGTGAGTTTCGTCTTCTTGATGTTGAGATGCAATCCATATTGAAAGTTGTAGCCTCTGATCTTCTGCATCAAGTGTTTCAAGTCTTCCTCACTTTCAGTAAGCTCGGTGTGTGATCTGCCTAACAGCAGTTGTTGAAGAGTTTTCCTCTGATCCAGATGCCACATTCTTTTTCATAGAGCCCAGCCCCTCTAATGATTTGCTAAGCACACAGACTTAATAGGTATGGAAAAAAGATATAGCAATGTATACTTTCCTGATTTTAAAACATATGGTATTCCTTTGCTCTGTTCAGACAAAAGCTTCTTGGTCTAGGTACAGGATTTGTACAAACCTAATTAGGTGTTCTGGGACTCTCCTTCTCAATGTTAGCTATAGTTTATTATGATCTAATAGTCAAATGTCTTTGCAATAAAAAAATACAAATAGGCATTTTTATGGTATTCTTTGGGCACATGGTCAAAAGGGACCAGACCTTGGAGTTGGACCAGGTCCTTCATGCTTGGACGGGTGGAGGGATAGCACAGGAGAGTAAGACTCCAGATGAGATGGACATAGTAATTAGAGTACTGGGAGTCAGTGAAACTGGCTCAGGACAGGGCAGACTTCAGAGCTGTTGTACATAGAGGGTCACTATGAGTCGCAGGCAACTCAACAGCACATAACAAGAACAACAACATGCTTTCACCCAGGATCCATCTGGCATTAGCAATGATATCCTTGGTGCCATGGCCTTTTCAAAACTTTTGGAAGTTCTCGGTCATGTATTGTTCTACTGATGGTACAGCATAGCTATATTTCTAATTGTCAAAAACGGGATGCAACTCAAATGTCCATCATCAAGTGAAAGGATAAACATATTGTGCTATACAATTCACAACTACTTGGCAACGCAAATTAAAGAACTACTAACACATGCAACAACATAAATAAATAAATCTCAAAATAAAGATATTGCTTTAAAAAAGCCAGCCCTTCACCCTCCAAAAAGGAATGTGTACTTTACAATTCTATTTATAAAAATTGTAAATAATATAAACTATTCTATAGTAACAGAAAGTAGATTAATAGTTGCCTGGAAAACACATGGGAAAAAATTCTAAATGGGGACATGGAAACTTGTGGGTGTAATGAATATGTTACTTATCTTGATGGTGTGACAGGTTTATTGGTATCAATATATACATATACAAAGATATTTATTTCAAAACTTACCAAAGAGTATAGTTTTAAAGTGTGCAGTCACTGTCAATTATACCTTTAGAAAGTACCTTCAAAAAATATTTTAAAAACATTTGGTAAGTGGGCCACTCAATAACTGATAAGGTAGAACCTAAAAGCATTTACATTTACCTTGGTGAATGTACAGACAACCCTTGGTAAAACTAAATATGGAAAATCATTGAAAGTATATAAATTTGAATTTTTAAAATAACCTACTTATAATTGCAGAAGTGTTTAATATCCATTTTTAAATGATCTTCAGTTGTAGCACTAGAAACTTGCCCTCAAGCATAGGTGATACAATCTGTAAATAATCATTTAGATTTACCACTCACAAAAAAAGTTCTTATAAGAAACTTTAATGTTATTGTTGTTATGTGCCGTCAAATCAACTACAATACATAATGAGCCTATGAACACTAGCTCTGAATCCTGCCCTAGCTTAAGCCAATCTCTGTTTCTGACACACCTTCCCCCACTGCCACAGTTACTGTGTCAATCCATCTCATCCAGGATCTTCCTCTACTGCCCTGTCCCTCCACTCTTCTGAGCATGATGTCATCCAAACATTGGCCCCTTCTGACAACATGCCCAAAGTCTGCAAGGTGGATCTTCATAATCCTTGCCTCCAACAAGCAACCTGGTTTCACCCTCTCCAGGAAAGACCTGTTTATCCTCTTGGCAGTCCAAGGTATGTTCATTACTCGTCTCCAGCACTGGAACTCAAAGACATCAATTCTTTTTCTGTTATTCTTACTCACTGTCCAGCTTTCATATGCATCAGCAGTAACTAAAAAGACCATGGCTTGGATTAGGTGCACCTTAGCCTCTAGACTAACATTGTTATTCCTTAGAATTGCATAGTTCTCTGACACCAGACTTTCCCAAGGCAACTTCTCTTTTGATTTCATGGTTGCTGATGCCAAGAGTGCTGATTGTGGATCTGAGCAATATGAAATTAACTACCTCAATCTCTTTTCCATCTATCATGATGCTTCCAATTGGCCCAGTGGTGAGAATCTTTGTTTTCTTGATGTTGAGCTTAAGCCCATATTGAAGACTAAAGTCTTTGATCTTTTGTAGCAAACACTTTAGTTCCTCTTCAGTTTCAGCCGGTAAGGTTGTGTCATCTGCATAGCAGTTTGTTGGTAAGTCTTCCTCCAATCCTGATGCCACATTCTTCTTCAAAGTTCACCCTCCTGAATGACCTGTTCTGCACCTACATTCAAAAGGTATGGGAAAAGGACACATTCCTGATGCGCTCCTTTCTTGATTAGTATAGATAATCCAGCTTTGGATTTTTACCTTGGGAAGGGCATAAGCCAGGGATGCATCCTATCTCCATACCTTTTCAACCTATATGCAGAACAGATTATCCGGGAGGCTGGGCTCTATGAGGAGAAATGTGGGGTCAAGATTAGTGGACGATTTGTCAACAACCTGCGTTATGCGGATGACACAACCCTGCTTGCTGAAACTGAAGAGGACCTGAAGCGCCTGCTGCAGAGAGTCAAGGACTGCAGCCTACAATATGGATTGAGGCTCAATGTCAAGAAGACAAAGATTCTCATCACTGGACCAATTGGCAGCATCAGGATGGATAGTGAAGAGATTGAGATTGTACACAGCTTTAGTTTGCTTGGCTCCATAGTCAACAGTCTTGGCACCAGCAGCCAGGAAATTAAAAGGCGCATTGCAATGGGAAAGTCTGCTGTTAGGGACCTCTCCAAAGTGCTGAAGAGCAATGGTATCTCTTTGGAGACTAAGGTGCGTCTGATACAGGCCATGGTCTTCGCAATCACCTGTTATGCATCAGAGAGTTGGACAATGACCAAGGAGGATAGAAGGAGAATTGATGCCTTTGAGCTGTGGTGCTGGAGAAGAGTATTGAGAATACCATGGACTGCTAGGAAAACAAACAGATTTGTCCTGGAAAGGGTTAAACCGGGTGGCTCCTTGGAGGCAAGGATTGTGAGGCTCCGTCTAACATACTTTGGACATGTTGTGAGGAGAGACCGGTCCTTAGAGAGGGACATCATGCTTGGGAGGGTGGAGGGACGGCGCAGGGGAGGAAGGCCCTCTATGAGGTGGATTGATTCAGTGACTGGGATAATTGGGATGGGAGTGTCAGAGACAGTGCGATTGGCACAGGACAGAGCGGAGTTTAGGGCTGTTGTACACAGGGTCACTATGAGTCGCAGGCGACTCAACGGCACATAACAACAACAACAACAACATACCTATAATGTAAATATGATGGAGGAATTTTCTTATAAAAGATTAAATTTTGTGATTTCCTCTCATTTGTGTTGCTTCTCATACAGGTGTTTTCAGTTTTAAGGAAATCTATTAAAGTTTCTTTAATAGGTTTCCTACAAGAAAATTTGAGGTGGAATTTGGTGAAGCAAATCACTTTATAATCATGATATTTATGCTCAATGGATAATGTATCATCCAATGTGAACTACCATCACTTCAATTACCACAGAGCCTTTGAAAATCTTTTTGTTTCACCGAACTCAATTGTGATATGTTCTTAATCTCAATTTCTTCACATAATAGAGACATTGTCTACGACTTGACAGCACTTAACAACAACAAAGAGAGAGCTCAGTTGGCCTAGTGGACAGAAAGTGACACTACCAAGCCAAAGGTGAGAGACTTTAATCTGTGGAACTCAAGCCTGTTTTTAATTGTTTTTGTTGAAACATTCTTCTAGGTTGTATAGCCCTGGTCTTTCCACTTGTTGTACAGAGGTGACTCGTGGTTGCTGTGAAGCTGAACACTGTGACACTGATGTGTCAAATGCGGTAACTGTCACCCATGATGGACAGTGTTTGGTGGAGCTTCCCTATTAAAATAAGTTCGGAAGCAGAAGTGGCATTCACTTCCAAAATAGCTTGCCTCAGGAAACCCTATGAACCTGAAGAAAGGATGAAAGTTATACAAGTGTTCAGGTCTTTTGTTAATAGGGTCGTTATGAGTTGCCTACGACTCGATGGCACTGAACAATAGAGACATCATACTTCCAATTCCTTGGAGTTTTGTAGAATTAAATAAATTACAATACTGGTAGTTCACTGCTTAACATAAAGAAACTCATAACCCAAAACTCACTGCCATTAAGTTAATTCTCATAGCAACCCTCTATCACAGAGTAGAACTTTCTCAGGATTTACAAAGGCTGTACTCTGAACAAAAGGAGTGTTTTATCATTTCCCCATGGAGCAGCTAGTGGAAATAAACCATCTATCTTTTGGCTAACAGCCAAACCCTTAACCACTTTGCCAATAGGGCTCCTTGGCACATGAGAAGTGCTCCACAAACATTACCTAATATTACCTGAATAAATGTTCATCCTCCATGAGTCCAGTGCTTGAATGGCATCACATATAAGAAACAAGTCTAACCTCAAAAACAAAACAAAACAAAAATAAAATGTTAAAATCAATTGAAATCTTATCTCAAATAAAAAGATCCAATTTAAAATCCATAGTAACACTTAATATCTTCTTTCCCATTTGTTTAGTTCACCATGTTTCCTGTACCTGTTCTCAGCTCTCTGTATCCTTTTCCACTAACAATGCACAATTTTTAAAAAACTGCTTTTTGGCTTTTTCCACTATTAATGCTCTCTTCTTATAATTAGTTCATATTCCACTTGCTAATAAATTAGTCATATGGTCTTACTCTGAAATCCTTCAGCTGTTTTTTGCCATAATTTTAAAATAAACTAAATCTAGAAACTGAACAAAACCTAGAATCTATCTTAGTAGGTATGAAGGAAAAGTAGAGACCTAGAGACAGAATTTTCTCCTATGAGTAGAAGTAAATATTGCACATAATTTTATAGTGCTTTACCTCAAGAGCTTTTTTTAAAAATTAATATTATCATTATAAGTACATTTAAAGAACCCTGAGGTCTGGTTGCAGCTTTATTCTATTTCAAGATCGCTGAGTACTGGTACTTAGTGCTAAATGTCACCACTCTGTGCGTCCAAGCCAGCCTGTGCCACTGAAAGCCTCCAAAACACCTAGGCCCTACCTATGTTCTATGCTGAAGTCACTCAGCATTTCCCAAGCTGAAAAAACTGAAGAACAAATTGAAACTTTGAGTCGCAATACTTAAGAATGCTATGGACAGAATACTGAATTAATAAGCATTAAGAGATCAATGGAGTTTAAGAGTCGCTGTGCCAAAAAGAATAGACTGACGACAAAAAAAAAATAAAAACAGACCGACACAGAATTTCATGTAACAGAGCCAATTGGTGATGAAGGAGAAAATTCAAGCTGCTCTTAAGAACTAGGTAAGAACTAGGCCCCAGGAATTTATGTAATACCAGTTGATATATTTCAATAGACAGATGCTGTCCTGGATGTGCTCACGAAGTTTTGCCAAGAAATCTAGAGAAGGACTACCTGGTTGTGGAGAAACTAGAACCCTTATTCACTGTTGGTGGGAGTGTAAAATGGTGCAACCACTATGGAAGGCTGTATAGCGCTTTCTCAAAAAGTTGCAAATAGAAGAGAGGATCGAACTGGGAGGGGGAAGGTTAGAGAAAAAAGTGCAACAATGAATTAATGGAAATCCAAAATCTCTATAAATGTTCATTAAAATTAAAAATAAAATTTTTTTTAAAAGTTGCAAATAGAAATACCATTTGACCCAGCAATTCCACTACTGGGAATA
>NW_006399962.1:2289102-2291453 GCF_000299155.1 Elephantulus edwardii | reverse complement strand
ACCCATCAACCAACAAATGGATAGAGAAGCTGTGGTATATCCACACAATGGAATACTATGCTGCATTGAAAAACAAGGAACTCATGCAATATTATTAAAAATGGGTGACCCTGGAGGACATTATGCTGAGTGAGTATCTCAGTCACAAAAGGACAAATACTGCATAGTGTCACTGTTGTTAAACGGGATTGACATTGGGACTGGGGGGAGACTGAGAAAGATGGGATAAGTTATGTATACTGCACTGAAACAGATAAGGGAGAGAACAGTTTAAAAGTGATATATGATTGGGTATTATAGAATGAAGACTGCACAGTGGAGTGTCCTGGGGGGTAGGAGGGAGATTATATACCAATGAAAGAATTTTTCTTTTACTTTCCAAAGAGAAGAGGGAACTGGGGGAGAGGGGTGGACAGGGAGAAAAATGCAACAATGAATGAATGGAAATCCAAAATCTCTGTAAACGTTCATTAAAATTAACAAAATTTAAAAAAAAAAAGAAAACAAAGATTATCACCACTAGGCCAATTGGAAGCATCATGATAGATGGAAAAGAGATTGAGATTGTTAACAATTTCAGTTTGCTCGGCTCCACAATCAACACTCTTGGCACCAGTAGTCAAGATAGAAAAAAACCAGAGTCCCATGCCCAGCCAGCTGCCAGTCTGGGACACTATTTTTTAAAAAACCAAACCAACATATAGATCTGCTTCATTAACACAAAGAAGTTAGGATTTACAACACATAAAGTAGAGAATAATTATATAAGATCACAAAATGGAGGACAACTGTGCAATACTAGCAATCCTGACCTAGAAAAATTTATATCAACCTTTATTCATTATACCTGGTTCAAACATTCAAGCAAGCTATACTATAAATTCAAGCAAGCTATACTATAACAGATTATTTTGTCAGTCGATACATTTAACGATCTCTCTCCCAAGTGTCTGGTTCTTTTGTTGATAACTGGTTAGCATGGTATGATTTCATTCTCTTTATCCATTTTTAGGGAGGTCTAGAGGCCTAGTGGGTAGGGAGTTATGCTGTTAACCCAAAGCCAGGCAGTTTCAACCCATTAGCTACTTTTTATTTTTCCGTTAGTTTCATCTCTCTTTTTTTAATTTTATACTGGTTTACATACAAAATTCATATACATTGTGAGAAAATGAGAACTGAGGCACAAACAGAGACTTGTACAGCAATGTTCACAGCAGTGTTATTCACCATCTCAAAAACATGGAAATAGCTAAAATGCCCAACCACAATGGAATGGATTGAGAAATCATGGTACAATCACAGAATGGAATACTATGCAGCATAAAGAATTAATGATTTTGTAAATTACCACATAACATGGGAGGGACTGGAGAGCATCATGCGAAGTGAACTCAGTCTCATAATGACAAATACTGTTTAAGACCATTATTGTAGAATGAGTACAAGGATCCAAGGGTGGGGGGCCTTAATCATACGGTAACAATTTGATGGGTGGGGAGAGGGATGGGTAAAGGAAAGGGGAAAGATTTGGTGTGAAAAGCTGGGACAGCCCAGTCCCATGCCCAGCCAGCCTCCAGTGTCAGAACTGCCCCTATCACCGCCAGCTCCACTGGGACACTTTTAAGAAGAAATCAAAAGATGAATTGCTCTGGGGAGAAGGCTGCAGTCACTAACCTCTCAAAAGTGCTGAAGATGTCAGTTTGGAGATATGCCTGATAATTATGCCTGATACAGGCCATGACCTCTGCAATTAGTTGCTATGCAAGAGAACTGGACAATGACCAAAGATGATAGAAGAAGAAACAATACCTTTGAGTTGTGGTGCTGGAGAAGAGTATTGCACATACCATGGATAGTCAAGAAAACAAACAGTTCTATCCTGAGGAGGGTAAAACCAGGTGGCTCGTTGGAAGGAAGGATTCTGAAGCTCCATCTCATATACATTGGGCATGTGTCCAAAAGGGTCCAGTCCCTGGAGAAGGACATCATGCTTGGAAGGGTGGAGGGACAGCACATTAGAGGAAGACCCTGGATGAGATGGATTGATACAGTAAGTGGTATAATGGGGGTAGGTGTGTCTGAGTCAGTGACACTGGCTCAGAATAGGGCAGGATTCAGAGCTATTATAAAAAGAGTTGCTATGAGTCACAGGAGACTTGATGGAACATAACAAGAAGAAAGCCTGTCCAAAATCTTATAGAAAGGTCTATGGAAAGGCTTCTTCTGTTTTGTTTTTTTTTTTATAACTCTAAATCCACCTGAATTTCAGAATCATCTCAGGAACAGGTTTGAGGCCTTGAACACTAATGAGCGAAGACCAGATGAGTTGTGGGAGGATGTTAAATGTATCA
>NW_006399962.1:2284090-2287302 GCF_000299155.1 Elephantulus edwardii | reverse complement strand
GTCAGAGGCAATGAGATTGGCACAGGATAGAGCACAGTTTAGGGCTGTTGTACATGGGTCGCTATGAGTCGCAAACGACTCGATGGCACATAACAACAACAACAATAATTCTGAGGATTTTGTCATTAGGGATGTGTGAAGTCATTTGGTGAGGGTTGGGAAGGTCACAGGCAGAAACAAATAAGAATCATATACACTTGGCATTTCCTCTTTCCTTTTACCATCAGTTTTCATCCTGAAATATCATGTGGTAAAATTTCCCCAAGGAACTATCTTCCTTCAATTAATGCAGAGAAATTTCTAATTGTCTTTCCTCACATACAAGCCACAGAGGGTATATATGGTTTACAAGTCATGTCACAGCAAAATGTCACTTTCCGCAAGCAACAAATGCTGGTGAGGTTATGGAGAAACTAGATCTCTTATTCATTTTTGGGTGGAAGTGTAAATTGGTGCAACCACTGTGAAGGCTGTATGGTGTTTTCTCAAAAAGTTGCAAAGAGAGATACCATTTGACTCAGCAATTCCACTACTGGGAATATACCCCAAAGAGACCATAACTGGCACCCAAGCAGATATATGCACACCCATGTTTATCGTGGCTATATTCACAATAGCAAGGAGATGGAAATAACCCAAGTGCCCATCAACAAACGAATGGATAGAGAAGCTGTGGTATATTCACACAATGGAATATACTACGCTGCATTGAAAAACAAGGAACTCATGCAATATTATTCAAAATGGGTGATCCTGGAGGACATTATGCTGAGTGAAGTATTTCAGTCACAAAATGACAACTACTACATGGTGCCACTATTGTAAAACAGAACTGACATCGGGTTGGGGGGAGACTGAGAAAGATGGGTTAAATAACGTATACTGCATTGAAACAGATGAGGGAGAAAAGTGTTTAAAAGGGATAGGTGATTAAGTATTTTTGTCATGATAGGAGTCCAGAGTAAAGGCTGCATAGTGTAGTGGACCTGGGGTAAGGGATTGTAAAACAATGAAAGAATTTTTATTTTACTTTTCCAAGAGGGTAGTGTACTAGGAGGGGAGGGTTGGGAGTGGAGAAAAGTACAACAATGAATGAATGGAAATCCAAAGTCTCTGTAAATTTTCATTGTAATAATAAAATTTTTTTTAAAAGTCACTTTCCAAATCTTGAGTCAGAGAATTAAGAGCAATATAATTCAGAGCACACACTAGTACTTATTATGTAAATTTAATTCACCCTATATGCAACTTTTTCGTAACTAAAAGTAGAATATATTCTAAAAGGAGTTTAATTCTTTCCTGTCATTCATATTTCACAGCCTGCAGTTCATCATATTCCTATTCATATTCCAGTTAACCAGCAGTTATTAAATATTAGTAATAAATAGCTTCTTAATTAATTTTTACTTCCACTTTTAGTACCCTGAAATCCATTCTTCCTAGAGAAGCATGAGTAATGTTTTTCAAAATGTAAATTATATCATTTTAATATTTGGCTCAATTAGCTACCACTACCAACAGTTTCCGATCATCCCAAAACAATGTTTACAGAATTCTACATAATCCGACATCTCATTATTCTTGAACACACCAAAACTTATCTTTCCTATCAAGAAATTATATTTGTTATCCTTTCTGCCCATATCATTCTTTTCCCATCAAATAAATTCTGGTTCTATTTCCTTTATCAGTTCATATGTAACTACTCAACAAAAAAATCTTCACTGACACCCACTTTTAAGTATCACCTCCCTCTTTCTCTGTTATCACATCACTACATGTGTTTTCCTCACATAATTTGTAACTGTCTCATTTATTTACCTGAAAATCATCCATTTCTCCAGACAATAATGTAAAGTTTTTAAAGGCAGGAATCATACATGACTTTTTCATATCTTATTTGAAATGTAAACTAGTGTCTAGCATACAGTAAGTACTGAAATTGTTTTCCAGTTGTCTGATTTACTAATAAAGCTAACTGCTTCTTCTAAGGCAAAATAAGCTACACATTAATAACGTTTTTATATTAATAGTCAAAATTTCATATTCTTCATTCTAACAATCTGTCTCAAATTCTCAGAAATAATTTCTAAAGCTATTATTTGCCATAAAGAAATATGAACTTTGTATATAAAACAGTATTTTTTTTTAAAAAAAGTATACATGATAAAAGGGAAAAAAATGATGCAATCATATCTAGCAATAGTGTTATTCTCAGAGCCTCAGGGGCCCAATCCAATCTCCTTTAATAGCCAAAGGACTAACTATCGTCATTGCACTGAAGACTATCTCATGGTCCAGGAAAACAATGTGACTAAATTGAATCCAAGTTGAAAATACCTAAAAGACAATCAACACTGGTACCAGTTCTGTGAATTATTCTAAATGCCTTAGTAAACATTACCAGACTGGGAGGATTCAGCTCAGCAATCTGACTTGATTTTAGTAATGACTCTGTCACCAAAAAAGACATTTTGTCCTAGTCTTCTAATCAGTGATATTTAACAGCCAATAACCATCTTTTGCAATAAGATGTCACCTGTGAGTCCCTAGACCCCTCAAGTTTTCATTGGTTTGGCCAACAGATAAATCAGAAACAGTTAATAAATTCCCTTGTCTAGGATCCACTGTAACTCAAGATAATTAATTAAACTTGGAGAAGCAGAATAGCCAAGTCTTAAAGATCTAACAACTACACTATCTGGGCATACCAGAATGATTGGATTCTACAGTCACATGTCACTTCCAATGGTACACAAACACTGAAAGCAACCTTTTCTCTTCAAAATACACAATTTTTAAACTAAGTCAAACCTAAGACAATGACTGACTTTTCTCTAAAATAAAAGCTGTGACAGCTATTTTAATGAAAGGTCAAACAAACTCAGGACAAGGGACTAATTGTGCTGCTGCTGTCTCCTCACTGAAGACTTCTGCTGATCCATCCTAATGAGCTGAAAGATCATTGACATATGTGCCTTGCCCAAAATTCATGTTTATTTTATATATAACACCACTGTCCACTCTAGACAATTGCAATGCAGACACACTCTCTTGCTACAGAGTCTGTCCATTTCTGGATTCTCTGAGCATTTGGCAAAAATGTTATCATTTCAGATCCATAATTCTGCATGTCTAACAAATTATGTTAATGGAACAGAGTCTAAAGAGGGACCAGAGCGGGAACTCTCAATAATTACCAATTTTTAAAA
>NW_006399962.1:2277612-2283990 GCF_000299155.1 Elephantulus edwardii | reverse complement strand
ATGAAAATTAATAAAATATAATTATAGAAAAAAAAAAAATTTAAATCAAATGAGAAAGAAAGGATCTTTTCAGCATTAATAGATGCTTACTATTAGGCTGTTATTGGTGCTGTTGTTTTCCACTGAGTTAGAACCGACTCACAGCTGATCCTCTAGTGGGTTTTCAAAGGCAGTAAATTGCACAGGAGACTGTTCACCCTTCTCCCACATATTTGAACCACATGCCTTTGAGATTGCAGCACATCTTCTTCCCACTAGGCCACAAAAGTGCCCTAATATGCTAGTTTACAAAAAATTGCAAAGCTGGGATGG
This sequence comes from Elephantulus edwardii, assembly GCF_000299155.1. Classification (NCBI taxonomy): domain Eukaryota; kingdom Metazoa; phylum Chordata; class Mammalia; order Macroscelidea; family Macroscelididae; genus Elephantulus; species Elephantulus edwardii. The sequence continues at coordinate 2,283,678 of NW_006399962.1, read as the reverse complement.
AGCTGGCAGAACAGGCTGCAAATCTTTTTGTGTTTAATTAATTATAATGAAAGTTTACAGAGACATAGGGTTTCCATTCATTCATTGTTGAATTCTTCTCCTTGCCCACCCCTCCCCTCCAATTCACTCTTCTCTTTGAAAAGTTAAGAGAAAAATTCTTTCCTCCCCCCAGGTCCACTCCACTGTGCAGCCTTCATTCTGGATTCCTGTCATGACAATAATACCTAATCATATATCCCTTTTAAACAGTTCTCTCCCTCATCTGTTTTAATGCAGTATACATTATTTATCCCTTCATTCTCAGTCTTTCCTCAACCCCGTTGTCAGTCCTGTTTTACAACAGTGGCACTATGCAATATTTGTCCTTTTGTGACTGAGATATTTCACTCAGCATAATGTCCTCCAGGGTCATCCATTTTGTATACTATTTCATGAGTTCCTTGTTTTTCAATGTTGCATAGTATTCCATTGTGTGAATATACCAGAGCTTCACTATCCATCCATTTGTTGAGGGGCATTTGGTTTGTTTTCAACTCTTTGCTATTGTGAACAAAGCCACAATAAACATGGGTGTGCATATATCTGCCTGGGTGACAGATATGGTTTCTTTAGGGTGTATTCCTAGTATAGGAATTGCTGGGTCAAATGGTATTTCTATTTGCAAGTTTTTGAGAAAGCACCATACAGCCTTTCATAGTGGTTACACCATCTTACACTCCCACCAAAAGTGAATAAGGGTTCCAGTTTCTCCACAACCTCTCCAGCATTTGTTGCTTGTTGTTCTGTTAAATTTTGCTATTCTGGGGGCTCTGGTGGCCTAGCGGCAAGAAGCTGCACTGCAATCTCAGTGATATGGGGTTCAAATCCACCAGATGCTCTGCTGGAGAAGGAGGGGCAATCTCCTCCTGTACCAGTCAGATCCGATTTGATGGTACACATACAAAAAATAATAAAATTTAAAACAAAAACAAAAACACCACACAAATTTTGTTATTCTGACTAGGGTGAGATGATATCTCATAGTTGTAGGCTGCAAATTTTTATGAAAGCAGATTGTCCCATCTTTCTCTTAAGAAGGTGCGGGGGGGGGGGGGAGATTGTGTACCAATGAGGGAGTTTATCTTTTGCTTTTCAAGGAGAGGAGCAAATGGGGGGGAGGGGGGAGGGGTTTGTGCAGGGAGAAGGGTGCAACAATGAATGAATGGAATCCCAAAATCTCTGTAGATGTTCATTGAAATGAAAAATAAACAACTTAAATTTAAAAAAAAAAAAAAAGAAGTGGCTGTCAAGTTTGAACCACTAACATTTCAATTTGGAATCACATGCTTAAAAACAGTGCTAACATTCTTTTGTATCTTTTTCACTCTACATTGTGAAAGAAATGAATTTAGCTGCATGCAGCAATGGCTTGTTTGTTCTTCATGATTAGATAATGGAACAAGGCAGTGTTAAAGGCAACAATTATCACAACTCTTAACAATGAGTAAAAAAAAAAAAGGCACAAAAGAGTATACTGTTGTTGTTGTTGTTGTTAAGTGCCATTGAGTCGCAGGCAACTCACTGTGACCCTATGAACAAAAGTCCTGGACACCTCCTGAATAACATTCATCCTTTTTCCAGGTTCATAGGGTTTCCAGAGGCAAGCTATTGTGGAAGTGGATGCCATTCCTGCTTCCAAGCTTGTTTTAATAGGGCAGCTTCACTAAACAACTGTCCACCATGGGTAACCATTCTCGCATTTGACTCATCAGTCGGCTTCACAACAACCACGAGTTACCTCTGTACAGCACAGAGACACCAAGCCATTGCTTAGCCAGCTGACTTCCAGAGTGGAGAGAGACTCCAGTCCCCAAGGCTTGTGAAGGATTTTAAGCTAGGGCCTGGAGCAGGCTCTGCAAGCTCAACCCCACCCTTACTTACCCTTACTGTAAGGTTCAGGGACGCGCATCCGCCTCTGAAGGCCAAAAAATGACAGTAACACACAACGCGAAAACCCCAGAGACTTCCCTTGCCTGACTGCCACCAAGAGGAGCCACCATGGAGACGCCAGCCATCCCACCCGCTTAGCCGACTGACTTCCACAGTGTAGAGACTCCAGTCCCCAAGCCTCGTGAAGGATTTTTATACAAAAGAGTATATACACTATATAATTTTAACAAGACGAACATTCAAAAATAGGTCACATTAATCAATAGTAATAGAAGTCAGAATAATGATTACCTTAGAAAAACATTTATGCAAAAAAGATGCTACAGCATTTCTGATGTTTGATTATGATTACTCCCAGAGAAAACTGCCTACATAAGACTATAAAAAGAAATAGGTTATAACTGACATGAGGATAAAAGCAGCTGGTTTATGCTTCTACTCTGCTTGATAACCAACAGATGCTGCTAGGTTCAATTCCGCTCTGGGGAAGGCATGCTACAATCCCAGTACTGGTCTGCACAGCCTGGCCTTTTATAGCTCTTCTATAAGCCAGAGACTTAGTTTAGAATTACATTTTTTCCACCAATTTCCTAATCTACCAGTAGGCATACTGTGACAAAGATGACCACTGAAAAAATATAGTGAAACCACAAGAGCTGGAGATCAGCAGAACTGCCTTGTTTTTCCAGATCTCTCAAGTTTTCATCCATTGACAGTATACAGTCTTGTAGGTATGTAACATTGAGTCACTAGTAACTCATAGTGATCCTATGTACAACAGCTCTGAATCCTGCTCTATCTTGAGCTAACCTCATTGTCTCTCACATACCTACCCCACCCCCCCCCACCCCAGTCAATGAGTCAATCGATCTCATCCAGGATCTTCCTTTCTTGTGCTATCTCTTACCCCCTTTCTATTGTTCATATTAGGGGAAAATATTTGCGTTTTCCTTCTTTGACAAATTTCCATGTTATACAGATTTTTTTTACTTTTACACGTTTTACTGTATAAACATCATAGTATCAACCACATTTCTTATATACATACTACTCCTTTGAACTTTTTAATGACTCCCCACTATGGTGGCCTAGTGGTAAAAAGCTGCATTGCAATATCAAAGGCACGTGGTTCGAATCCACTAGCTGCCCTGTGGGAGAAGGATGGGCAATCTCCTCTGGTGTGATTAAAAACAATATTCCATTAAAGACATGCTATCAGATTATTATATTCTAATATTCTATTAAAGATAATACTCCCTAAATACTATATTCTACATCCTACTTCGGTAAGAATCACTTGGGGCTTCTGAGCAGTCATCTAAAGTTTAACCATTAGTCTATCCCTGTCCAGAAAGAAGAAAACAAAAGACACATAGAAACAATTAGTCTATAGTACTAATGGACCATATAAATCTCGGCCTCCATGACCCTGAGACCAGAAGAGTTACTGGAGACCAGAAGTGGCTACCACTGCCAGCCACTCCAAAAATGACAGACATTCCTGATAGAGTAGTAGAAATATATAGAACACTCAAAATTATAAAAACAGTCAGGCTTGCTTTTCTGATAGACCTGTAATTCCCAGAGACTATAGCCCTTTGAGTGTGGGCCAGAACTCATCCTCTGTGGTTCAACTTTCAGCTAAACAAGACAGGACTATAAGGTGAACAGTAACACTCATTGCTTAGAATAATAAATAATACAAGATCAAAAAGTATTTAAATGGAGATAAAGCTCACAAGACAGAAAAGAATAAAACAATAGAATGAATAAAAATCAGAATCAGGGAGCTCTGGTGGCTTAGTGGCAAGAAGCTGCACTGCAATCCCAGAGATACGCAGTTCTAATCCACCAGATGCTCTGCTTGCTGGAGAAGGAGGGACAATCCCTTCCTGTACCAGTCAGATCCGAATTGATGGTACACACACGCAAAATAATAAAACAAAACAAATCAGAATCACTGGGGGGTGGGGGGAAGAAGTCAGAATTACTGGACCAACAAAGACTGGAGGAACATCCTCAAGACTATTGCCCTAAGACACCCTTTTGGACTTGGAACAGAAGTCACTCCCAGAGGTTACTTCTCTGCCAAAACTGAACCTGTTATCTGGAGGAAAACAAGTAGTATGCGTTGCCAATGATAAATTTAGAGATTAAAATTGTGGAAGGCGGTGTGGCGCTTTCTCAAAAAATTGCAAATAGAGATACCATTTGACCTAGCAATCCCATTACTGGGAATATACTCCAGAGAGACCATGTCTGCCATCCAAGCAGATACATGCACACCCATGTTTATCGCAGCTTTGTTTACAATAGCAAAGAGCTGGAAGCAACCTATGGGCCCATCAACAAACGAATGGATAGAGAAGCTGTGGTATATCCACACAATGGAATACTACGCAGCATTGAAAAACAAGGAACTCATGCAATATTATTCAAAGTGGGTGACCCTGGAGGATATTATGCTGAGTGAAATATCTCAGTCACAAAGAGACAAATACTGCATGGCGCCACTGTTGTAGAATGGGTCTGACATCAGGGTTGGGGTATGACAGAAAAAACTGGATAAAATATGTATATGGTATTGAAACAGATGAGGGAAAGAACAGATTAGAGGTGATATATGATTGAGTATTATGGTTAGCAAAGGAATCCAGAATTAAGGCTGCATAGAGAAGTGTACTCAGGGTTGGGGGTGGGGGGGAAGGGATGTGGGAATTGTATACTAATGAAGAAATTTTTTTTTCTTTTTCTTTTCGGGGAGGGGAGAGAGCTGTTGGGGAGGGGTAGGCAGGGAGAAAAGTGCGGCAATGAATGAATGGAAATCCAAAACCTCTGTAAATGTCTATTAAAATTAATAATTTTCAAAAAGTCCAAATTAAAAAAAAATAAAAATTTTAGAGATTAAAGCAAAAATCGGAATTTTTTTTAAATGTGTATGTATCCATTTACTATGAGTTTGACTGGTTCTCAATACTAAAGATTTATCCAATGAAAGCAGTGATATTAATAGATCCAATTTTTTAATACTGTATGACAAAATGTGTCAAACATTTGAAAAAGGTGTATAACTCTGTGAACTAATATTTTCCAATTGGCTAAGTCATGATATTTTAATATCATACATGGATAAAAATAAGTCATTCAAAGTACAAGATAAACATATCAATGGATTTTAATGTCACCAAGTATAAAAGGTCATTAATATGTGTTAAGAGTCTGCAGTGCAACTAATTTTTAAGAAACTGACTTCTGCAGTTTTGGCGTAATATAAAGTGATATCATTATTACCTGCAAAAAAATGATAAAATACTCCTTTTTTCAACTTCTCTCTTATCTCTCTCCATATATTTTCACACACACATATATTTGTTGGGTTTTTTTATGTGCTGTCAAGTCATTTGCAACTCAGAGCAACACTATATACAACAGCTCTGAACCCTGCTCTATCATGTGTCAACCTTATTGTCTCTGACACACCTACCCTCATTACCCCAGTCACTGAGTCAATCCATCTCATCCTCTCTTGCACTGTCTTCCTCTGTCTTACACGGTCTTCCTCTCTTTACTGTCCCTCTACCTTCTCAAGCATAATGTCCCTCTGCAAGTACTGGTCCCTCCTTGCAACATGACCAAAGTATATCAGATAGTTTCAGAATCCTTGCCTCCAAAGGAGCAGCCTAGCTTCACCCTTTCTAGGATAAACCTGTTTGTTCTCCTAGCAGTCCATGGGATATTCAATATTCCTCTCCAGCACCACAGCTCAAAAGGCATCAATTCTTTTTCTATCATCCCTAGTCATTTTTCAGATTTCTGACACATAGCAAGGAACTGTGAAGACTAAGGCCTGGATCAGGCACACCTTAGTCTCCAGACTGAAATCGTTGCTCTGCAATACTCTGAAGAAGTCTCTGACAGCAGACTTTCCCAATGCAATTCGGTTTTTTATTTCCTGGATGCTAGTACTAAGAGTGCTGATTGTAGGACCAAGCAAACTTAAGGTGTTAACAATCTCAATCGCTTCACTGTCTATCCAGCTATTTTCAATTAAACAAGACATTAAAGATATTTACAAAAATGTAAATAACCATGCTCCCTCTTCTCATTAAATCTTTTTTGCATTAGAAAATTAGCTAT
>NW_006399962.1:2276405-2277512 GCF_000299155.1 Elephantulus edwardii | reverse complement strand
AATACCGCAAACATTCATAAACATAACCCACATAAATAAAAGTTCTTTGTGATACATAATGATTTTGAAAAGAGTACAGAGGCAGGAGATCAAAGAGTCTGATAATCTACACAACCAGGAGAGGATAATATCAACAAATGGGACCTTCTAAAAATTAAATCCCAGTATGCATTTAAAACTTTTTCCAATAGGATGAAAATAAAACCAGCAGGCTAGGAAAAAACAATCGTCTTTACTGTCCTTCTGAATATCCTCTGAATATCCCATGGACTGCTAGGAGAACAAACCCAACAAATATATAGAAAATATGTAGAAAAGTTTACAGAACACAGAGTCTCCACAAGAAAAAGACTAATAACCCAATCACAATGAGCAAAAGACATGATAAGACTTCACAAAAGAAGACATTCAGATGGCTAACAGACACTAGGAGAAATACTCAAAAATCACTGGCAATCAGAGAGACGAAAATCAAAACCATAGTGAGATACCATCTCACCACAGAAGCAATAGCAAAGTTTAACAGGAGAGCAAGTAATAAACGTTGGAGAAGATGTAGAAAGATTGGAACTCTCATGTACTACTGGTGGGATTGTAAAATGGTACAGGCATTCTGGAATGCAGTTTGAAGTGTGTCCTAAAAAAAACTGGACAATGAAATTCCATATGACCCAGCTATTCATGCTAGGAATATAGCCCAAGGAAACAGAAACTGAGCCACAAACTGAGATACATTTATAAAAGCATTACTCACAACAAGAAGAAAGTGGAAAAAGACCAAATGTACATCTACAAATGAAAAATTGTGGTATATTCACACAATGGAATACTATTCAGCACTAAGGAGCAATGGTTTTGTAAAATATAGGAAAGTCTAGAGAGCATTATGCTGGGTGAACTAAAAAACACAGTCTCATAAGGACAAACACTGCATAGGACTACTACTGTAAAAATACAAGAGGAAGGGAAAATGGGAAAAAGAGTGGAAAAAGGGGAAAGGTGGAAATCACCAGGATAGTAGAATTTAGTGGGCAGATGAGGGGGTGAAGAATAGGAAAGATTCAATGAGGACTTGAAAAGATGGAGTAGTAATGGACATGGATAAAT
>NW_006399962.1:2273773-2276185 GCF_000299155.1 Elephantulus edwardii | reverse complement strand
CATAAGATAAATGAATAATTTATACAAACCAATTAAAAAATATTTTTTAAAGTTTCATAATTATGAATCTAGAATTTCCCCTGCCATACTTTGCAAGCAAGACTCTACTCCTCCAAAATGCCTCTATGATTTCTTAGGTAATATCATGCAGCTGTAATTATGTGCTTATAGTTGACAGTAAAGACTATATCCTTGCACAGACACTTAATAACAGTTCAAAGGCACTTAAATAATGGTATGCTGAGTGAATAAGACTAAAGTGCAAACCAATGGTGGCTATGTCCCCATAAATACAAATGGAAGAAATTCTAAGTTAGTTACTTTGTACAGTGTATCTACTGGACAATGACTAAAAATGACAGAAGAATCGATGCCTTTCAGTTGTGGTGCTGGAGAAGAATACTGAACATACATACCGTGGACCAACAAAAGAACAAACAGGTCCATCTTGGAGAGGATGAAACTTTTTGGAGGCAAGGATTTTGAAGCTGTTTCTCATATATTATATTACATTACCAGGAGGGATCAGCCTTTGGAGAATGACATCATGCTTGGAAGGGTGAAGGGACAGTGCAGGAGAGGAAGACCCTAGATAAGATTGACTGACACAGCAACTGGGGAAATGGCTGAGAGACTGGCTCAGGATAGTAGGGCAGGGTTCAGAACTATAGTACATAGGTTCGCTATGAATTGCAGGTAACTCAAAGGCACATAATAACTATCATGCCCAAATCCTCTCTGTAAAAAAGTGCTGATGCAAATATATATATATTGCATATCTCTGGAAGATATTTTTACAGTATCTACATAAATATTACAACCTTCAGAAATACATCTTAACAGATATTATCCAAAATATGCAAACAGACATGTACAAAATTATTTAGGCACCATTGTCTATAACTGCAAAAGAAATGAGGGGAGAACAGTTTAAAAGCGATATATGATTGGTTATTATGGTTAGGACAAGAGTCCAGAACGAAGGTTGCATAGTGGAGTGTACTTGGGTAAGGGTGGGGAGCGGGGGAACTCTATCAATGAAGGAATATTTCTTTTACTTTTCAAAGAGAAGAGTGAACTGGGGGGTAGGGGTGGGCAAGGAGAAAAATGCAACAATGAATGAATGAAAATCCAAAATCTCTGTAAATGTTCATTAAAATAAATAAATAAAAGAAATGAGGGGGAAAGAAAAAGGATATTCAATAGCATTTTTTTTTAAAAAAATGGTTCTTGTACATCCTGTAACATTTGCCAGGAAAAACCAAAAAGAACTCTTGATGTACTTCTTGTAAGTTACAGTGTTTCACGAAAATAGCAAAAATACAAAACCAGTTTTGTCAAAAGGGGGAAAAGAGAATATATATATATATATATATAAATTACTTAGAAAGCCTAGTCAGGGCCACTAGATATAAAGAGACTGCCCAATAAAGCCAGGAATACACTATATATATATGTTTTATGCACACACCATACACACCTATGTGGTGCTCTGGTAACCTAGTAAAAAAGGATTTTTGCTGCCAGTTGAAAGACAGGCAGTTAAAATCCACCAGGTGTTTAATCACCATTAGACCTTACCTATCCAAAAAAAAAAGACTCAACAGGTGTTCTGTGTGAAAAAGACAGGTAGCCTCCTACCTTACAACATATTTTATGCTTCAAAAATGCTTAAGATACTCTAACCCTGGTCATAATTTTTGCTATAGGTAGGAACTGAGTGTTTTTGAGGTATAGGAACAGGAAGAAAACTTCACATTATATATTCTGCATCCTTGGGATTCTGAACCATGTAAGTGTAATAATAGAAGCTCAAATACATTTAAAAATGTCTAAGAACCCTAATTTCACATTCATTTTTTTTCTTTTTCCCTAGTCTCAAAAAAAAAAGTCAGTCCTTAATTGCTAATTCTAGATTCAGTGCTCCCTAAATTTAAGGGTAAAAAGAAACCCAAAACACAACCCTGACAATGGTCTTTGAGGACATTAATCGCACTGGAGGAGACTGCACATCTTTATCCCACAGTCACTACTGCCAAAAAAGGCAGAGCCTTTAGGTTAATAGCACAATTCTCTACAGACTATGCCCCTATTAATTGTTGTTGATGTTAGGTGCCATCAAGTCAAATACGACTCATATTAACTTCACGAACAACAGAGATGAGCCAAGTCCTATCATGTGTCATCTTTATCATCTCTGACACATTTTTTTAATTAATTTAGTTTGTTTATTTTTCATTTCAATGAACATTTACAGAGATTTTGGAATTCCATTCATTCACTGTTGCACCCTTCTCCCCGAACAAACCCCTCCCCCCCCTTTTGCTCCTCTCCTTGAAAAGCAAAAGAAAAACTCCCTCATTGGTACACAATCCCCCCCGCACCTCCCCAAACCCCACCCCCTACCCCCAA
>NW_006399962.1:2267531-2273673 GCF_000299155.1 Elephantulus edwardii | reverse complement strand
AACCCCACCCCCTACCCCCAAATATAATCCACTCTGCAACCCTCATTGCGTACTCCTACGATAAAAATAATGCCCTAAAATATAATACTTTTAGACGCATGGCTAAAGTCACTGTGTCAATCTATCCTGCTGAGGATTGTCCTCTGTGTCTCTCAACATTTCCAACATGATGTCTCTCTCCAAGGAATAGCCTCTCCTAACAACATGCCCAAAGCATGTGAGATGAAGCTTCATCATCCTTGCCTCCAAGGAGCTAGCTGGCCACACTTTCTCCAAGACATATCTGTTTATTATTTTGTCCATCCACGGGATATCCAGTACTCCTCTCCAACAACACAACTGAAAGACATCAATAATACTTCGGTCTCCCTTATTCACTGTCAAACTCTCAGATGCATAGCAAGTGACTGAAAAGACCACAGCCTGTTATCAGGCACATCTTAGTCCTTCATTACACTAAAATGACTGCTCCTCAATAATTTGGAGAGGTTCCTGTCTGCAGACTTCCCCAGTGTGCTACATCTCCTCATCTCCTGATTGACGGTACCATGTGTACTGACTGTGGATCAAAGTAAGATGAAGTTGTTGACAGTTTCAGTCTGTTCTCCATTTATCTTGATGTTGCCTATTGGTTCAGTGGTAAGAATTTATGCTTTCTTGATGCTGAGATGTAGTCCATATCAAAGGCTGCAATGCTTGACCTTCTGCAATAGGCCCTTCAAGTCCTCCTCACTTTCAGCAAGCAAGGTTGTATCATCTGCATAGGAAGGTTATTGATGAGTCTTCCTCCAATTCTGATACTACCTCCAAAATTAGTCATATGTTATTGATGTAAAGGGAGCTATGCTGCCAAAACAAAAAGGTTCATAGTTTCAATCCACTAGCTGCTCCACAGGAAAAAGATGGGCAATCCCTTTCCTGCAATTTACTGCCTTTGAAAAGTCACTGAAGAGTCAGGTTCCAACTTGAAGGTATACAACAACTGATAAAAGAGTCAAAGGCACAAAAACAGTGCTAAACACTAAGAAACAATTTTGTAAAAACTATGTAACATGGGAGAGTCTAGAGAACATTGTGCTGAGTAAACTAACTTGGTCTCATAAGGACAAATACTGCATAATACTATTATTGTAAAGAGAGAAGAATAAGTAGTAAGATGTATATAAATGTACAAAAGGAGAAGGAGAAAGGGGGCAGACTGGAAAAATGGGAAGGGTGGAAATCACTTAGATAGCAGAATTTAGTGGGCACACACAGGGGATTAAAGGAGTATGAAAGAGTCAATGAGAACTCAAAAAGATGGGGTAATAAGACAAATATCAATGTAATTAATTATATAAAATGCAATTTATATGAATTAAACACAATGTAAATATAAGATTGTATAAAACACAATGGACATGAGTAAAACAATGGAAATTAATTATTGTACGCAAACCAATTTAAAAAGGGAGGGAGAGCGAATGCTAAAAAAACAATATCAATAATACAAGGGAAGGAGGAGTATTTTTGTCATGGAAAAGGGTAGCCCAATATTGCCATGTGTTCCAATTTTATAAAACTCTTAAAATTGAGTTTCTCGCAGATTATAATGTAGAATCCTAATACTCTTGAAAATGGCCTTTCTCCTCAAAGAAGTATTTCCCTCTCAAAAGACTTGCTCATTGAGGGACCTTACTTTCACTTTGCTGCAAGACTCTAAGGCTTGTGTGGCATGGTCAGTACAGATTTCTCAGTAGAAACCATGTGAACTAGAAGGCAATGGGATGCCATACACAGAAAGCTGAAAGATAACAACTGCCAGCCAAGGATCCTATATATCCAGCAAAGCTCTCCAACAAATATGAAGGGGAAATTAGATTATTTGCAGAAAGGAGGGAACTTAAGGAATTTGTGAAAACAAGACCAAAACTACAAGAAATTTTATGTGAAGTCCTGTACATGAAGACTCCAAAGGAAAGTCCATGGCCCATAGTAACCAGAAACAACAGAAAAAATGGCAAAAATAAAACATGATCTGAAAATAATCACATTTAATGTGAATGGACTAAATGCAACAATAAAGAGAAAAAGAGTAGCAGAATGGATAAAAAGACAAGGCCCAGCAATTGGTTGTCTACAAGAGACACATCTAAAAAAGGAAGAGAAAGACTCAAAATCAAAGGCTGGAAAAATATATACCAAGCAAATGGCAACCTTAAAAAAGCAGGAGTGGCAATACTAATCTCTGATAAAACAGACTGCAGAACCACCATCAAAGATAAAGAAAGGCATTATATACTGATTAAAGGCACAGCAGATCAAGAAGACATAACCTTGGCCAACATTTATGTACCAATCTGCAAAATACATAAAACAATGGTTAACAAAACTGAAGAGTGAAATAGTAAAAAGCACCACAGCAGTAGTAGTAGTAGATGTCAACAAACCACTATCACCAAAGAATAGGTCAACTCAAAAGAAACTCAACAAAGATGTAGAAGATCTAAACTATACAATCACCCAGCTTGACCTTGTGGATGTACTCAGGGTACTGCACCCAGCTAAAACTCAATTCATTTTCTTATCAAGTACACGTGGTACATTCTCCAGAATGAAATAAAAAAAAATTCCTTGGAGCAAATGATAATGAAAATACAACTTACTGAAACCTCTGGGACACAGCTAAAGCAGTCCTCAAGGGGCAGTTCATAGCAATAGCACACACATAAAAAAGGAAGAAAGAAGAAGAATCAATGATCTAATGCAACACCATCAGCAAATAAAAAAAGAACAACAATTTAATTCTACAACCTCTAGAAGAAAAAAATTATAAGGACAAGAGCTGTAATCAATGAGATAAAAAAACAGTTGAAATCTCATTAATTAGACCAGGAGTTGGTTTTTTGAAAGGGTCAATAAAATTGACAAACCACTGGCAAATATAACCAAAAAAAAAAAAAAGGCGAGAAGACACAGATAACATGACTAAGAAATGATAGAGGTGACATCACAACAGAAGGAGGAAATTAATAATATCAGAATACTAGGAAAAACTCTGATGAATTTGAAAACGTACAGGAAATGGCCAAATTCCTTGAAATACATCCCCTACCCAGATTGACAAAGGCAGATATAGAACACTTGAACAGACTTATCACAAAAGAAGAAACTGAAAAGGTCCTAAAAAGACTTCCCCATAAAAAAGGCCCTGGACCTGATGGTTTCAAGCTGAATTCTACCAAACATTCACAGAGAGAGGATTTAACACCAATTCTGCTTATTTAAAAAAATTGAAAGAGAAGGAATATTTCCAGAGTCATTCTATGAAGCAAGTGTCAACCCTAATACCAAAACCAGGCAAAGATATTATCAAGAAAGAAAACTACAGACCAATATCTCTCATGAATATAGATGCAAAAATCCTTAATAAAATCCTAGCCAATAGAATCCAAAAGCACATAAAAAAAAAATAATTCACCATGACCAAGTGGGATTCATAACAGGTATGCAAGGATGGTTCAACATAAAAAACAATCAACATAATTCACTATATTAACAAAGTAAATAACAAGAACCAAATGATCTTAGCAATTGATGCAGAAAAGGCATTTAACAAAATACAACACCCCTTCCTGACACTCAGCAAAATTGAAATAGAATTTCCTCAACATAATTAAAAGTATACATGCAAAACTAAGAGCCAACATCATTCTCAATGGAGAAAGACTAAAAGCATTTTCCTTGTAAACAGGGACCAGACAAGGATGTCCACTGTCACCACTTCTATGCAATATTGTATTAAAGTGCTTGCTAGGGCAATATGACAAGAGAAGGGGTGAAAAGGCATCCAGATCAGCAAGGAGATGGTTAAACTGTCCCTATATGCACATGATGTAATAGTGTACACAGAAAACCCCAAAGTCTCAACAAAAAAACTGTTAAGAGTTAGTAGGCCCTTCAAAACTTTGCTTACTGAAAGTGAAGAGGACTTCCTCCACCTTAAAAAAAAAAAGTTAGTAGGCCAATTTAGTAGTAGAGTGGCAGAATATAAGATCAATACTCAAAAATCAGTAGGATTCCTCTACAGTAAGAGAGAACTCAAAGAAGGAAATCAACAAAGCAATACCATTTACAACAGCCAACCACAAACTGAGATACTTGGGAGTGAACCTAACTGGAGATCCAAAAGCCCTATAAAAAGAAAACTACAGAGAATTTCTGTAGTTCAGAGCCACAATAAAAAGACCTTAAAAAGATGGGAAAATGTGCCCTGTTCATGGATAGGAAAACTCAATATAATGAAAATGACAATACTACCAAAAGCAATCTACATGTTCAATGCAATCCCAATCCAGATACCAAATTCACTTTTCAAGGAAATTATCAAATTTATTTGGAGAGGCAAGAGACCCTGAATAAGCAGAACACTTCTAAGAAACAAAAATGAGGTTGGAGGCATAGCACTCCCTGACCTCAAAACCTAATACACAACAGCAGTAACCAAAACAGCATGATATTGGTACAATGACAGGAACACAATGGAACTGAATTGAGAGCCCAGAAATAGACCCAGCTAGCTATGGTCAACCGATACTCAACAAGGAAATCAAAGATATCAAATGGGGAAATGACAACCTCTTCAACAAATGGTGCTGGCAAAACTGGACTTCCACCTGCAGAAAGCTAAAAGAGGATACACATCTCACACTATACACAAAAACCAACTCAAGGTACATCAGAGACCTGGGAGTAAAGCCCAAAACCATAAAGTTCTCAAGAGACAAACTGGGATCAAGCTTAGAAGCACTAGTCCAAGGCATAAAGAGACTGATAAGTACAGGCAGATACGCACAATCTGAAGATGATAAAATTGATGACTAGGACCTTCTAAAGATTAAATCCAGGTGTGCATCAAAATCTTTTTCCAACAGGGTGAAAAGAAAACCTACTGACTGGTAACAAACATTTGCTAATACCATCTCAGGCAAGAGTCTCATAATGAAAGTCTACAGAATACTCTTGGGCCTCCACAAGAAAAAGACTGATAACCTTATTACAAAATGGGCAAAAGACATGGACAGAATTTTCACAGAGGAAGATATTTGAATGGCCAACAGACACATGAAGAAATGTTCCAAATGACTGGCAAGAAGAGAGATGCAAATCAAAACCACAATGAGGCACCATCTCACTCCAGTAACAGGGACAAATTTTAAAAGGGCAGCAAATAATCAATGTTGGAGAGGATGTGGTGAGAAAGGAACTCATACATTTTTTTATGGGACTGTAAAATGGTACAACCATTTTAGAAGGCAGTTTGGCACTTCCTCAAAAAGCTGAACGTAGTCAAAGTTTCCAGTGTGCCTTAGTCTGTACGGCCCCGTGTATTCCTGCAGGGCTTGCTAGAGCAGTGTTAAAATGGTTTGAGGCCTTGCTCTACATCATCTACAAGGCAAGGTTACAGAAATTTCAATGAGAAAAAAAAGAAAAGCTGAACACAGAAATTCCATATGACCCAGCTCTTCCACTACTTAGAATATGAGAACTGAGGCACAAACGAAGACTTGTACACCAATGTTCATAGCAGCATACTCACTATCACAAGAACATGAAAATAGCCCAGATGTTCAATCACAAACGAATAGACTGAGAAATTATGGTAAATTCACACAATGGAATGCTATACAACATGCAGGAGCAATGATTTTGTAAATTAATACCTAACTTGGGAGGGACTGGAGAGCATTATGCTGAGTGAACTAACTCAGTCCGACAAGGATAAATACTGGATGAAACCATTATTGTAGAATGAGCATTAAGAATCCAAGGGGGGAAGGTTGGAAGAAGAGGAATGAGGATGTGCAGGGGGAGAGGGGACTGTACATGAGGTTGTACAATTTGATGGCTGGGGGAAATTGGAAGAATGTGTTCTGTAAAACAATATATTTGAATTTTGTAAATAAACTAGTATAATTTTTTTTTTTAAAAAAGTAAGGCACCACTAAATGCACCAACATAGATGCAAAGAAAGCATCCGGTGATCAAAAATAAGGAAAAGATAATGCCATAGTTGTTGTTGTTATGTGCCGTCGAGTCGTTTGTGACTCATAGCGACCCTATGCACAACAGCCCTAAACCCTGCTCTATCCTGCGCCAACCG
>NW_006399962.1:2264734-2266466 GCF_000299155.1 Elephantulus edwardii | reverse complement strand
ACAATATCCCTAGTACCACGACCCCTTCTAAACCCAGCCTGGACTTCCGGCAATTCTCTGCTGATGTGTTTAAGATATTTCCAAATTTCCTGAAAAACCAAATTTAAATCACTTGCTATGCATCTGAGGGCTGGAAAATGAATGAGAATGACAAAAGAAAAACTAATATCTTTGAGTTGTGGTGTTAATGGAGATATCCCAGAGACTGTTAATATCCCACAGACACTGAAATAATAAACAGGTATGTCTCAGAGAAAGTGAAGCCAGAATACTCCATGAAGGCAATGGTGATGAAGCTAAGTCTCACATACTTTGGGCATGTTTCTTGGAGATGAAATTCCTTGGAAAGGAGCATCATGCTTGGAAAGGTGCAGGGAAGGAGAAGGACAGGATGTCCCTCAACCAAGTGGATTGACACAGTGACTATGGAAATAGGTTCGAATGAGTCAGAGAGTGTGAGGTTACCACAAATTAGATTGGGTTCAGATCTGTTGTTCAATGAATTGACACCACCTAACAACAACAGGAAAACTACAATTATAAATTGTGTTGAAATCTCTTTATTATTATTATAATAAAAACACTGTTAATAAAAATTCTGAAAATCAAAGACAAGGAAAAAACTCTTAAAAGTCAGCAGGAGAAAACCGTACTTTGAAGAAAACACCAATTAAAATTAACAGCTGATTTCTTAACAAAATGAATTAAGTAAGAAGGCACAAAACACCAAAACATACCACTAAGATCCAAACAATTCTGACTCATGGTGACCCTAAAGGAAAGATAACTGTCCCATAAAGTTTCCAAGGCTGTAAATCTTTATGGAAACAGATGCTCATTTCCTTCTTCTGTGAAACAGCTTTCAATCACCCACCTGGAGAGCAGAAAACGTTATACACTGCACCACCAGAATTTTAATCAAAAAGCAGAGACGACATCACCAGAGGAAAAAAATTGTCAACCGAGACTCCTATAGTCAACAAAGCTATCATTCACAAATAAAGGGAAAAATAGAGGCTCCCAGATAAATAAAAAATTTAATTTGTTGCTAGATCTGTCTTACAAGAAAACTAAAGGAAGTTCATTAGGATGAAAGCATGTGACCAGAAGCAATAATTCAAATACTTATATATACAAAGATCAATAGTAAAGACAGTGATTAGGTTTTCTTTAAAAACTTACATATGTATCTTCTTTATTCTGATTTAAAAGACAATTCTATAAATTAATATGTACAGATAATGTGATTGGGCCTAAAACTTATAGAAATATATGTGTAATATATTGGCCAGTAACAGAACAAAAGGAAATAGGTAAGAACAAAGCTGTAACAAGCTAAGGAAGTATTGCTATCTAGGCAGAAACAATTCATAGGTGACCCTCTAAAATGTTTTCAGAGGCTGTAAAACAGTCAGAAGAAAACCAGCATATTTCTGGAAGATTCAACCACTTACTTGCCTCTGGGTTGGCAGTGAAACGCCTTAACCACTAGCCACCACAGTTCCCTTACAACAGATTACTAGGTGACCACTAGGCCACTCCAGCTCATTATAACAGAGATAATAAGTATTTAATTAATTGTTAACTAAAGCAATGTATTGTAGGACTTATAATATTAATAGATAAACTTATATATAGTAACAATTCCAAAAGGCAGCTCGGAATCACAAAGCAAAATACTACAATGAAATGTGCGAGTAGCTAGAGTCAGAAAATCAAAAGGGCCGAACTC
>NW_006399962.1:2258703-2263186 GCF_000299155.1 Elephantulus edwardii | reverse complement strand
GGCGCAGGATAGAGCAGGGTTTAGGGCTGTTGTGCATAGGGTCGCTATGAGTCGCAAACGACTCGACGGCACATAACAACAACAACATATATAGTAACATTGTAAAAAGAAATGGAAAGAAATATAATTACTGGAATTAAGCCAGGATAAAATCTGAAGCAGATTTTGACATATTCAATTGTAAAATGCAAGGTCTAGAGCCTAAACTTAAAATACATACATTATATATAAACTACTATTGAAGTTAAAATATTACATTAGAAAGTACTGACTTGACAAAAAAGAAATCAATAAGGAATAAAGAGGGAAACAAAAACAGGCACAAGACAGAAAACAAAAAGTAAAATGGCAGTTCTCAATAATAACGTAAATATAAGTAAACTCAATTAATCATCTAATCAAACAACTGAGATTTCAAACTCCTCGCACATTTCATTGTAATATTTTGCTTTGTCATTCCGAGCTGCCTTTTGGAATCTTCTGTTCAGCTCTTTAGTATCTTGAATTCTTCCTTGTGCTCTGGCTTCTCCCCACTCCAATGCAATCTTCAGAGTTTCTTCTGACATCTATCTTGGTCTTTTCTTCCTCTTCTGTCTTTGTAATGACCGTTTGCACTCTTTTCTGGATGATATATTTGACATCCTCCCACAACTCATCTGGTCTTCGCTCATTAGTGTTCAAGGCCTCAAACCTGTTCCTGAGATGATTCTGAAATTCAGGTGGGATGAAATCAAAGTCATATTTTGGCTCCTGTGGATTTGGTTTAATTTTCCTCAGTTTCATCTTGAACTTGCATATGAGTAGATGGTGGTCTGTTCCACAATCAGCTCCTGGCCTAGTTTTCACAGCTGATATTGAGCTTCTCCAGCGGTTTTTTCCGCAGATGTAATCGATCTGATTCCTATGCATACCATCAGATGAAATTCATGTGTATAACCTGCGTTTGTGTTTCTTATAAAACGTATTTGCAATGAAGAAGTCATTGATTGTACAAAATTCAATCATTCTATTTCCGGCTTCATTTCTGTCACCAAGCCCATGTTTTCCAGCTACTGATTCTTCTTCTCTGTCTCCAACTTTTGCGTCCCAGTCACCCAACATTATCAATGCATCTTGACTGCATGTTCGCTCTATCTCTGACTGTAAGAGTTGGTAGAAATCATCTATTTCTTCTTCTTTGGCTCTGGTTGTTGGTGCATATATTTAAATGATAGTGGTATTCACTGGACTTTCTTGTAAGCGTATGGATATAATCCTATCACTCACAATGTTGTACTTCAAGATGGATCTAGAAATTACTTTTTTAACTATGAAGGCAACCCCATTTTTCATCATCTTTCCATCTCCGGAGTAATATACCATATGATCATGTGACTCAAAATGCCCCATGCCAGTCCATCTCATCTCTCCAGTGCCTAGTATGTTAATATTTATGCGTTCCATTTCTTTCTTAACAATTTCTAATTTTCCTACATTCATGGTTCTCACATTCCATGTTCCAATCACTAGTGTCTGCTTACAACTGTTCCTCTTCCTTTGTATTTCCATACTTGAAAGTTCTACTTAGGCTGCCCTTTGTGTTAGTCTACGTGTGTTCTTTTGTACATAGGGTTTTCAGAGGCCTGCTATTTCAGAAGTGGATGGCCAATCCTTCTTCCTATTCTGTCTTAATCTGAATATTTAGATTTAGAGGAGTATCTGACAGGCAAGCAATTTGTATACCGAATAACAAAATTTCTCCCCAAAGTATCAAAATCCATACACATTTAAAACAATTACAAAGTCATAAAATTTACACACAAACACACTACTGCTCACCCGATTGCTAGTTCAGATATACTGCCTCATCCATCCAGGTAAACTCTAAGAATTGTATTTATCAGGTATCATTTAAGAAGACACTAGAGAAAAGATAGTGAACAGCCTTCAACAATTATCTGGGGGGAGGGGGAAATAACCTTTTGGCCCCTCTTTTTTCAGCTTCTAATATGATTTCAGCAACAGTCATGCAAAATTCTCTTAACGGTCCTGACTTTTCACTGGACTCTGTCTTAGTTAAGTAATTTGGATGACAGTGCAAAAATTAATTTAAAACTACTTATCTTCCTCCTTACTCTAAGAAGCTGAACACTGTCTGTCTTAACTATTAAAATCCCCAGAGATTTCACTTCTGCTAGAGCTGTACATGGTTCTATATTTAGCTAAGTAATAGGAATAGTTGAAGGCATGAAATTCATTTTAATATCTGCACTTTTATGTTACCAGGGAGCTAATTGCTTAAATAATGTTACAGAGGTTATACACATAAAATGAAGAAGTATATAGCCAAACAACTGATATTTCAGTAATGATGTTAATTGAAATATTATCCAGTGACTCAAAATAACCACCTTCTATTCTAAAAAAAAAATTATATTTTTTCCAAAGTGAAAAGAAATTTTTTCAATATTTCAATAGTACATGTTAACTGCACATCAGCACCTTAGAGTCGATTTATTATGTTTCCAAGTTAAAAGACTATTCAGAGAGATTAAGGAGCTATGCTGCCAACCCAAAGGGTTGCTGTCAAATCCACCAGAAGCATTGTGGGAGAAGGATGGGCAATTTCCTCCTGTGACTGACATCCTCTGAAAACCCTTTGAAGGGCCAACTATAAATTGGATCCAACTCAATCACACATAACAACAATACAGGCAAATTCAGTAAGTTCACGTTCAGTGCAAAATACATTTTTAGAAGGGACTGACATCCCTTATTTAAATGTAGAGTCTTAATGCATTCTTAAGCTGTTGAAATATTACTGATTTGGGGATTGTTGTGTGCCTTCAAGATGGAACCACTTCATAGCTGACTCTACAGTGGGTTTTCAAAGACAGAAAATCACAAGGGAGGAAACTCTATCTTTGGTAGAGCAGCTGTTGGACTCAAACCATGTGCCTTTAGGATTGCAGTGTAGCTTCTTACCACTAGGCTATTTTCCCAATTTTGGGAAAAGGGGAGGGAGTGTGTATGAGATCTTAATCCTAAAGTACTCTTACTTTGGATTTTTTAAAAAACATTACATTTAGGGAGCTCTGGTAGCCTAGTGGCAAGAAGCTGCACTGAAATCCCAGAGGTATAGTCCACCAGATGCACTGCTGGAGAAGGAGGGGCAATCTCCTCCTGTACCTGTCAGATCTGATTTGATAGTATACACACACAAAAAAATAATAAAATTTAAAAAAACAAACATTAGACTTTATAAAGAGCCAGAAAATTATAATCCAAAAGAAAAGTTCAAATCTGTAAACATTCTCAATTTCCTAGAATGTACTACAGAGCAACATGCAAAAGACATATATAGATAAATGCAAGTTCAGAGCAAATTATGAAAGGACAGGATGTAGAAGTTTCCCTATATAAGGAAGATTTTTAATTCAGATAGAAGGAGATAAAAGTGGAAAACTCTTAAAATAACTATACCACAGGAAGGAAGAAAAAAAATCTGCATTGCATGAGAGCAATAAAAATATAAAAACTTACATTCACTTTCACTTTTCACCACTAAATTGAATACAGGGTAGAAGGTAGAGATTATAGGAGTGCGGAACCAATATTGATCTTCTATACAATACCCTGTTTCCTATGTATACATCACTGTATTTTATTAAATAATTCCATTTAGATATTATGACTCAGACATATACAGATGAGTCTTAATTGAAGGTTGTTGTTGTTGTTGTTATGTGCCATCGAGTCGCTTGCGACTCAGTGACCCTATGTACAATATCCCTGAACTCTGCTCTGTCCTGTGCCAACTGCACTGTCTCCGACACACCCATCCCGATTATCCCAGTCACTGAATCAATCCACCTCATAGGTGGCCTTCCCCTTCTGCGCTGTCCTGCCACCCTACCAAGCATGATGTCCCTCTCCAAGGACCTGTCCCTCCTTGCAACATGTCCAGAGTATGTTAGACGGAGCCTTAGAATCCTTGTCTCCAAGGAGCAGTCTGGTTTGACCCTTTCCAGGATGAATCTGTTTGTTTTCCTAGCAGTCCATGGTACCCTCAATACTCTTCTCCAGCACCACAGCTCAAAGGCATCAATTCTCCTTCTATCCTCCTTAGTCATTGTCCAACTCTCTGATGCATAACAAGTGATAGCAAAGACCTTAATTGAAGGAGCCACTATGATTTTTTTAACAAATATAACTGATCTCATAAAGATGGGAGATAAAAAAGTACTTCTCCTTTAAAGGAATCATTCCCCTTTTGTGGAATCAGCATTGATTATAAGTTTAGATCAAGTATATAGTTGACTCTGAAATGCTTTTGCTTTGCCACTGTAAGAAACTGCTCAAAGACTTTCAAAGTAAGCTTGAAGGGGCTGTCATTGACCAAATTCAGGAATGGAATACTATACTGCATTGAAAAACAAGGAACTCATGCAATATTATTCAAAATGGGTGAACCTGGAGGACATTATGCTGAGTGAGGTATCTC
>NW_006399962.1:2251077-2258338 GCF_000299155.1 Elephantulus edwardii | reverse complement strand
GGGAGAAGGGTGCAACAATGAATGAATGGAATTCCAAAATCTCTGTAGATGTTCACTGAAATGAAAAATAAACAAACTAAATTAATTAAAAAAAAAAGATGATGGTAATGGATAAAACCATAATGGATTTTGAAAATAATACTGAATCCACAATGATCCTCAAAGATAAGGAGGGCAAAAGCTCTTCTCTATAAAAGAATTAGTTAACAAAGAACAGGAGAATCCAAACATCAACATTTTGCAACCACCAATGCAATAACTGATTCAGGCAAGGAACATCCATAGACACTAAAAGGTTGCTGAAGGACAAAAGAGTTGTGTGATCTTAAAAGTATCATCCTATACATTTTATTTTTTCTTAAAAGGGACAAATGCAAATTGCAAAATACTTCTCAAAATAGTGAATATTTCTGAATTATTCAGAAATATGAATGAGACATTTTTTTGAATGATACTTTTTTTAAAGAGAGGGAGAGATTTGCTCCAGATTGAGAGACTAAAAAGGCCTAGTAAGTAAAAATATACATGATCCCTGAATGGAACTAGTATTAGAGGAAAAGGTATAAAGTATAATGACATAATTGATGACATTTTTATTGCAATAAATAATTTTATAATGACTGTGTAATAATGTAATAAACTATCCTTGTTCTTGGGCAATATATATGCTTAGGAAATTCTATTTTGTTTGCTTAGGAAAGGAAAAGCCTACAGACAGAGATAAAAGGAGAACAGGGAGAGAGCATACTACCAAAAACAAAAACTCATAAAATAAATGTGGCAAAAAGCTGTCAAATGTTAAATGCAGAAAAAGTCATATTGGTGTTCATAGTATCATTCTTGCAACTCTTCTCTAGGTTTGACATTTTTTCAAAGGAAAGGTGGTGGGGAAGGGACAACAAGCAACATCAACACAAATACTAGTGTATATTTTGCTGTACAACAAATACAGTTGCCTCTTGATTTTCCAAAGGAAACTGGTTACACGAACCCACTGATACCAAAATGAACAAATGCTTAATTCCTTTATATAAAATGGAACATCATTTGAACACATCTTTTTCATATTGTCTTGTATGCTTTAAATCATCTCTGTTGTTGCTATGTGCTATCAAGTTGTCTGCAACTCATAGTGATCCTATGTACAACAGCTCTGAATTATGCCCTATCCTGAACCAATTTCACCAACTCGAACATGTCTAACCACATTAACCCAGTTTCTGTGTCAATCTATCTCTTCTGGGGTCTTCCTCTCCTGCCCTGTCCCTCCACACTTCTAATAAGCATGATGTCCTTCTCCAAGGACTTTATTATGGTCATTTGCCCAAATTATGTGAGACGGAGAAATTGTCTCCAAGATTATTTATACAGTGTAAGCTGAAAATAGCACTTCACACAACCTCTTAACCTTTAGAGGTAATGTCTGACCTTTTAATTGCTTTCTCCCTCTAACCTCCTTCTCCCCAGACATAAAATCCACAAATACAAAGGGCTGATGGTACAGTCATATTCAAGCAAAGTAATTAAAATGCATTCCATCCAAGGACTCACAAAAATAAACCCTAAAAAAACCAAAATAAAATAAACCCTCCACTTTCAAACATACCTGAGAGCTAACATAACTCTGGAAAGATTACCACCACTGAGTTGCTCATAACTCAAAGTGACCCTCCATCAGGTTTCTAAAGCTGTAAATCACAAGGGGAGGAGATTGTGCATCTTTCTCTCACAGGACTGCGGTGGATTCAAACCAGCAAAGACTTGCAGCCGCTGAGTTATCAGCACAACACATTGTGTACTATACTATAGTAGCTCCCCAATCCACTCTGAAATAATACCTGTCAAACCTACCTTGTTAAAGGTATAATTTTTTCCTCTTCAAAAAAACCACCCATCAGTAACTTATCAGAACCAGGCTGCCTTAAGCCAAAAATGTCAATAATTACATTAATATATAGTATCATAGTCCAATATGCCTCTCAAATTTAGGTGATTCCTAGGGCTCATACTCCGCTTTCTTATCATTCTACAAATTTGTCCTACGTGATTTCATTCCCTATTGTGGACTGAATTCCCTTCATATTCATCAAAGAAACCATCTATTGTGATAGAGTTGTTGTTGTTGTTAGATGTCATTGAGTTAAGGAGAACTCATAGCAACTCTATGAATAATAAACCTGAAACCTGTCCTATCCTGTGCCATCCTCACACTTCCTAACACACTAGAGTCCACTGCAGTAGTCTCTGTATCAATACCCTGGGTGAAAGTCTTCCTCTCTTTTGTCGACCCTCCATCTTTCTAAACATGATGTCCCTCTTCAAGGAATAGTCTCTCTTAGCAACTTGCCCGAAGTATGTAAGAGGAAGCTTTATCATATTTGCTTCCAGAGAGCACTCTGGCTCCACATTCTCCAAGACATATTTGGTTGTTCTACTGGCAGTCCATGGGATACTAAGTAGTCTTCTCTAACACCATCGCTCAAAGGTATCAATTCTTCTTCTGTCATCCTTATTCAATGTCAGATGTATAGCAAGTGACTGGAAAGATCATAGCCTGAATCAGACACACCTCAGTCCTCAAACTGACATCAATGCTCCTCAAAAATTAAAAGAAGTCCCTGACTGCAGAATTTCCTAGTGCAATACATCTCCTGACTTCTGACTGCTAGTACCAAGTGTGTTGAATGTGGATCCAAGTAAGAAATCATTGACAACTTCAATCTTTTCTCTATCAGTTGCCTATCAGTCCACTGGTAAGAATTTTTTGTTTTCTGGATGTTGAGATGAAATCTATATATATTAAACAAAAGAAGAATGGTGTTGCCGTCATAGTCAAAAAGTCAATTTCAAGTTCTATCCTAAAAAAAAAAAAGTTTTATCCTGAGGAACAATGTTGTCAGTGATAGGATTGTATTCCACATGCATACAAGGAAGACCTCTTGCTTGATACGACTATTATTAATATATACACTCTTAATGCTAAAGTCAAAGAGGAGGAAATTGACAATTTTTACCAAATCTTGCAGTCCAAAATTGATCAAACATACAGTCAAGAAGTGTTAATGATAATCGGGGACTGGAATACATTCATAAGCTGGAAACAATGTGGAGTGAATGGCACAAAGAAGGTTTAGACTTGGCAACAGAAATGAGGCTGGAAATAGAATGATCCAATTGTGTATCAAATGGCAACTTTACACATGAATTTCACCTGATGGACTGCACAGGAATCAGACTGACTACATCTGTGGAAAAAATCACTAAAGGAGCTAAATATCAGTAGTCAAAACTTAGGCCAGGATTTGACTGTGGAACCATCAATTACTCATGTGCATGTTAAAATTGAGGCCAAATAAAATTAAAACAAGTCCACAAGAACCAAAATATGATCTTTATTTTATTCTACCTGAATATAAAACTCATCTTAAGAATAGGTTTGAAGCACTGGAACACCAATGAACCAGATGAGTTGTGGGATGACATCAAGGATACCATTCAAGAAGAGAGAAAAAAAGTCATTACAAAGATAGAGGAGAAAGACAATTCTGAAAACTGAACTAGAGTGATAAGTCAAAACAAAGAGAAGAGATACTGAAGTAAAAGAGCTCAAAAGATTTCAAATAACAGAGAAGAAAACAAACCAAAGTATTATATCAGAATGTGCAGAGAGTTGGAATTGGTAGAATAAAAAGGGAAGAATTAGCTCTGCATTTCTCAAGTTGTTGCTAGGTGCCATCAAGTAGTCTACAATGCATAATGATGCTATGTACAATAGCTCTGAACCATGCCCCTATCTTTAACCAGTCTCATTGACTCCAACACATCTAATCCCATTGCTCCAGTTACTGTGTCCATCTATCTCATCTGGGGGTCTCCCTCTCCTGCACTGTCCCTCTACCCTTCAAACCATGATGTTCTTCTCAAAGGATTGGTTCCTCTTGGCCAAGTGCCCAAAATATGAGAGATGGAGCTTCAAAATCCTAACCTCCACGAAGAAACTGTATTTCGCCCTCTCCAAGACAGACCAACTTGTTCTCCTGGAGATCCACAATATGCTCAACATTCTTCTCCAGTATTACAACTCAAAGGCATCAATTCTTCCTCTGTCATCCTTACTCACTGTCAGTTCTCTGATGCATAGTCAGGAATTATGAAGACCATGGCCTGGATCTGGCACATCTTAGTCTATAGACTGACATTATTACTCTTTAGCAATTTGGAGAGGTCTCTGACAGCAGACTTCACCAATGCAATTCATCTTTTGATCTCCTGAGTGCTGGTGCCAAGAGTATTGACTGAGCAAGCTGAAATTATTAACAACCTCAATCTCTTCTCCATCTATCACAGTGCGGCCAATTGGCCCAGTGGTGAGAATCTTTGTCTTCTTGATGTTACGCTTCAATCCATATTGAAGACTACATTCCTTCTACAACAAACACTTGAGGTCCTCCTCCATTTTGGCAAGTGTATCATGTTGTATCATCTATATCGTCCAGGTTGTTGATTAGTCTTCCTCCAATCTTGAAGTCACACTCCTCCTCATAAAGTGCAGCCTTCTGCGTGATCTACTCCAGCTGAGAGAACTGAAAAACAATTTTAAGCCTAGAGTCCTAATATTGAAAGATGTTATGGGACTCAAGGTGGATCAGAGACCTGGGAGTAAAGCCCAAAACTATAAAGTTCATAAAGGACAAACTGGGATCAAGCTTAGAAGGTCTAGTTTATGGTATAAAGAGACTGCCAAATACAGGCAGAAATGTATACTCTGGAGAGGATAAAACTGATGAATGGAAACTTCTAAAGACTAAATCCCTGTACACATCAAAAACTTTTTCCAACAGGGTGAAAAGAAAACCTACTGACTGGGAAAAAAACATTTGGCAATACCATCTCAGACAAGAGTCTCATAACGAAAGTTTATAGAATACTCTGGGGCCTCCATGAGAAAATGACTTGGTAACCCAATTACAAAATGTACAAAACACATGGAAAGAACTTTCAAAAAGGAAGATATTCAAATGACCAACAGAAATGCTCCAAATCACTGGCAATAAGAAAGATGCAAATTAAAACCACAATGAGATACCATTTCACTCCAGTAGCAGTGGCAAAGTTTAACAGGACAGCAAGTAATAAATGTTGGAGAGGATATGGCAAGATAGGAACTCTTATACATTGTTGGTGGGACTGTAAAATGGTATAACCACTTTGGAAGGCAGTTTGGTACTTCCTCAAAAAGCTGAACATAGAAATTCCATACAACCCAACTATTCCATTGCTTGGAATATACCCCATGAAAATGAGAACTGAGGCTCACACAGAGACTTGTACACCAATGTTCATAGCAGTGTTATTCACTATCACAAGAACATGGAAACAGCCCAGATGTCCAACCTCAAACGAATGGATTGAGAAGCTATGGTACATTCATGCAATGGAATACTTACACAGCATGCAAGAGCAATGATTTTGTAATTACTACCTAATTTGGGGGGGACTGTGAGCATTATGCTAAGTGAACTCAGTTCCAAAATGACAAATACTGTATAAACCATTATTGTAGAAAGAGTATAAAGATACAAACGGGGGTGGGGGGGTGGGGAAGCAGAAGGGTGAGGATGGACAGGGGGTGGAGTGTTAATCATAGGGTTATACAATTCAGTGGGGGAGGGGATGAAGGAAATGGGAAGAATATTGTGTGAAAAACAATGTATTTAAACTGTGTAAATAAATATGCATTTTTTTTAAAAAAAGATGCTATGGGCAATATGCTCAATGATCCAAAAAGCATCAAATGATAGAGGAAATACAGTCACTGTATCAAAAAGTAAAACTTACATTGAAAAACTTTATAAAGCACCATATGTGCAGGAGCTAAAGGTAATGAAGGAGGAAACTGATGCTGCACTGAAGACATTAGAAAAAAAGTAAGGCCCCAGGAATTGATGGGATTGACATGTTTCAGCTAACAAATACAGTCATGGTTGTGCTCACCAGTCTATGTGGGGAAATTTGGAGGACAAGCTGTCCGACCAGCTAATTGGAAGAGATCCATTATTTGGCCTCTTTCCCAAGAAAGGTGATCTAAGAGAATGTAGAAACTATCAAACATCATCATTAATGTCACATGCAAGCAAAATACTGATGAAAAATCATTCAAAGGAGCTCTGGTGGCCTCATGGCAAGAAGCTGGACTGTGATACCGAAGATAGGTGGTTCAAATCCACCAGATGCTCCACTGGAGGCGGGGCAAAGTCCTCCTGTGCTAGTCATATACAATTTGACAGTTGTTGTTGTTGTTGTTATGCGCCGTCGAGTCGTTTGCGACTCATAGTGACCCTATGTACAACAGCCCTAAACCATGCTTTATCCTGTGCCAATCTCATTGCCTCTGACACACCCATCCCGATTACCTGTCACTGAATCAATCCACCTCATAGAGGGTCTTCCCTGCGCTGTCCCTCTACTCTACCCAGCATGATGTCCCTCTCTAAAGACCTGTCTCTCCTTACAACATGTCCAAAGTATGTCAGACGAAGCCCCAGAATCCTTGCCTCCAAGGAGCAGCCTGGCTTAATCCTCTCCAGGATGAATCTGTTTGTTTTCTTGGCAGTCCATGGTACATTCAATACTCTTCTCCAGCACCACAGCTCAAAGGCGTCAATTCTCCTTCTATCCTCCCTAGTCATTGTCCAACTCTCTGATGCATAACAAGTGATTGCAAAAACCATGGCCTGTATCAGGCGTACCTTAGTCTCCAGAGAGACACCGTTGCTCTTGAGTACTTTAGAGAGGTCCCTAACCGCAGACTTCCCCATCACTATACGTTTTTTGATTTCCTGGCTACTGGTGCCAAGAGTGTTGACCGTGGAGCTATGTACAAAAATTTGACAGTACACCAAATTAAAAATAAGTTTAAAAAGAAAAATCATTCAAAAATGGCTAGAATAATATGTATGTAGGGAACTGCCAGAAGTTCAAGCAGGATTTAGAAGAGGCCAAGGCACCAGAGATATCAATGCTGTCAGATGGATCCTGGCTGAATGCAAATATCAGAACAACAGTAGTGGTAGTTGGGGACAATCTAGTTCTGGGTTCAGGTTTAATGGAAGTTTGTGTGGTCCAATAATCATTTGAACTATTTCCTGGTGCCTCTGATTTTTCTCGTCTATCTGTGTTTCATTGATTATGCAAAGGCATTTAACTGTGTGGATCATAACAAACTGTGGCTGACTCTGAGAAGAATGGGAATCCCAGAACA
>NW_006399962.1:2245045-2250347 GCF_000299155.1 Elephantulus edwardii | reverse complement strand
AAGGATTCTGGGACTTCGTCTGACATACTTTGGACATGTTGCCAGGAGGGACGGGTCCTTGGAGAGGGACATCATGCTTGGGAGGGTTGAGGGACAATGCAGGAGGGGAAGACCCTCTATGAGATAGACTGATTTGGTGACTGGGGTAATAGGGATGGGTGTGTCAGAGGCAGTGCGGTTGGCGCAGGATAGGGCTGTTGTGCATAGGGTCGCTATGAGTCGGAAATGACTCGACGGCACATAACAACAACAACAACAACTGATTTTTCTCCACTCTTCTTTAGAAGATCAATTGTTCATCTTAGATGGCTGCCAGGTAGCTTTTTAAGACCCATGTTGCTACTCTCTACCTTTGGAAATAGAACTTTGTCCTTGTGAACTATGTTATATCAACTGACCTAAATGTCCCATTGACAAAGATTCTTTTTCTGATTTTTTTAATTGTGATTTGAATGCAAGTTTACAAATTGATTCTTCCGTTCCACCATTGATAAACTTTTGTTTTACACTCTTTCCACTTCCTCTCTGTGATTCTCCATTAATTTTCTATCCTATCTCATCCTGACTTCTGAGCTATTCCTGAACAGATGCTTCCCTTTTGATCTTATGTGGCTTATCCTTCTTGGAAGAGAGTGCCTTTCTGGTGCTACTGATCACTCTATAAGCTTGTCATTGTTCACTTTGTAGGTTTGTCACAGATTATTTGGATGAAAGGTGAGTCCCAGGGCTGTCTTGTTCCAGATTCAAAAAAAATGATTAAGAGTCAGTCTTTTTCATTTTCACAGAGAAGATAGTCAAATGGCCAACTGACACATGAAGAAATGCTCAAAATCACTGGCAATATGAGAGATGCAAATCAAAACCATAACGAGATACCAACTCATCCCAATAACAGTGAGAAAATGTAACAGCATAGCAAGTAATAAATACTGGAGAGGATGTGGCAAGAAAGGAACTCTTATACATCGTTGGTGGAATCGTAAAATGGTACAATCACTCTGGAAGGCAGTTTGGCATTTCCTCAAAAAGCTGAACATAGAAATTCCATATATCCCAGCTTTTCCACTAGAACTGAGACAAAAACGCAGACTTATATACACCAGTGTTCATAACAGCATTATTAACCATCACAAGAACATGTAAAAAGCACAAAAGTCCAACCACAATAGAATATATTGAGGAATTATGGTACATTCATATGATGGAATACTACACAACATGTAGGAGCAATGATTTTGAAAATCACTACATAACTTGGGAGGGACTGAACAGCATTATGCTAAGTGAAATAACTCAGGCCCATAAGGACAAATACTGTATGGGACCATTATTGTAGAAACAGAAAGATAATTGGTAAAACATGTATGAGGTTCCAAGGGGGGAGGGTAGGAGTAGAGGTTTGAGGATGGGCAGGGCAGTCACACAGTATAATGGGTAGAGAAGTTGGGTTAAGGAAATGGGAAAGATCTGGTGTGAAAACAATGTACACAAACTTTCTAAGCAAACCAGTATAAAATAAAATAAAATAAAAATATTTTTAAAGTCACAATAACAACAAAATTACTTATTTTGTGTTGGGGAAAAAGAGTCACAGTCTTTTTTTTTTTAAGGGTCATAGTCTTGAGGGGGTCCCTCAGTCTCTATCAGACCAGTAAGCCTAGCCAGTTTTGTTTTTCAATTTTGTTCTGTATTTTTTGCCTATCAGACACGTTTATACTCCATCTTACTGACAATGTTATGGAAAAGAGAGCAGAACAGTATTTTAAGGGTAATGGTTCATTCTAAATCATAGCTTCCAGTCAGCTGGACCTTAAGAGTCCTATTTCTCAAAAATGGCTGAATTATTTTAAAAAAAAAATAATAACACAACCCCACAATAATATTTCCCATCAACATATGAATGGATAGAGAAATTGTAGTATAGTCATAAAATGGAATATTATGCAGCACTGAAGAATAATGTATAATTTGTATACTATTACACAACACAGGTGAGCCTAGAAGACATTATGTTGAGTGAAATAATAGTCACAAGAGGGAAATTACTACATAAGGCCACTACTGTGAAAATACAATGGTAACTGGAGGGTTGAAGGGATGAGGAGAGTAGGAACAGAATAATACAGAAAATGAACACTGTAAAAGTTCAGAGCAAGAGAAAATCAAGGGAAGAACTGAGCAAAGGACAATATAGTTATAACAATTAGCAAATGTTGTTGCTGTATGCCACTGAGTCAGAACCAACTTATAACTGACCCTCCAGAGGGATTGTTGTTAAGTGCCATCAAGTCACCTGTGACTCACAGCGACCCTACATACAAAAGCTCTGCAGCCTATCCGGTCCTGAGCCAGTCTCACTGACTGCAAGATACCTAACCCCATTGGCCCTAGTTACTATATCAATTCATCACATCCGGGTCTTCCTCTCCTGTGCTGTTCCTTCACCCTTCCGAGCATGATATCCTTCTCCAAGCACTGGTCCCTCCTGGCCACGTGTCCTAAGTGAGATTGTTGTTGTTGCTTTGTGCTGTCGAGTCATTTGTGACTCATTGTGACCCTATGTACAAAAGCCATAAACCCTGCTCTTTCCTGTGCCAGTCGTACTGCCTCTGACACACCCATCCCGATTACCCCAGTCACTGAATCAATCCACCTCATAGAGGGTTTCCCCTCCTGCGCTGTCCCTCCACCCTCCCAAGTATAATGTCCCTCTCCAAGGACCTGTCCCTCCTTACAACATGTCCAAAGTATGTCAGACGAAGCCACAGAATACTTGCCTCCAAGGAGCAGCCTGGCTTAACCCTCTCCAGGATGAATCTGTTTGTTTTCTTGGCAGTCCATGGTACATTCAATACTCTCCTCCAGCACCACAGCTCAAAGGAATCAATTCTCCTTCTATCCTCCCTAGTCATTGTCCAACTCTCTGATGCATAACAAATGATTGCAAAGACCATGGCCTGTATCAGATGCACCTTAGTCTCCAGAGAGACACTGTTGCTCTTGAGTACTTTAGAGAGGTCCCTAACAGCAGACATTCCCATCGCAATACGTTTTTTTATTTCCTGGCTGCTGGTGCCAAGAGTGTTGACCATGGAGCCGAGCAAACTGAAGCTGTGAACAATCTCAATCTCTTCGCCATCCATCCTGATGCTACCAATTAGTCTAGTGGTGAGAATCTTTGTCTTATTGACATTGCGCCTCAGTCCATACTGAAGGCTGCAGTCCTTGACACTCTGCAGCAAGTGCATGAGGTCCTCTTCAGTTTCAGCAAGCAGGGTTGTGTCATCTGCATAACACAGATTGTTAATAGATCTTCCACCAATCCTGATGCCACACTTCTGTGGCATGTCAGAAGAAACTCTGAAGATTGCACTGGAGCGTAGAGAAGCCAAAGCACAAGGAAGAATTCAAGATACTAGAGAGATAAACAGAAGATTCCAAAAGGCAGCTCAGAATGACAAAGCAAAATATTACAATGAAATGTGCTAGGAGCTAGAGTCCGAAAATCAAAAGGGCCGAACTCGTTCAGCATTTCTTAAACTCAAGGAACTGAAGAACAAATTCAAAACATGAAAACCTTGAGGAAATGGACAAATATCTAGAAACACACAATCTACCTAAACTGACACAAACCGAAATTGAACATCTCTACAGACCCATTACAAAAGAAGAAATTGAAAAGGTAATAAAACAGCTTCCAACCAAAAAAAGTCCTGGACCAGATGGATTTACAAGCGAATTTTATCAGACATTTAAAAGAAGATGGAAGGAATATACCGAGTCATTGTATCAAAAGGAATTGGCAGATACAGAAGAATTTAATGAAATATCATTTGAGCAAGAGCCTGTGGTGATGAAGGAAGAAGTTCAAGCTGCTTTGAAGGAAATAGCAAAAAATAAGGCCCCAAGAATAGATGGTATCCCAATTGAGATATTTCAGCTAACAGATGCTGCTCTGGATGTGCTCAACAAGTTGTGCCAAGAAATCTGGAGACCACTTGGCCAACTGACTGGAAGAGATCTATCTTTGTTCCCATTCCAAAGAAGGGTAACCCAATAGAGTGTGGAAACTACAGAACAGTAGCATTGATTTCACATGCAAGCAAGATTCTACTGAAGATTATTCAAAAACGACTTGAGAGAACTGCCAGAAGTCCAGGGTGGGTTTAGAAGAGGTCGTGGTACTAGGGATATTGTAGCGGATGTTAGATGGATCTTAGCTGAAAGCAGGGAATACCGGAAGAATGTCTATCTGTGTTTGATTATGCAAAGGCGTTTGACTGTGTGGATCATAACAAACTGTGGCTGACTCTGAGAAGAATGGGAATCCCAGAACACTTAATCGTGCTAATGCGAAACCTATACTGGACCAAGAGGCAGTTGTCAGAACAGAGCAGGGTAACACTGCATGGTTCAAAATTGGGAAGGGTGTAAGCCAGGGATGTGTCCTATCTCCATTCCTTTTCAACCTGTACGCAGAAAGTATGTGAGATAGAGCTTTAAAATCCTAGCCTCCCAGGAGAAACTTGGTTAAACCCTCTGTAAGACAGATCTATTTAATTTGTTTTCTTGGCGGTCCTTGGTATATTCAAACCTCTTCCCCAGCACAACTCAAAGGAATCAATTCTTTCGTCACCCTTAGTCACTGTCCAGTTCTGATGCGCAGCAAGTAACTGCAAAGACCATGGCCTGGATCAGGCACACCTTAAATCTCTAGACTGACACTGTTACTTCTCAGTACTCTGGAGAGCTCCCTATTTAACAAACAGGAGTAAGATATTTATAGCTATTCCAAAAGGGAAGGAGAAGGGAAAAGACAGCGGAAGGGAAAGGAGTGGAATGCTCGGGCAGCAGAGATTAGATTGGTGAGGTGAAGGAATAGGCAAGGTGCAATGGGAACTTGATGAGATGAGGTGATAAAAAGCAGCGATCAACACTTAATAATTATATAAAAAACAATGTATGAGGGACAATCTCCTCCTGTACCAGTCAGATCTGATTTGACAGTACATGCACACACACAAATAATAAAAATTAAAATTAAAAAAATTTAAAAAATATATGGAAATTAAATTTTTAAAAAGCCACAATGTATGAATAGTTGTATAAAAAAACCACAATGTTCACTTCACCGAAAAAGACGTTCAGATGGCCAACAAGCACATGAAGAAATGTTCAAAGTCCCTAGCTCTAAGAGAGATGCAAACCAAAACAACTATGAGATATCATCTCACCCCAGTAAGAATAGCAAAATATAACAGAACAGCAACCAACAAATGCTGGCGAGGATGTGGAGAAACTG
>NW_006399962.1:2243385-2244465 GCF_000299155.1 Elephantulus edwardii | reverse complement strand
AGGGAGAAAATTGCGGCAATGAATGAATGGAAATCCAAAACCTCTGTAAAAAAAATTTAAATTAAAAAAAACCCACAATGTTCATGAATGAAACATAATGCAGATATATGATAATTTATTTAAAAAAGGAAATGTCTTCTTTGGTGAAGTGTCTGTTCATTTCCTATGTCCATTTTTCAGTTGGGTTGCTTTCCTTTATCTTGTGGTTGGGCTCGTGTATTTTATAAATTCTAGATAAATGTCCATTATCAGACATGTCTTTACCAAGTATTTTTTCCCAGTCTGTGGCTTCCCTTTTTACCCTGCTGAAGGTGGTTTTGGTTGTCCGTAGGGATTTTATTCTTAGAAAGTCCCATTCATCTATTTTATCCTTTCCTGGTTGTAGATTTTCCAGGATGCTTGGAAGACTGTTCATGTTGTGGATTAAGGCTTCTAGAGTTCTTCCAAGCGTTTCTCTAATTATTTTAGTCCTAGGTCCTTGATCCACTTTGAGTTGATTTTTGTATATGGAGTGAGGTGTGGATCTTGCTTGAATTTTCTACAGATAGTTTTCCAATTTTACCAACACCATTTGTTAAAAATGCTGTCATTTCTCCACTTAACTGATTTCATCATCTCCTTGTCAGAAATCAGTTCATCATAGGTAGATGGGCTGATTTCTGGGTTCTCAATTCTATTCCATTGATCTATGTGTCTGTCATTGTACCAGTACGTACCACAATGGCAAACAAACACATTAAGAAATACTCAAAATCCCTAGCTCTAAGAGAGATGTAAATCAAAATAACTATGAAATACCATATCACCCCAGTAAGAATAGCAAAATAGAACAGCAAATATCAAATGCTGACAAGGTTGTGAAGAAACTGGAACCCTTATTCACTGTTGGTGGGAGTGAAAAATGGTGTAACCACCATGGAAGGCAGTATGGCACTTTCTCAGAAAGTTGGGAATAGAAATACCATTTGAATTAGAAGTCCAATGCCCATTTGACCCAGCAATTCCACTACTGGGAATATACCCTGAAGAGACCATAGCTGACATCCAAGCAGATATATGCACTCCCATGTTTATTGCAGC
>NW_006399962.1:2240954-2241820 GCF_000299155.1 Elephantulus edwardii | reverse complement strand
TAAAAAAAAATAAAGAAATACCATTTGACCCAGCAATTCCACTACTGGGAATATATACCCTAAAGAAACCAGAACTAAGGGAGCTCTAGTGGCCTAGTGGCAAAAAATTGCACTGTAATCCCCGAGGTGCACAGTTTGAATCCACGAGATGCTCTATTGGAAGAGGAACAATCTCCTCCTGTACCAGTCAGATCCAATTTGACAGTATACATACACAAAAAAATAATAAAATTAAAAAAAGAAAGAAACCAGAACTGCCACCCAAGCAGATATATGCTCACCCAGGATTACTACAGAAACAGTTGGAAACAATTCAAGTGTCCATCAACAAATGAATGGCTAGAGAAGGTATAGTCACACAATGGAATAGTATGCTGTATTAAAAAACAAGGAACTCATGCAATATTATTCAAAATGGTTGACTCTGGAGAACATTATGCTGAGTGAAATATCTCAGTCACAAAAGGACAAATACTACATAATGTCACTATTGTAAAGTGGGACTGACATCAGATTTGGGGAGAAACTAAGAGGGGATAAATAATGGATACTGCATTGAAACAGATAAGGAAGAGAATTGTTTAGGAGTAATATATGATTAGGTATTATTGTCATGACAAGAGTCCAGAATGAAAGCTGAATAGTGGAGTGGACGGGGTAGTTGGGGAGGCAATTGTAGAACAATGAAATTTTTTTTTACTTTTCAAAGAGAAAAGCAAACTGGGGGGTAGGGGTGGCAGGGAGGAAAAGTATGCAACAATGAATGAATGGAAATCCAAAGTCTCTGTAAACTTTCATTAAAATACCTCTCCAGACTCATATTCAGTAGTGTCCCAACCCTCTGCTGCAAACTTATCATTAAATGA
>NW_006399962.1:2232280-2240854 GCF_000299155.1 Elephantulus edwardii | reverse complement strand
AAATACCTCTCCAGACTCATATTCAGTAGTGTCCCAACCCTCTGCTGCAAACTTATCATTAAATGAATGCTTTAAACTAAAAAAAAAAAAAAATTCATTAAAATAAAAATATATTTTCTGAAAAAAGTTTTAAAAAATAATAATAAAGGAAATGTAAAAAAAATACAATGTCCAAGGCAAAACAATCTTTACTTACAGCAAAGCTGTTCAGATTTTTTGGTGTTGTGTTTTGTTTTTGTTTTTAACTTAAAGGTGACTTTTTCTAAATTTTTTTTTAAATTTCCATTCATTGTTGTACTTTCCTCCCTGACTACTCCTTCCCCCAAGTTCGCTTTTTTCTTTGACAAGTAAAAAAAAAAAAATTCGAATTGTCATACAATTCACCACCATACCACCCCTAGTCCACTCCACTATGCAGGTTTCATTCTTGACTCTTGTCATGACAATAATACCTAATCATATATTCCTCCTAAACAGTTCTCTCTCTCATCTGTTTCAATGCAGCATATATTGTTTATCCTCTCTTAGATTCCCCCCCCAAATCCGATGTCAGGCCTGCTTTACAACAGTGGCACTATGTAGTATTTGTCCTTTTTTGACTGAGATATTTCACTCAGTATAATGTCCTCCAGGGTCACCCATTTTGTATAATATTACATGAATTGCTTGTTTTTCAATGCAGCATAGTATTCCATTGTGTAACTATACCACAGCTTCTCTATCCATTTATTTCTTGATGGGTTGTTTCCAACTCTTTGCTATTGTAAACAAAACCACAATAAACATGGGTGAGCATATATCTGCTTGGGTGGCTAAAGGTGACTTTTAAAAAGTCTGCACAAGGTTCAAAAGATCACCTCAGTTCTCTTTTGACATCCATTTCAGTTTGGGTTGTTTTTTTTATTCTCCTCTAACTTTGTACTGATTTTGTTCTTCTCATGGATCATATCCTTGATGTCATCCCACAACTCATCCGATCTTTTGATCATTGATGTTCAATGCTTCAAACTTTTTTTTTTAAGTCCCTAAGTCCTGAAGGAAAAGGAGCTGTGGTGGCTTCTTGTTGTTGTTGTTGCTGTTGTGAACCACTGAGTCAGAACTGATTCACAGGTGACCCTCTGGTGGGTTTTCAGAGGCTGTTAATCAACCCTCTAGCAGGTTTTCAGAGGCAGTTACTCACACAAGATGAAACTGCCCTTCCTTCTCCCATGAAGCAGCCAGTGGCCTTGAACCACATGCCTTCAGGATTGCAGTATGGCTTCTAGCCACTAGGCCACCAGAGCTCCCTAAAGCTATTCTTAAGGAGACTTTAGAATTCAGATGGGACAAACTCAAGATCCTATTTTGGTTTTCATGGACTTGTCTTCATTTTCTTCAGCCTCAATTTGAACTTGCACATGAGTAATTGATGGTCTGTTCCACAGACAGTACCTGGTTTGGTTTTGACTGCTGATATTGTTAAGCTTCTCCAAGTCTATCCACAGAAGTAGTTCAGTCTGATTCCTATACCATCCATCTGATGAGGTTCATGTGTAAAGTCACCATTTATGTTTCTTATAAAAGGCATTTGCATATAAAAATGTATTTGCAATGAATAAATCTTCCTTAACATATGATCAAGAGTCAGTGGTAAGGAAGAAGTTTAAGCTGCAATGAAGCCGCTGGTAAAACATAAGACCCCAGGAATCAATGGGATACCAACTGACATGTTTCAAATAACAGGTGCAATCCTGAATGTGCTCAGCCGTGTATGCCAGGAAATTTGGAGAATAGTTGCCTTGTCTGGAAGAGATCCATATTTGTTCCCATTCCCAAGAAAGGAGATCCAACAAAATGTAGAACTATCTAACCTTTTAATTTTTATATTAATTTGCTTACAAAATTCATATACGATGTGTTGAATAATATTTTTAATATCACATGCAAGCAAAATATTGCTTAAGATCAATCAGGGAACTGCCAGAAGTTCAAGATGAATTTAGAAGTTGTGGCACCAGGGATATCACTGCCAATATCAGATGGACTCTGATTGAAAGTAAAGAATACTAGAATGTCTATTTGTGCTTTATTGACTATGTAAAGGTATTTAACTGTGTGGATAATAATAAGTTATGGCTAACATTGAGAAAAATGGGAATCCCAAAACCTTTGATTGTGCTCATACAAAACCTATCATAGACCAAGAAGTTGCTGTGCCAAAAGCACAAGAAAATACTATATGGTTTAAAATTAAGGAGTATGTCAGGGTTATCCCTTCTCCATAACTATGCAATCTGTATGCTGAGCAAATTATTCAAGAAGCTGGCCAGTACAACAAACATGGCATCGAGATTGAAGAAGTCTAGAGATCAGAATACATATCACACCAGGAAAGTTTGCAGTCAGGGACATCTCCAAATTACTAAGGAGGAATTATGTTAGTTTGAGGACTAAGGTGTGCCTGATTCAGACTATGGTCTTTTTAATCTCTTGCTATGCATCTGAGAGCTGGATAATGAATAAAAGATGACTGAGAAAAACTGCTGCCTTTGAATTGTAGTCTTCAAAAGTACTAAATATCTCAAGGACTGCCAAAAGAACAAACAGTTATGTCTTGGAGAAGGTGAAGCCAGAGAGCTCCTTGAAGACAAGGATGACAAAGCTTCATCTCACATACTTCAGGCATGTTGCTAGGAGAGTCTACTCCTTGGAGGACATCTTGCTTGGAAAGGTGGAGGATGACAAAGAAGAAGGCGGCCTTCAATCAGGTTGGACTGACACAGTGACTGCAGCAATGGGCTCCAGTTAGTCACAGACTGTTCAGGTAGCACAGGATAGGACAGGGTTCAGATCTGTACTTCATAGAATCACTATGAATTATACTTTAATCGACAGCATCTAACAACAAATGAGTGAGAATCAATCCAATACTAAATAACATTTAAAAAAAAAATAACATTTTTTATGGGAGCAGACAACTGAGTGTTTCTTCTAAGAAGCCACTGGATAAATCTGAATCTCCAGTCTTTCAGTTAGTTTTCAAGCACTTAATCACTGTACCACCAGAGCTTCTTAGTCTTGATTGTAATAAATAAATTCCTTTTAAGCTACTGAGATTTGAAGTGTGTTTCTTACTCATCATAATCTAGTCTACTATAAGCTATGGGATCTGTTGTTATATACTGTTGATTCAGAACTGACTCATAGTTGATCCTCCAGCAACTTTTTAGAGGTATTATATAACATAAGAGAAGACTGCACATCTTTCTCCCATGGAGTAGCTAGTGGGTTTGAACCATGTGCCTTTAGGATAGCAGTGCAGTTTCAAGAAATTGTGCCACTTCCAACTAAAAGACATGCAGTTCAAATTCACGAGCTGCTCCTTGGGAGAAAGACTGTCAATCTCCTTCCATGTGATGGATGTACTGCTTCTGAAAATCTGCTGGAGGATCAATTTAGTCAGTTCTGTATGGACAGTACGTAACAACAACAATCCTAATTTCAGTATTTTATACTTGGATTTTTAGATAGGTAGAGAAATGCCAGCGGTTCAAGCAGGCTTTAGAAGAAACCATGGTACCAGGGAATATCATTGCTGATGTCAGATAAGATTCTGGCTGAAAGTAAGAAATACCAGAAGAAAGTCTATTTGTGCTTTATTGACTATGCAAAGACATTTGACTGTGTGGATTATAACAAGTCATGGCTGACACTGAGAGGCATGAAAGTCCCAAAGCACTTAACTGTGATCATATGAAACCTGTACCTGGATCAGGAGGCTGTTGTACAAAGAGAGCAAGGGAACATGGCAGGGTTCTATTCTCTCTCCATACCTATTCAATCTGTATGCCGAGCAAATTATTCAAGAAGCTGGACTGTATAGAGACGAATGTGGTATCCAGATTGGAAGGAGACTCATCAATAACCTGTGTTATACAGATGACACAACCTTGCTTGCTGAAACTGAATAGAACTTGAAGCACTTGTTGCAGAAGATCAAGGAATACATCCTTCAGTATGGATTGCATCTCACCATCAAGAAAACAAAGATTCTTAGCACTGGATAGGTAACATCATGATGGATGGAGAGGAGATTGAAACTGTCAATAGCTTCATCTAGCTGGGATCTACAATTAACACCCTGGGTACCGGCAGTGAGGAAATAAGGAGACTCATTACACTGGGAAAATCTGCAGTTAAGGACCTCTCCAAATTGTTAAGGTGCAATGATATGAGTTTGAGGACTATTTAGGCCATAGTGTTTTCAATCACTTGCTATGCATCTGAAAGCTGAACAATGAATAAGGATGACAGAGGAACTAATGTCCCTGGGCTGTGGTGCTACAGAAGAGCACTGAACATCCCATGGACAGCCAAGAGAACACACAGAGGCCAAGAGAGGGTACAGACGGAGTGCTCTGTAGAGGCAAGGACAGAGAGGCTTTGCTTCACATACTTTGGGCATTTTGCTAGGAAGGACTCGTCCTTGAAGAGGGACATGATGCTTGGAAGGGTAGAAGGTTGGCAAAGGAGAGGAAGACCCTCAACCAGGTAGACGGGCATGGTGACTGCTGCAATGGGCTATAATGTGTTAGGAAGTGTGAAGATGGCACAGGATAGGTTAGGGTTCATATCTGTTGTTCATAGGGTCACGACAGCTTCTCCTAACCAGTTTCTCTCTATTAAGAGAATGCTTTTTACAAATAGCCATGAAAATTACCTTTATAAAACAAAACGATCATCCTATTTCTCTGATTAAAATCTTCAGAGGATCCACTTTACCTCAAAATATTCCAACTCTCTTAATATAGTCCACTAAAAATCAGGCCTTCTATATATCCTTCACTCACTCCAGTCATTCCCACTGTTCCTCATACACAGCACACAATATTCTTGAAGAACCCTAGATCTTTTACCATGCTAGCCTATGTTCCTGGGACAGCCTCACCATCATATTACATCTTTGAATGACATCATTTAGGGTAGTGAATAATTTAACAAGACCCTTCATATTAAATACAATAGTGTCCAGGTTGTCTAATTATTTGCGATGCAT
Source organism: Elephantulus edwardii (assembly GCF_000299155.1). Classification (NCBI taxonomy): domain Eukaryota; kingdom Metazoa; phylum Chordata; class Mammalia; order Macroscelidea; family Macroscelididae; genus Elephantulus; species Elephantulus edwardii. The sequence continues at coordinate 2,235,819 of NW_006399962.1, read as the reverse complement.
ACAGATTCAATAAGTACAGAAAAAGGATAAAACCCTACAAAGCACATTTTTACTGATTTTAAACCATGTAGTATTTCCTTGTTCTATTCGGACAACTGCTTCTTGGTTGATGATCGGTTTTGCATGAGCACGACTGGATCAAAGTTATATATAATTTGTTCTGAGCTACACAGTCAAATGCCTTCTTGTACTCAATAAAACATATGTAAACATCTTTTTGGTAAGCTGGGAGATGGTTCCATTTTGAAGGCAAAAAATAAGTTTCAGCCAAAATGGATCTGATGTTAACAATGATAATTTCTCCTACTGCAACCTCTTCTGATTTTATCTTGAATTTCTGGTTTCTCTGTCAATCTACTATTCCTGCCATTTTTAAGTAATCTTCAAAAAGATTTTACTTACATGTAAAATTAATTATATTATTCGATAAATTCCACAATCTGTTGGATCATGCTGGAGACATGGAGACCACCTCTTACAGAATTGGTTTTGTATCATAGCTGTTATTGATGAAATTGCACCCCTTTGTGAAGTTAACAGAAATCAGATGCAGACATGTCTATGATGTCCCCACACTTTTTACAGTTTAAATAAAGAAACTGGACTACATGAAGAACACAGCATCAAGATTGGAGAAAGAATCATCAATCAACAACCTGTATTATGCAGATGACACAATTTTGTGTGTTAGGGTTGTATCTTTTCATCACGACTATTCAGTCTGTATGCTGAGAAAACAATCGTTCAGCCAGAGAATATGAAGAACGTCACATCAGGATTGGAGGATGATCAACAATCTGCATTATGCAGATGACACAACCTTGTATACACATACTGAAGACAACTTGAAGCACTTACTGCAGACGATCAAAGGCTACAGCCTTTAAAATAGATATCTTTTTAAAATAATTTATTATTAATTTCAATGAAAATTTACAGACTTTGGATTTCCATTCATTCATTGTTGCACTTTTCACCCCTCCCAAACCTCCCCCCCAATACACTACCCTCTTGGAAAAGTAAAAGAAAAATTCTTTCATCGTTTTACAATCCCTTCCTCCCCAGGTCCACTCCACTAGGCAGCCTTGTTTCTGGACTTCTGTCATGACAAAAATACCTAATCACATATCCCTTTTAAAGAGTTTTCTCCCTCATCTGTTTCAATGCAGTATACATTATTTAACCCATCTTTCTCAGTCTCCCCCTAACCCGATGTCAGTCCTATTTTACAACAGTGGCACCATGCAGTATCTGTCCTTTTGTTTGTTTTTGTTTTGAAACTTTAATGAGAAAAAATATATATGTACTACGGAGCTCAAGAACAATGCATTTAGGGTGTCACTGGGTGCAGGGCTGAGGACAAGACAAGGCCAACAGAGATTGTAAAAACACGATACACAGTTACAATGAAAAGGGGGCTCGAGAAGGCTAAGTCTTGGTTTCCTCATCATTTAGCAGCATTTTGGGGATCCCGCAGCTGATGGACAAGAGACGTCCTGACTCTGGGCACTGCAGTGTGCCCTCCAACACATCCACCTTCCAGCAGCACGTGGTGCATCTTCCTTAAAAATGCCTCATTGTGCTAATATCCCTCAGTTGCCCCTTTGGGGATCTCAACCAGATGCAAGGTCTTGGACACCTCCAGAAGCGCCGCCCACTCCACCCTGGGTATCATAAGCGATACAAAGTTGGGGTTGAACTAAAAAAGGCTGACATGGACCTGGGTGGCCTGCAGCCGCAGGGGAAAGCCGCGGCGCACACACACCCCACCCCCTCACGTGCCAGCTCAGCAAATTGTGAGTAGGCAGCTTCATGTTGCCACCCAATGTTTGTCCTTTTGTGACTGAGATACTTCACTCAGCATAATGTCCTCCAGGGTCACCCATTTTGAAAAATATTGCATAAGTTCCTTGTTTTTCAATGCAGCATAATATTCCATTGTGTGACTATACCACAGCTTCTCTATCCATTCATTTGTTCATAGGCACTTAGGTTGTTTCCAGCTCCTTGCAATTGTGAACAAAGCCGCGATAAACATGGGTGTGCATATATCTGCTTGGGTATCACTTATGGTCACTTTGTGGTATATTCCCAGTAGTGGAATTGCTGGGTCAAATGGTATCTCTATCTGCAACTTTTTGAGAAAGCGCCATACCACCTTCCACAGTGGTTGCACCAAAATAGATTACGTATTAACATCAAAAACCAAATCCTGGCCACTGAACCAAGAAACTGTCATCCTAAGTGATTATAACTGAACGGAGAATGGTTTAAAATCAGGAAAGGTCTGCGTCAGGGATGTATTCACTCTCTATACCTATTTAACCTGTATGTTAAGCAAATCATTAGAGAAGCTGCATTTTATGAAGAAGAATGCAGCACCAAGATTGGAGGAAGACTCAACAACAACCTGCATTATACAGATGACACAACTTTACTTGCTGGAGAGGATCAAAGACTATAGCTTTCAATATGCATTACATCTCAACATCAAGAAAATAAAAGTTCTCACTACTGGAGCAAAAGGCAACATGATAGGCAACACTGGATGGAGAAAATAATGAAACTGTCAATTATTTCATCTTGCTTGGATCCAGAGGCAACACCCATGATACCAGCAGTTAGGAGATCAGGAGACAAATAACACTGGAAAAGTCTGCTGCCAGGGACCTCTCCAAAGTTCTGAAAAGCAATGTCAGTTTAGTGTGCTTGATTTAAGCCACAGTCTTTCTAATCACCTAGTATGCATCTGAGAGTTGGACAATGAATAAGGATTACAAGAGAAGACTTGATGCATCTGAGTTGTGGTGTTGGAGAAAAGTGCAGATATCCATGGAGAGTCAAAAGAACAAATATATATGTCTTAAAGTAAGTGTAACTAAAATGTTCCTTGGAGGCAAAGATGGTGAAGCTTCATCTCATATATTCTGGATATTTTGTTAGGAGTGGTTATTCCTTGGAAAAGGACATCATGATTGGAAAAGGAGGTCAGCAGAGAGGAAGACTCCTTAATGAAATGGACTGATACAGTGTCTGTGGCAATAGACTCAAATGTGTCAAGGATGATAGGATGGTCTAGGATAGGACAGAGATCAGATCTGTTGTTCACAGGGTCGCTATGAGTCATATTCAACTCAACAGTACTTAACAAAAATGACAACTGGACCAACAGGCAACATTTTACATCCAAGAAGGAAAAAATTCACATCAACACTCATAGCAGTTGTTGTTGTTGTTATGTGCCGTCAAGTTGCTTGCGACTCATAGTGACCCTATGTACAACAGCCCTAAACTCTGCTCTGTCCTGTGCCAATTGCACTGTCTCCAATACACCCATCCCAATTACCCCAGTCACTGAACCAATTCACCTCACAGAGGGCCTTTCCTTCCTGTGCTGTCCCTCCACACTCCCAAGCCTGATGTCCCTCTCCAAGGACCTGTCCCTCCTTACAACATGTCCAAAGTATGTCAGACGAAGCCTTAGAATCCTTGCCTCCAAGGAGCAGCCCGGTTTAACCCTCTTCAGGAAGAACCTGTTT
>NW_006399962.1:2224600-2231140 GCF_000299155.1 Elephantulus edwardii | reverse complement strand
CTTATTTTTTGCTATTTCCTTCAAAGCAGCTTAAACTTCTTCCTTCAACACCATAGGCTCTTGCTAATTGTAAAATAATGGTACAACTACTATAGCAGACAGTTTGGTACTTTCTTAAAAAGTTGGAAAGAAAAATACCATTTGACCCAGCAATTCCACTACTGAGAATATTAACCAATAGAAATCAGAGTCACAACTCAAATAAATGTATAGACACTCATGCTTACTGCTGCACTATTCACAATAGCAAAAAGACAGAAGCAACCCAAGTGTACATCAACAAACAAATGAACAGAGAAGCTATGGTACATTTACACAATGGAATATTACATAGCACTGGAAAAACAATGCACTCACAAAACATTATACAACATGGGTGAGTCTGGAAGAAAAGGACAAATACTATATAAGATCACTGCTATAAAATAAAGCGACATGGGAGGTCGAGGGAAGAAAAGGAAAAGAATGGATAAATAACAAACACTGCATTGAAACAGATTAGGGAAAGAATTGACTAAAAGGAACATATGATCAGGCAGTATATGTATGACAACAATCTGGAACAAGAGGTGCATTGCAAAGTGGACTGGTGGAAGGGAAATGGAGAGGAAGGAAGGAAAATGTGCAACAATGGATGAAAACTCAACCTTTCTGTAAACTTTCATTAAAATCACAGTAGGCAAAGGCCAAAAATATTTTTTAAAGGCTGTCGTATTTAAAAAAACACCCACATAAACTGTTTTCCAGGTAATTTCAACTCACAGGACAAAGAAGAACTGTCCCATTAAGTTTCCAAAGCTGGAAATTTTTTAATTTTTTTTTAATTTTTCTTACAATTTTACCTATTTTGTTGTTGCTGTTGAAAACATATACAGCAAGACATACATCAATTCAACAGTTTCTACATATATAACTTAGTGATGTCGACTACATTTACCTTATATAAATGGACCCAGAAAACACTATTCATCATTCATGCTTATCACCACAATTACATACCCAAGTCTAAGATATTCCACCTTCTAACTCTCTCTGGAATCCATATGTTCCTGTGCACTGCATGGTTATCTAAGATCTTCATTATTTCTTATTTGGATTTTGTTAATGCCCTATACTACATTCCTTGATTCTAATCTATTTGCAATGCAATCCTCAAACTGCTACAAATAATCTTTCTAAAAAGTAAATTCTTAAAGATCTTTCATAGTTTAAGACAAAACTTCAAAATTTCAAATAAGGCTTTCAAGATTAGGTTACCTCTCTAAACTTTCTGAGGGGAGCTCTAGTGGCATAGTCTTATAGGGTCTTGTGCTGCTAACTCACAGACTATGTCTCTCTGGCAGTGTGAATGCACTAACGCCTTGGAGAAAGATGGGCAATCTCCGCCAGTGCAACCTACCATCTCAGAAACCCACTAGAGGGTCAGGTAGGAATCAGTGCCAACTCAATGGCATTGAGTTGAGAGTCAAAACGTTACTAACCCACAAAAATATCTTATGTAGCCACAACCAATTCCTCACAGTCAATTTTCTGCTCTGCTCTACATCTCCACCTTGTACAAACGCAGTTTCTCCAGAAAACTTTCTTCCTCATATTTTCCTACTTGGCTAATATTTTACCTGCACCTGTGCATTCACCTAACTCAGCTCTGACAGACCACGTGAATTCTTTGACAGTGCTGATTAAATTAACAAATCCACTGTAACTCAATGCAAACTTAACCTCTTCTGAAAAGTTGAATCTGATCCTGCCATTTAAAGTTATTTCTTTTTTGCTCCCTTATTACCTTCTTGGGAGTTTGGTGGCCAGTGGCAAGATGCTGCAATGCATTCCCTAAGGTATGTGGTTCAAGGCCACCAGCTGCTTCATGGGAGAAGGATAGGTAATCTCTTCCCATGTGATTAATGGCCTCTGAAAACCCACTGGAGGGCCAGCTATGGGTAGATTCCAACTCAAAGGTACACAACAATTACAATATTACTTTCTTATCACCTCCTAGTAATATTACCTTGTAGCTTATTTTCTTTTTTGAACTGATAATAGGGAGTTCTGGTGGCCTAGTGGCAAGAAGCTATGCTGCAATCCCAAAGGCACACAGTTTGAATATACCCATTGCTCTGAGGGATAAGGATGGGCGATCTCCTCCCATGCAAGTAACTGCTTCGGAAAACCTGACAGAGGGTCATCTATGGGTCGGTTTCAACTTGATGGTACACAGTAACAACAACTGATAATACAATCCTTGACAACAGAAACAATTATTTACTATATCTTGGCATTCTTAACATAAAATACATTACTAACAAACAGTAGATATCTATTATATGTCTGAGTAACTAAGTCTGTTCTTCTCTCAAGAATTTTTCTTGATGCTAGGTTTTGGTTTGGAAGTAATTATGCAAACTTGACTAGGAGATCCCTCTCATATTATAAAAATACAGAAGGACTAGAAACTGAGAGAATCTTCTAAGAAAGAACTGTCCAAGGAATAAACTGGCACTATTTACTCTAACAGACTAATAATGTGAATTCTCATGCTTACTGCCAAACTTACATACTCAAGTCTAAGATATAGTTATTACTATACAATGGGTTCACAGTACTCCAAAGAAGTTTAGAAAAAGCATTTCACATATGTTAAATGAGGGGAGTGGGGAAACTGGGTTGGTAAAGTAAAACAATGGTAAGCTAATTCCTACAATTCTTAACCTAAAACGTATACCCTTTGCAGGGAACCTGACATGGTAGTCTACATGTACATGCGTTAAACTGAATGTGTTCCCTACTATGGGTAATGAGCAACATATAAATAATAAAAGATAAAACAGAAAAAGAAAACACTCTCAGTGCCCAAAACATTGCAGCTCTAGCCACTCATTAAACTGAAAACAACTGCAATTTCCCATCTATGGGAAACTAATGCACAAAAAAATTGTTATCAAAACAATGTTCATTTCAAAGGAGAAAAAAAAAGAAACACAGAGCACAGGGATATAAAAATACCAACTCCTCTCTGCCAACATTAACTTCATAGCTGTTTCCAGCTATTTAATAGCACTAGAGAACATTACTTAGAGACTAGTAATTTGATCATGTTTAATATAGACTATCCTTCTGTGAAATAGGCTTCTTGCCAACTGTGGCCACATAAGAAGTATAAATACATCCCAGCTACACAGAAAGTGTGCTCATTAATATCTTTGTTGTTGTTAGGTGCCATCAAGTTGACTAAGACTCATAGTGACCCTATGAGCAACAGATCTAAACCTTGCCCTATCCACCATCCTCAGGGTCTCTGTCATGCTCAAGCCCACTGTAGTAGTAACCATGTCAATCTACCTCATTAAAGATCTTCTTCTCTTTCACTGATGCTATACCTTTCCCAGCAAAGTAAGTGACACAAAGTTTCACAAAAAAAAAAAGCCAAACACCGATATCTCTGTCATGAAGCAACTGCAGCCAGAGTGTTCCTTAAAGGCAAGGATGGGAAAATGTCACCTCTAATACCTAAGAGTCAGTTGGAACTGATTCATAGCTGGCCCTCCAGTAGATTTGCAGAGGTTGCAAATGCACAGGAAGAGATTGCCTGTCTTTCTACTGCAGAGAAGCTGGGGAACTTGAACCACTGCCTTTTGAGTTGACACTGCAGACCTGCTTTCTGGACTCATCACTCCACCTAAAACTATCAAGACTGTCAGATATGTTCACCTTCAATTTTAACACTAATAATGATAACTAATTTTAATTTATAAAGCACTTTTGAAATAGCCTTTCACTCAGCATATTAACTTTGGTTCCAAAACGGGAGTATATACTCAATATTTTTTGCCTACGTGGATAAATGACCATTTTACTAATGAATAAACTATAAGAAACTATCAAAAGAAATAAATTATACTATTAAAATCATATTCTTATCACCACTCTCTCTCTAAGATACAAGTATTCTTAAAGAGTCAGGGATGTGTCCTGTCTCCAAATCTTTTCAACCTGTATAAAGAACAGATTATTCAGGAGGCTGGGCTCTATGAGGAGAAGTATGGTGTCAGGATTGGTGGAAGATCTAACAACAATCTGCGTTATGCAGATGACACAACCCTGCTTGCTAAAACTGAGGAGGACCTGAAGCGATTGCTGCAGAGGGTCAAGGACTGCAGCCTTCAATACGGATTGAGGTTCAATGTCAAGAAGACAAAGATTCTCACCACTGGACCAATTGGCAGCATCAGGATGGGTGGTGAAGAGACTGAGATTGTTCACAGCTTTAGTTTGCTTGGCTCCACGGTCAACACTCTTGGCAACAGAAGCCAGGAAGTTAAAAGATGTATTGCAGTGGGAAAGTCTGCTGTTAGGGACCTCTCCAAAGCACTGAAGAGCAATGGTGTCTCTCTGGAGACTAAGGTGCATCTGATACAGGCCATGGTCTTTGCAATCACTTGTTACGCATCAGAGAGTTGGACAATGACTAGGGAGGATAGAAGGAGAATTGATGCCTTTGAGCTGTGGTGCTGGAGAAGAGTATTGAGTGTACCATGGTCTGCTAAGAAAACAAACAGGTTCTTCCTGAAGAGGGTTAAACCGGGCTGCTCCTTGGAGGCAAGGATTCTGAGGCTTCGTCTGACATACTTTGGACATGTTGTAAGGAGGGACAGGTCCTTGGAGAGGGACATCAGGCTTGGGAGCGTGGAGGGACAGCACAGGAAGGAAAGGCCCTCTGTGAGGTGAATTGATTCAGTGACTGGGGAAATCGGGATGGGTCTGTCAGAGGCAGTGCGACTGGCACAGGACAGAGCAGAGTTTAGGGCTGTTGTACATACGGTCGCTATGAGTCGCAAGCGACTCGACGGCACGTAACAATAAAACATCCTTGAGAAGAATGAGAATCAGGTAATCCTTGACTTTGCTCATGCAAAACCTATACTTGGACTAGGAGACATTCATCAGAACAGAGCAAAGAAACACTGCCTGGTTCAAAATCAGAAAAGGACTGCATTAGGAATGTTTCCTGTCTCCATACCTTTTCAACCTGTATGCAGAACAGATCACTCAAGAGGGTGGACTTTATGAGAAGGAATGTGATATCAGAATTGGAGGAAGACTCATCAACAACCTGCATTATACAGAAGACACAATCTTTCTTGCTGAAACTGAGGAAGGCCTGAAGTATTTGCTGCAGAGGGTCAAGGACTGTAGTTTGCAATATGGATTAAAGTTCAACATCAAGAAGAAAAAGATTCTCACCTCTGGTTCAACTGACAGCATCATGATAGATGGAGAAAAGATTGAGATTGTTAACAATTTCAGCTTGCTAGTTCCACAATCAACACTCTTGGCACCAGCAGTCAGGAAATCAAAAGACAAATTGCATTAGGGAAATCTGCTCTCAGGGTCCTCTCCAGAGTGCTGAAGGGCAAGGCTGTCAGTCTACAGACTAAAGTTGGCCTGATCCAGGCCATAGTCTTCACAATTACTGCTATGCAGCAGAAAGCTGGACAATGATCAAGGATGACAGAAGATCTGATGCCTTTGAGTTGTGCTGGAGAAGAGTACCGAACACACTATGGACTGCCAAGAAAACTAACAGGTCTGTCCTGGACTGAAAGCAAGCTACTCCTTGGAGGCATGCCCAAAAGATGTGAGACAAAGTATCATCATCTTTGCCTCTAAGGAGCACCTCGGCTGCACTTTCTCCAAGACATACTTGTTTGTTCTTTTGGCAGTACTACATAAAATAAAACGGCCTCATTATCACTAGAATTTCTACCTCTCTGATAAAGCCCACCCCCTAGTTCTAGTCTGTTCCACTACAAGTGGAAAGCTGAACTGGCAAAAAATAGAATGTTCCAGGAATACCGGAGAAAATGAGATGACCTAAGACTATACCTGCAAGATATAAAAGAGGCACCAACAAAATACTGCCCAACCAAGACTTCATGTAATATGCTAATCCTACCAAAAATCTCTGCATGTAAACTCCAAACTAACAGTAAGAGTTGCTGACTTCCAGTTTGAAAACTCTGCATGCTTGCACCCAGGTGAAATTAAACTGGCTTATTGCTTCACATGTAAGCCTTGTATAGTTGATTTGAATACTCCTTGTCTGACTCTCGACTCATACTCTTCTCCAAATCTTATAGGCAGTCCATGGAATAGTCTATGTTTCCTTTTTCTGTATCTTTTACTAAGTATGATGGAATAAAATGTTGAAGTGAGACTAAGACTACTAAATCTAACTTCAATCTCAAATTTTTACATTTTACATTTAAAATCCATAACTGTTTCAAACTCACTCACTCACTACCTTTTAATCCATTCTGACTCATAGTTAAGTTCCATAGAGTTAGCCTCCTCAGGGTTTAAAGCTGAACTGCAGGAAATTCCCTAACTTTCCCCCTTGAGGCAATTGGTAGATTTGAACCACTGAAGATATGCAGTGCTTTGGATTAGCAGCAAAATCCCTACAGACTTGGGGAGCTCTGGTGGCCTAGTGGCAAGAAGCTGCACTGCAATCCCAGAGGAACACGGTTCGAATCCACCAGA
>NW_006399962.1:2214519-2215745 GCF_000299155.1 Elephantulus edwardii | reverse complement strand
CACAGGACAGAGCAGAGTTTAGGGCTGTTGTACATAGGGTCGCTATGAGTCGCAGGCGACTCGACGGCACATAACAACAACAACAACATGTTGAGAGAGAAAAAACAATGCATAGGATTTAAGGTGACCCTGTAGGACAGAGAATACTCATCAAGTTTCTAATGCTTTAATCTTTACAGGAGACTAACATTTTTCCTGGGTGGTAGCTAGAGAGCTTAAACCAGATCTTATAGTTAGCAGCCAACCACTTAACCACTGTACCACCAGAACATAATCTTACATGACAAAACCATACATAAATTCTTAGAAATGGCATATGGAAAACATTATTCAAAAAAAGTATGAACAGAGACTAAGGTACACCTAATTCAGTGCACAGTCTTTGCAATTACTTGGTATGTAGGAGAATCGATGCCTTTAAGTTGTAGTGATAGAGAAGAGTATTAAACATGGACTGCCAAGGTCTGTCTTGGAGAGAGTGAAACCAAGCTGCTCCTTAGAGGCAAGGCTTTTGAAGCTCCATCTCACCTAATTTGGGCACATGGCCTGTAGGCACCAGTTATTAGTGGACATCATGCTTGGAAGGGTGGAGTGACTGCGCAGAAGATGACTCCAGATGAAATGGATTGATATGGCAACTGGGGTAATGAGGGTAGGTGTATCGGAGACAGTGAGACTGGCTCAGGATACCACAGGCTTCAGAGCTATTGTACATAGGATCACTATGAGTTGTAGGCAACTCAGTGGCAAATAAAACAGCAACAATATCTGGAAGAAATCTTTACGGTGTAGCGTATAAGTAAATATTGGGCTTCTAGTCAGCAATTCAGATCCATCCACCAACTGCTCCACAGGAAGAAAATGTGCAATCTCCCCAGGAAAGATTTACAGCTACTGAAACCTGAGAGTCACTGCATCAGAACTGACTCAAAGGCAGTGAGTATACCTCAAAACCCCAGTCTTATAAATACTAACACTAAAGACCACTGACTGACTGACTGGCTTTTAGGAAAGTAAAAAGTGTTTTGCAGCTACAAAGTATGATTTTAGGGTGTTTCTTTCCTTCTTCAAGGTATGGTTTTGATTGTTGTTATGTGCTGTCGAGTCGCTTGCGACTCATAGCGACCCTAAGTACAACATCCCTAAACTCTGCTCTATCCTGTGCCAATCGCACCGTCTCTGATATACCCATCCTGATTACCCCAATCACTGAATCAATCTACCTC
>NW_006399962.1:2208905-2214419 GCF_000299155.1 Elephantulus edwardii | reverse complement strand
GGATGGGAGTGTCACAGATGGTGCGATTGGCACAGGACAGAGCGGAGTTTAGGGCTGTTGTACATAGGGTCGCTATGAGTCGCAAGCGACTCGACGGCAAATAACAACAACCTATAAGCAGGAGAGGATAAAATAGATGCATGGGAACTTCTAAGAATCAAATCCCTATGCACATCCAAAAACTTCTCCAACAGAGTAAAAAGTGAAGCCACAGACTGGGAAAAAATATTTGGCAATGACATATGTGATAAGGGACTTACATTCAGAATTTACAGACTACTTGAGCACCACAACAAGATAAAGGTAAACAACCCAATTGAAAAATGGGCACAGGTTCATGTTATTAAAAAATGAGCTTCCCAAAAAAAAGAAAAATGGGCACAGGATATGAACAGACACTTCACCAAAGACGACATTCAGACAGCAAACACATACAGAAGTACTCAAAATCCCTAGCTCTAAGAGAGATGCAAATCAAAAGAACTATGAGATATCATCTCACCTCAGTAAGATTAGCAAAATTCAACAGAGCAGGAAACAACAAATGCTGGCGAGGTGGTACAACCACTGTGGAAGGCAGTATGGTGCTTTCTCAAAAAGTTGGAAATAGATATACCATTTGGCCTAGTAATTCCACTACTGGGAATATACCCTAAAGAAACCAGAACTGTTACCCAAGCAGATACATGCACACCCATGTTTATTGCTGCTTTGTTCACAATAGCAAAGAGCCAGAAGAGGGCCCATCAACCAATGAGTGGATAGAGAAGCTGTGGTATATTCACACAATGGAATACTATGCTGCATTGAAAAATAAGGAACTCATGAAATATTATACAAAATTGGTGACTCTGGAAGACATTATGCTGAATGAAAGATCTCAGTCACAAAAGGACAAATACCGCATAGTGCCACTGCTGTAAAATGGACTGATACCAGGTTTGGGGGGAGCCTGAGAAAGATGGGATAAATTATGTATACTGCATTGAAACAGATGAGGGAGAGAACTGTTTTAAAGGGATATATGATTAGGTATTATTGTCATGACAGGAGTCCAGAATGAAGGCTGCACGGTGGAGTGGACTTGGGGGGAGGGATTGTACACCAATGAAAGAATTTTTCTTTTACTTTTCAAAGAGAAGAGCAAACTGGGGGGAGAGGAGGGCAAGGAGAAAAGTGCAACAATGAATGAATGAATAGAAATCCAAAGTCTCTGTAAACTTTCATTAAAATTAATAATAATTTTTTAAAAAATAAGTTTCTCTCTACTTTAAAAAGCAGACAACTTCATTTTACATATGAAAACACTGATCTAGCAAGGTTAATGAAGGCAAGTAATTTAGCAAGACCACAAAGAATATCAGATGGAGTTAAAAATGTGAAGTTTTAAGCATTAGGCTCTAATTTTTTTTTAATCCCCTTTTATTTTTAAAATAGTCCACCTGGAAATCAAACAAGTTTACACTCTTTCAGTAGTCCTATCTTACTGATCAAATCTGTTAAATTTTTCCGAGACTAAACTAATTCAGTTAAAAATAATGTAAAATATTTCTGCATTATCATACTAGAAAAATATTCCAAGTGCAAATCTTCCTGGTTTTTCCAACTCTTCATAGTAAAAAAATACTAAGAACATAATGGAAGAAGGTAAACCACAAATAATCATTTAAGACAAATAATTCTGAAGGGAAAATAAAGAGAAAGAGAAACCATAAATATAATGGCTGAAGATACTAAGATAATGGGAAAGGTAAAACAAAAACAAAAAGTACATAGGCAGCAAGGGAAAAAGCCGGTTCAACATTTCAGTTACTTGCCTTAGTAGAACAATGGGCCAAGTCAGGAATCAAGAATAATGTCCACAATTTTCTTTTTTTTTTAGTACAGGGTTTGCTAGAAGTAAAATCACAATCTATATCTAAAACCATTTAACTTCTTTGAGTCTTTTCTCCTTACAGCTGATAGAGAATGAGACAAAAATCACATGCTCTAGAAAGCTCTTTTGGCACCACAGCTATCACGATCCTAGTAAATTTAACTTTAGTGTGAGCAGAAACTCAGAATGGAAAAAACAAGAGGGGAAACACGGTTAGGAATAGAAGAACTTAGCTTTTAGGAAAAAATTATCCCCCAAAGGCAGATAAAATGAGAGGTTTTAGATGCCCTGAAAGAGTTCCAAATCATAACATCTGACCAGTGAGAGTCTTCACTACTGAACTGAGCAGGAATAGCAAAAGAGCAAGAAATTCATTTGTACCTGTAGCCTAACTCTGATAACAAAAGGAGAGCAGCAAAATATAAGATAGGTGCTACAGAAACGAAGAGTGCAGGCAGCACAGTGGTTAAACATTCATCTGTTACCTGTCTGTGGTTGTGGTTCAAATCTACCAGCCACTCCACAGTAGAAAGATGTGATACTCTTGTAAAGATTTCAATCTTGAAAATGCTACGGGATTATTCTATTCTGTCCTGTAGGATCATGAGAAGTGGGAACTAACTCCATGAACAAGACTTTGGATTTTGGAGATAATGCTTTTGTTGTGCACTTTTAAGTCAGAACTGACTCATGATTGACCCTCCACCAGGTTTTCAAAGACAGTAAATCACACAGGAAGTGACTGCCCATACTCCTCCTATGCAGCAGCTGGTGGATTTGAACAGAGTGCCTTTGGGACTTGGGAGTTGCTCCTTAACACTAGCCCACCAGAGCTAGAGGTACCAAATTATTTTTTTATTTTATATGAAAATGACTGTATGAAACACAATGTGAAGGAAAGCATGAAACACAACATATACGAATTTTATACGCAAACCAGTGCTGTTTTTAATGTACCATCAAGTTGGAACCAATCCAAAGTTGACCCTCCAGCAGGTTTTCAAAGGCAGTAATAACATGGGAGAAGACTGCCCATGCACCTCCCGCAGTGAATGAATGAACAGAAATCCAAAGTCTCTGTAAACTTTCATTAAACTTAATAACAATTTTTTAAAAAATAAGTTTCTCTCTACTTTAAAAAGCAGACAACTTCATTTTACATATGAAAACACTGATCTAGCAGAGCAGCTAGTGGATTCGAACCACATGCCTTCAAAATTGCAGCACAGATTCTTAACACAAGGCCATCAGAGCTAATAACATATGTATATCAATATAATTTTTTTAATGTTTAATATAAAAAGTTTAACCTCTGTCCAGGAAAAAGAGTCAGTCACTGAAAGATTTTAAGCAGGAACAAAGTAACATTTTGTTTTCTTTGACTTAAGGACATAGAATGAAATTAAAAATTGGAAAGAATAAAACTAGGACAGGCAGACTATACTAAAGGTCACTACAGTCGTCCAGGTGAAAGACTATGTTCACCTAAATTATAAATAATAGTACTGCTGATTGATAAAAATGCTGATTCAAGAAAGGTTAAGGACAGAAAAACCTACAAAATGTCATGATTACTGGATATTAAAAGGTAAGAAAGAGGAGACTTACCTATGACATCCATGCTTTCCACCTTATAAAATTAAGCTGCCTATTTACAGATAAAATACAGGAGGAAAAACAAATATATATGAAAAAAAATTTTTGTTTGACCATGTTGAATTTAAGGTACTGGGTAAAAACCAAATTAAGATATTTAAAGGATTCTGAAGCTTTGTCTGACATACTTTGGGCATGTTGGAAGGAGGGATCGGTCCTTAGAGAGCGACATCATGTTTGGAAGGGTGGAGGGACAAAAAAAAAGGAGACCCTCGATGAGATAGATTGATGTGTGACTGTGGAAATGAGGGTGGGTGTGTCGGAGACAATAAAGCTGGCACAGGATACAGCAGGTTTCAGGCTGCTGTACACAGTGTCGCTATGAGTTGCAAGCGACTTGTTGGTATATAACAACAACAACAATGGACTCTTAACGCTATCCAAGGTAACTGATGAGAGACATAATAAGCACCTAGAATGTTTGTTAAAATACATATTATTGGGTTCCATCCCATGCCTACCAAATAAAAATTTCTGTGTATAGAACCTAGACATTTACATTTCATTCATGCAATGCAGACTCATACTACATGCACTAGGATTCTCAATGAGTCAGGATCAACTCAAGGACATGTCTGTGTTTCACTTTTCAAGGAATTTATATTCCAGGTGTAAGTGACACTAGAAACAAGGTAATTCAAGATCATGGTAAATGCTACAGTGATAATAAAAGAGGAATGTTATGGACTACAAAGAAAAGGTGGAATATGTTGGCTACATTGGTCAGGGAAAGTCTCTGGAGGATCATTTGAGCTGAAACTTGAATGATGAGATAAGTCAGGTGATGATCTGAAGGATAATAGTGCAAGCAGAAAAAATTATAAATACAAAGTCCCTGAGGCAAGAAAAAAAGCCCTAAGAGTATGGCACAGAATAAGTAACAGAAAATGTCAAGAGCCAAATTATGACAGTTTTGTATGTCAAAGTCTTAACAAGTTACTGAGAAGCTCTTTTGCTAAAAAAAAAAAAAGTCACTGTTGTCAAGTTAGAACCAACTCACAGCTGACTCTCCACTGGGCTGGGTTGGGTTTATTTTCTCCTTTGGCTCTAAAGCTGTAAATTCCATGAGAGGAGACTATCTGCTTTTTTCCAGCAGTACTGGGGAATTCAAACCTCCAGATAGGGCGTGGCCTACAGGTTAGCACTTCTGATATACCACCACCAGAATACCCTGAAGAGCTGTTGATGACACTAACATTTAAGAACCAGAGACCTAAAATAGACAGAAATCTTCAGGAAAACAAATATTTTCAAAACTGGTCAAGAATGCTGGGGGAAACCAAGCAACTACAGTCACTGAAATAATTCAAGAAGGGAGGTCAGGTCACCAAAAATGCAGAAAAGTAAGATAGGATGAAAAGTGTTCAATACACTTAGCAACAAGATCTCCACAAAGTTCTTATATATATTTTGTTGGATTTTGGAAACTACCTCCACCAACAGAAGGAGAAATGGTAAGAGTATTTCTTGCCTCCTACCCATCCACAGCACACTGTTTCCTGGAAGTTATCCAATGGTTACTGGCCTACATTTCTTCTTCCTGGTCCCACATTCATAAAGGAAGGGCAAAAAGAAAGTTCAATGCGTGAAGTTAGAAAATGTATTCCAAACATACCTGTTACTAACTTTGGAATGGCTGCTGCCTTAATTACTTCCTCCCAGTCCTCATTATTAAGCCTGCAAAAGCTTTTGAAAGTCTGAGCCATTCATCTCCAAGATACCAAGATTTACCTGATGCTGATACTACTCTTCACATGCCCCTCCCTCCAAAAAAAAACAACCTATGGTGATAAAGACAAATACAGTATAAAACCATTATTGTAGAATGAGTATGAGAATCCAAGGGGGAGGGAAGGTGGAAGCAGAGGGGTGAGGATGGGGAAGGGGAATTAATCATGGTGTCATGCAATTTGAAGGGTGGGAGGGTGAGGGAAATGGGAAAGAAGTCGTGTGAAAAATATATCTGAACTTTGTAAATAAAA
>NW_006399962.1:2196392-2203998 GCF_000299155.1 Elephantulus edwardii | reverse complement strand
AGATTATCCGGGAGGCTGGGCTCTATGAGGAGAAATGTGGTGTCAGGATTGGTGGAACATCTAACAATCTGCATTACACAGATGACACAACCCTGCTTGCTAAAACTGAGGAGGACTTGATGCGCTTGCTGACGAGGGTCAAAGATTGCAGCCTTCAATATGTCAAGATGACAGAGTCTCACCACTGGACCACTTGGCAGCATCAGGATGGATGGTAAAGCGATTGAGATTGTTCACAGCTTCAGTTTGTTTGGCTCCACAGTCAACACTCTTGGCAACAGCAGCCAGGAAGTTAAAAGACATATTGCCATGGGAAAGACAGGGTAGAAATAAATACCCAAAAGGATCTCAAAGGCTGTAAATATTCAGCAAAGAGTCACATCTCTTTTCCAGAGAAATAGCTGGTCAGTTCAAACCACCAATGTTTCAGTTAGTATCTGAGTACTTTGAACACTGTGCCATGAGTGGTGCTGAAGCATCTATAAACTGTTACTGCACTTTTTCCAAGACCTCTTTGTCTGTTCTTTTGGTAGTCCATGGGATATTCAGCACTCTTCTCCATCCCTATCTACTGTCCAGCTTTCAGATGCATAGCAAGTGACTGGAAAGCTTGTAACTTGCATCATATACACTTTACTCTTTAAACTTACAACACTGCTCTTCAGGACTTCGGAAAGATCCTCAATAGCTATATGTCTCCTGATCTCAAGACTGTTAGTATCAAGGGTGTTCACTGTGTGTCCAAGTAAGACGAAATCATCTACAGTCTTTTCTTTACCTATCATGATGCTCTACTGTTCTAATGATGAGGACTTGCAGTGCAACTCCTTACACCCTAGGTAACCAGAGCTCCCCGCTTTTTGGCAGTTAATGGACATTTAATACTCTTCGCCAGCTCTACAATTTAAAGGCATCAATTTTTCTTTGGTTTTCTTTATTCATGTCCAACTTTGCAATGTGTAGGAAGTAACTGACAAGACCATGTTTTGGACCAGGTATACCCTAGTTTTTAAACTAACATGCTTGCTAAAGCACTCTGAAGAGGTCCTTGACAGTAGTTTCTCAATGCAAGAAGTCTTTTGCTTTCTTGGCTGCTGCTGTCATGTGTGTTGACTGTGGATCAAAGCAAAATGAAACACTGACAACTTCAATCATTTGCCCATCTATCATGATATTAGCCTGCTGCTCCAGTGGTAAGGATTCTTGTGTCTTTGACATTGAGATGTAACTCATATTGAGGGTTGTATGTAGTCTCTGATCCTCTTCAGTAAGTTCTTCAGTTCTTCTTGAAAAGAACAACATTTCTGCAAGCAAGGTGATATCCTCCACATAACAGAGATTATTGATAAGTCTTCCTCCAATCCTTATGCCACATTCTCCTTCATGTAGTTCAGCTTCTCAAATGAGATGCTTAGCATTACAGACTTCCTAGGTATGGGGAAAGGATACAACTCTGACATATACCTTTCCTGATTTTAAACCAGATAGTGTTCACTTCATCTGTTCAAACAACCGCTTCTTAGTTTATGTATAGGTTTTGCATAAGCACAATTAAATGCTCTGGAATCCCCATTCTTCTCAATGTTATTTTATAATCTATGTAGTCAAATGTTTTTGCAGAGTCAATAAAACACAACTAAACATCTTTCTGGTATTCTCTGCTCTCAGCCAAGATCCACCGAGCATCAGCAATCGTATTCCTTGTTCCATGGCCTCTTCTGAATCCAGCTTGAATTTCTGGCAGTTTTCTATCAATATATTGTTTCAGTCTTTTTTTTTTTATAATCTCCAGCAAGATTGTACTTGCATGTGGTATTAGTGATATTGTTCAGTGATAATAGACACAAACTAAACTCCATAAATATAAAATAAACAAGAGTGTGATTAGCACAATTATTAACAGAAGACACAAAGATCTAGAAAGCACAGGTACAAGGAGAAGGGGGATCAAAAGTCAGGTTGATTCTAACGCATCGCAAATTCATGTGGTATAGAGTAGAACTGTTCCACAAGATTTTCTAGGCTGAATGATGGAAGCAGATTGTCTGGCTGCCTTCTGTGACACTGTTAAGAGCATAACCTAAAGGATGACAGGAGAAGTTAGACATGGGCTGACAGGAGAATTGATGCCTTTAACTGGTGGTATTGGAGAAGAGTGCTGAACATCCTATGGGCTGCCAAAAGCACAAACATGTATGAGGTATGTCTTGGAGAACATGCAACCAGAGTGCTCCTTGAAGACAAGGATAGTGAAACTTCTTCTCATATAATTTGGACATGTTAAGAGAGGCTATTCCTTGGAAATTGCCATCATGTTTTATTGATTTTATTGACTATGCTGGAAAGGTGGAGGGTGGTGAAAAAGAGGAAGACTCTCAGTGAGATGGATTGACAGTAACACAACAATGGGCTCAAAATTGTCAGGGTAATAAAGATGACAAAGGATAGAACAGGGTTCAAAGGGTTGTTCATAAGGTAACTGTAAGTTATAAGAGCTCTCATGGACTAGCAGTAAGAAGCTGTGCTGCAATTCCAAAGGTACATGGTTCAAATGCATTATAAGATGGGCAATCTTCTCCAATGCAATTAAACCACCTCTGAAAACCCTTGGGAGGGTTAGCTATGGGTCAGTTCCAACTGGACAGTACACAACATGATTTGTAGTGGGCTCTAAGGCACTTAATAAGACATTTGCGCCACACAGGGATCTCCGAAAGATCATAGCCACCTCCACTAAAGAGCACAGGTCTACTCTGACACACACTGTGGGAGAGTGAGGAGGGAGTGGAGGTTTGATGCTGTGAGTCAGAATCAACTCAAATGCAATTGGTTTGTTTAGGCTAGGGTTGTTTGTTTTTATTTTTTCCCTTTTTTTAATTTATTTTAATGAACATTTACAGAGACTTAGAGTTTCCAGTCATTCATTGTTGCACTTTTCTCCCTGCCCACTCCCTCCCCCCTATTTTTTCCCTTTTTTTTTTAACTATAGAGAAATGAAAGAATCAGGACACTGGCCAAGTTAGGGGAAAGTACTTAGAGGTGCATTTAGCTTTCAGCTTCATCTTCTCTGCCACAAGAAATACCCAGGAAGGCTTGAAAACTATTTCTCTAAAAATCACAAAATGACAATTTAGAAAAGCCACAGTCTGAAAATAAACACATGAAAAGGGTTTTTTTTATGCTTTTGTAATTAACAAACTAAGAAGGATAAAGGCCTTTAAAAATCAAAAGTGTTTTGATTTGGAGGAGATATGATGATCTAAGGCTTGCTGTTGTTCTCTCTCAGTTGTAGAATCAACTCTTGTTGATGTCAAGTCAAAACCAACTCATAACTGACCCTCCAATGGGTTTCCAAGGCTGTCAATACCATGAAGAGGAAACTGCCTTTCTTTCTTTAGGGATCGCCTGGGAATTTGAACCCTTAAAGAGGCATGGCCTTTGGGTCTGCAGCACAACTCCCTATGGGATACAGCACCAGAGCTTATTAGATGCATACCAGGGGTCACAACTTGGTCAGTTCTTTCTCAAAAAGTACTGGCCCATTGGGTAGGTTGTGCTACAAACTCAAACACAGGCAGTGCAAAATGACCAACTACTCTGCAGGAGGAAGATGGGCAATCTCCTCCCATGTAATTTACAGCATCTAAAAACTCACTGGAGGGTCAGCTATGAATCAGTTCTTACTTGATGGCAACAAGAGTTTTGAGAAAAGGACCCTAGAAGACTTACTGTCAAAACTCCAAAGCTGTAACAACTTTCTTTGTAGAGACACAAATGGATTTTTGCAAAAAAGCCGCAAACATGTGTATTTATAAACCATTCCAGAATCTTTCCTTTCATATATCCCAAATAAAAAGCATGAAATCACTGCAGAAGGTTGCAATCAAGAGTTTTCCATGTCAACATTTACAGGAGGGGCAAAAAAAAAACACAGGCGAGTAGATTTCATTTCTAAATAAACCTGAAGTCCCTAAATGGCAAATTTAACGTGGCCAACTGCTTAAACAAAAGGGTGGAGATTCCAATCAGTCCCAGAAAAAGGTAAAAAAGCTATTTGGAATATAATTCTACTCTGACACATGAGGTTACCATAAGTCTAGTTTTTCAGAAACCTAAGGGATTTCAAAAAGGAATAAAATAAATAAATAAATAAATAAATCTTCCCTGACAATATCTGTCTTCAGAAACAAACCCAAAGTCCTTAAGATAGAAATGAGAGAGGTGGAAACCAAACAGGTACAATGCTATTAAGTTGGCAGCCATAAGAATAAAAGCTACTAAAAGACTGTTAGGTGGAATGCTTTCTTTGAAGAAAAGGAAAAACACAGTGTAAGGAAAACATTGAGGCTACTGTGCACGAAGAAGGTCTCTAAAATTAGACCCACCAACTGTATTTATACACAATCTTCAAGCCATGTGTCCAGTTATTTTTCCTACTTGTAAATCGGCAACACAGAGAAACACTCAAAAGTCCCTATCCAATCTTGAAAGAGGCACAGGAAAAAATCTTAAACACACACAGTTTCATAAAATCTTTCTCCTCTTTATTCACTGAGGATGTGTAATCAAAATGTTAACACTTATTTCTTCTTCAAAATCTACCTTTTCCTGAAAAGGAAAATCTTTACAAGTTTATAAAGATTTTTGTCTGTCAAAGGAGTAAGCACTACTAGTCATTAAAAAAACTAATAGCTACACTGAAACTTAAGGTCTGTTCTTTGGTCTTCAGTATCTACCTACAAGAAGTGAGATGCCACTTAAGTCAACCCTGAGACTTTCTAGACTCCTGTGAAAGGACTTGAAAAGAAGACAACAAAAATATGGTGGAAACTTTTACTGATCTATCTAAATTATGCCCAAAATTATTCATTAAACATGTATTAAGAGACTTCTGGTGCAGTTACCTCTTTATAATGAATAACATCAGAACCACATCTAATTCAACGCATACCAGATTTACC
Source organism: Elephantulus edwardii (assembly GCF_000299155.1). Lineage (NCBI taxonomy): Eukaryota > Metazoa > Chordata > Mammalia > Macroscelidea > Macroscelididae > Elephantulus > Elephantulus edwardii. The sequence continues at coordinate 2,199,037 of NW_006399962.1, read as the reverse complement.
AATTCTACTCCAAAACAAATCTATGTCAGACTGCTTTCAAGGTCCTGGCAAAGACTTAAGCAAACGCCTTAGCTTTGCCACTAGCTACAAAGTGTTGAAAGCACTACCTCACTCCCTTTGCCATCCTACACTGGAAAAGAATGTCAGGGACTGACCCAAAAAGAAATTCCATCCAGGCCACTTTAGCCAGAAGGTCAATGAAGGTAACAAATGCACCAACCAAGAAAAGAGAAAGGAAATAAATGGCCAATCTGCTGAACTCAGTAGCTCTGTTCCATTCACTCTCAGGTAAATAAAGATAAATTTTAAAAATGACTCCAAAACTGGATTTGTGGAGGAGAAAAGGATCACTCTCCAACACTGAACAAATTATAGAGACCCACTATTAGACGAAAACTTAAGTTTTTTTAACTCAACTGGCTCCACATGAAAAGAGAGAGGTATTATCTAGTTCAGAAGGCAGGGCTATAAATATTAGCATTAATTAATTAATATACTGAAAGATTCACACTGCAACCAGCCGACCTAGTAAACTTTGAGGCCAAAAACATAAATGGAACTCTAGGGAAGAACCTGAAGCAACTGGAAAATACTAGCCATGTGAGATCTGGAATAATCTTCCTCTAAGATCACCAGCACCTAAGGTTTCCACACTCTTTCTGCCTTCAGTGTGCTTTAAGTTAATGACCTGAAAGTACAAGACCTGTCAAAAGAGAAGTATGGCAAGAACTGAGAGATAAACCATCTCAAGGTCTTCCAGAGAGGACCTGAGAGTCTAAGATTCCAGTAAAAACGTACAGAAGCTCTGGTGGTCTTATGAGTCAAGAGTTGTAGTCCCAACAAAAAGGCAGGTAGTCTGAATCCACAAGCTGTTCCTGGGGAGAAAGAAAAAAGGGGCAATCTTTTCCTGAGCAATTTAGTGCTTCTGAAAACCCACTGAAGGCTCAGTTACAAGTCGGATCTGAATCAACAGCAATGAGTTTAAGGGTTCTTTTTTTTTTTCAGTGCAAATCTACCCAACACATCCAAGAACAACCAATACCCAGTCTCTGCCTTTGAGTCACCAAAGACTCCTCAAAATAGGATGAGGAGACTAAAATACTCAGTAAGTTTATAAAGGTTAGAAGACAATCAATGAGTGAAGTCTGAAAAGGCATGGATTATATAAATGTTTGTGTGGAAGGAACTTTGCAATTTAAATAGCAAGACAAATGTCTCTTATTGTGACAACTAAGTAAAAACTTGAAGGAGGTGAGAGGACTGGACATGCAACTTCAAAGAATGATCACCCCAGATGAGGGAACAAGTACATATGTTCTAGTGTAGAAGTAGCGTGAGGGGGTGTGTGTGTGTGTGTGTGAGTGTAGTGCATGATGTATGTGATATGTGTGTGTGTGATGTGCATGTGTGTGAGGTAGGTGTGTATATTTAAGGTAAAAGGGGTACTACAGATCTACTGCCTTAAAAGCAACTGCAATCACCACTTTTTCTTTTTTTTTCAGAAACAAAAGAATACATCTGTCTTCTGGCTCTTCATTAAAAATTATCAAATGAACTGTTTTGATACAGGCAACTTTTTTTTAATTGTGAAGTTCTACAGTACAGATAATACAGTGAACACTACAACTCTGAAGTTTTTACTTAATTTAGTGGGAGAGCTCATCAATAAAGTTTCTGTCCTCTCAACCTTCGGGAGGAACAGGGGGAAAAAATACAATCAAGAAGTGGACTGACGTAACCTACCACTTTTCACCACGATTTAAACCTTTTCCATCATGATGTCACAGGTAGCTATAGGGTTTCACAAAATGATAAAAACAAAATAGTGGAGAAATAAAATTAAAAAGTTCACTAGGAAGTAAAGGCACCACAAATATCAGAATCAAGTGTACATTTGAAGATTTTAAATACAATAAAATCCTTAGACATTGTGACATTCCTAAAGAGGAACCTGTTACCTCCTTCCTCCACCGATTTCAACAAGAATTAGATTTCTAAATTTTACTAATGTCTATTTGACAAACATAGGTATCCAAATGGAATGCTAATTTACATTCTACCATATTTTTCTTAGGTTTTAATACATCTCTGGGGCATTCGGTCATTATTATCTAAAAATTATTTGAATGAAGAAACATTCCGAGGAGCTACTAGGATAATAATCACAAATAATGAAGAAATTTGGCTCTATAAAAATCAAAATCAAAATAAAAAAGCTGGGGGAAGGGGCAAGATTCAAGAGTTCTTAAAAGCTTAATGGAGGCCCAACTTTTCAGATCCAGAAACATCTCCTTGTATGTGACAACTCAAATCTCTGTCCCTATAATAAATCCGTACATTTTTAAACACTCTAGCGAGAATCTCGCCTTCCCATTTTTTAATGTTCAAAGGAAATTCAAGAATCACATGGAGCTAGTCACCTCCATGCACTACAAGGGCGCAACAGTTTGAGGTCCCACTGCACAGGCCACAGGTGGCGGCTGGCCGCGGTCCTCCGTCCTGCTTCCCCGGGCCAGCTTCTTGTCAGCGCAGCACACTGCACGTCTGGGAAGTCTCGGGACCGGCCCGTCCTGGCGATTCAGGTCCAGACCCACCTCCCCCGCATCACCAGCACGGAACCCAGGCCCAGGGGCCTCTGTCCGCCC
>NW_006399962.1:2159635-2196080 GCF_000299155.1 Elephantulus edwardii | reverse complement strand
GGGGGGAAAGGGGTAAAAAAGGGGGGAACCAAACCCGGAAAGGGAGAAAGAGGGGAGGGGGAAAATCAGAAGGGGAAGAAAGGCCCAGAGTCCGCCCCCCCCCTCCCCGCCGCGGCCTGCGCGCTGCGTCACTACGTCCGGTTCGGTCGTCACGGCGTCCTGCGCTCCGCGCTTCTCGGCTTCCTGTGTGCCCCTCTCCTGGCCTGCAAATACCGCCCCTCACCAATCACCCACCCTCCCAATCATACACACCCTCCCGCCACAGGCACACAAATATGCTGTTTGCGAACTGCTCCTCTCTTTCACCCGCCTCCACGTTACCTTGGCAACTCTATGACAACCCACCAATCCGGGTCCTCCTGGGATTATCCAAACCCAAACCAAATCCACTGCTGTCAAGTAGGTTCCAATTCGTAGCAACCATGTACAACCTAGCAAAACTGCCCTCATAGTGTTTCAGGGCTATAAATCTTTATGGAAGCAAACTGCTCCATCTCACTCCAGCAGACCTGAGCTCATGGTGGATTTGAACTGCTGACTACTTGTCAGCTGAGCGCTTTATTATTAATTTTTTTTCTGAGCGCTTTAACCACTGTGCAGTCAAGGAACCTTCTGGAATCAGGAACAGCAACATACAAGTGAACACTTCAAGTCAAAACTGACTCTTAGTTGACCTCCAGCAGGTTTGCAGAGGCTGCAAATGCACAAGAAGAGATTGCCCAATTTTCACCCTCAGGATTTGAACCACTTGCCTTTGGGTTAACATCGCAGAGCTCCCTTCTGAAATCATCAATCAACCTAAAACCTTTCAAGACTGTTAGATATTTACACCTTAAATTTTAACACAATACTTGTAATTATAACTAATTTAATTTACAGAGCACTTTCCAAATAGACTTTTCATTCAACACAATGTTTAATTGCAACACTTAGAGCATATCCTCAAAAAACACCTGTTGTATAAATAGATAAAAACAGTGTCCATTTAACAAATGAAAAAAGTACAGGAAACTGTCCACCCTATTAAAATAATATTCTTATCAGTCCACCCTATTAAAATTATAGTCTTATCACTACTCAGGTAGAGCAGGACTCATGCACGCTATCAACAAAAGACCTGAAGCCTCTCTATAACTACCAGTGTTTCTCAAAGTTCATAGAGTTTCCAGAGGCATGTTGTTTAGGAAGTGGATGCCACTCCTCCTTCCAAACTGGTCTTAAACTGGGAGCGCCACAACAAATTGTCCACCTGGGTAACCGTTAAGGCATTTGACACCCCAATGGCACAAGGTTCAGCATCACAGCAACCTGAGGTTACCTTAGTACAGCAAATTGACCAAAGAGTGCTGTACCACTTAGAAGAATGTTCCTCCAAAATATAATACCAACTTTTAAATACAAAAGGCTTCAATGATGCCTTGTTAATTCTAAACAAGAGGCCCAAATAAAAAACAAGCAATATAATATGATATTGTTGTTATGTGCCATCGATTCAAATGCGAGCCATAGTGACCCTCTATGTAAAACAGTGCTGAGCCCTTCCTGTCCTGAGCCAGTCTCAACTAATTCCAACACACCAATCCCCATTGCCCTAGTTACTGTATCAATCCATCTCATCTGGGGTCTTCCTCTCCTGTGCTGTCCACCCTTACAAGCATGATGCCCTTCTCCAAAGACCAGTCCCTCCTGTCCATGTGCCCAAAGTGAGACAGAGCTTCAAAATCCTAGTCTCCAAGGAAAGACTTTTTGTTTCACCCTCTCCAATACAGACCTATTTGGTCTCTTAGTGGTCCAAGGTATGTTCAATACTCTTCTCCAACACCACAACTCAGAGGCATCTATTTTCCTTCTGTTGTCTTTAGTCATTGTCCAGTTCTCTGAAGCATAACAAGTAATTGCAAAGACCATGGCCTAAGCTCACCTTAGTTTCTAGACTGATATCGTTGCTTCTCGGCACTCAGGAGAGGTCACTGACAGTAGGTTTTCCCAATGTAATTAGTCTTTTGATTTCCTGACTGCTAGTATTGAGAGTGTTAATTATGGAGCAGAGGAAGCTACAATTTTTAACAACCACAATCTCTTCTCCTAAAAGTCATCTTAAATTTCAAAACTTATCCATTCTGTCCATTCTAGACAGAATCAAGTTAGTTACTAATTATATGTATCTAGATAATTTACTCATAAAAAATAGGGTAGTACTGCACTGATAGAAGTCAACCATTGACTATTTATTACGTTATAAGAATTGCCTGTAGGGGAGCTCTGGTGGCCTAGTGGAAAGAAGCTGCACTGCAATCCCAAAGGTGCGAGATTTGAATCTACCAGATGCTCTGTTGGAGAAAGTGGGACAATCTTCTCCTTTACCAGTCAGATCTGATCTGACGGTAGACACACACAAATAATAGTAATAGTAAGAATTTTTTAAAAAAGAATTGCCTGTAAGTAAAAGTTTTGTTATTGTCATGGCTAGGTGCCTTCAAGTTGCCCTGACTCATGGCTAACATATGAATAATAGATCTGAACCCTGCTCCATCCTCAACATCTCTGATGTGCTCAAGCCCATTGCTACAGTCACTGTGTCAATGCATTTCTCTCTCAGTGTGTGTGTGTGTGTGTGTGTGTGTGTGTGTGAGAGAGAGAGAGAGAGAGAGAGAGAGAGAGGGAGGGAGAGAGAATCTATCTTACTGGGACTCTTTCTATTTTTTTTCTGACCCTCTACCTTTTCTAGCATGATAGATTCTTCCAAGGGCTTACATATGTCCTTATTGTTCTTCTTGTTGTTGTTGTTATATGCCGTCGAGTCACCTACAAACTCATAGTGACCCTATGTATGTACAACAGCCTTAAACCCTGCTCTATCCTGTGCCAATCTTACAGTCTCTGACACACCTACCCCCATTACCTCAGTCACTGAATCTCATAGAGGGTCTTCCTCTCCTGCGCTACTCCTCCCCCCTCCCAAACATGACATCCCTCTCCAAAGACTGGTCGCTCTTTGCAACATGTCCAAAGTATGTCAGATAAAGCCTCAGGATCCTTACCTTCAAGGAGCAGCCTGGTTTAACCCTCTCCAGGATGAACCTGTTCATTCTGTTAGCAGTCCATGGTATATTCAATACTCTTCTCCAACACCACAGCTTAAAAAAGTAATTGCAATACAATATTAAGAACTCTAGGAGAAGAGGAGCTCTGGTGGCCTAGTGGCAAGGAGCTGCAACTATAATCCCAGAGGCGAACGGTTCAAATCCACCAGATGCTCTGCCAGGTAAGGAGGGACAATCTCCTCCTGTACCAGTCAGATCTGATTTGACGGTACATGTACACAAAAATAATAAAATAAAATAAAAAGAACTCTAGGAGAGAGATATTCAATGTGTTATGGAAACACAAAAAGAAGTAATTTGTTTTTAGAGTTAAGGGTGACTGAGTAAACTATAATTAAGATGCTGTTGTTAGGTGTCCTGGAGTCAATTCCAACTCATGTTGTTGTTGTTGTTGTTGTTGTTGTTGTTTTGTGCCTTCCAGTTGGAACCAACCCATAGCTGACCCTCCAGCAGGTTTTCGGAGGCAGTGTATTGTATGGGAGGAAATTCATAGTGGCCTTAAATACAATACAACAAAACACTACCTGCTCCTGCATGATTCTCACGATGTTTGCTGTGTTTGGAGCCATTGTGTCAACCATCTTTTCGGTTATTCTCTATATTAATAAGCATAATGTCTTTTTTTAAAAGACTAATCCCACCTGAGTAGCCAGGAAATCAAAAATGCGATGGGAAAGTATGCGGTTAGGGACCTCTCCAAAATACTCAAGAGCAACAGTGTCTCTCTGGAGACTAAGGTGCACCTGATACAGGCCATGGTTTTTGCAATCACTTGTTATGCATCAGAGAGTTGGACAATGACTAGGGAGGATAGAAGGAGAATTGATGCCTTTGAGCTGTGGTGCTGGAGAAGAGTATTGAATGTACCATGGACTGCCAAGAAAACAAACAGATTCATCGTAGAGAGGATTAAACCAGGCTGTTCCTTAGAGGCAAGGATTCTGGGGCTTCGTCTGACGTGTTGTAAAGAGAGACAGGTCTTTAGAGAGGGACATCATGCTGGGTAGAGTGGAGGGACAGCGCAGGAGGGGAAGACCCTCTATGAGGTGGATTGATTCAGTGACTGGGGTACTCGGGATGGGTGTGTCAGAGGCAATGAGATTGGCACAGGATAGAACACAGTTTAGGGCTGTTGTACATAGGGTCGCTATGAGTTGCAAACGATTCGACGGCACATAACAGCAACAACAACAATCCCACCTGATAATTAATTCAAAGTATGTGAGATAAAGTTATAGTATCAATACTTCTAAGGAGAACTCTTGCTGAACTTCTTTGACAAATTTGTTCCTTCTGTGACATATTTGTATGTTTCATTAATATTCGAGTAAAAGTTTACAGGGGAAATTGGTTTTCCTTTCAATTATTCTATTCATAAGTATTTTATTTTATGACCTTAATTCCAATACCTATATTGTAACCTTCTAAGAGTTCTCTTCCGTGATTCAGGCCATGGTCTTATCAATCGTTTGCAATGCATCTGAAAAGTTGACAATGAATAAGGATAAGAAGAATTGCTGCCTTTGAGTTGTAGTGTTGGAGAAGAGTACTGAACATCCCATGGACTATCAAAAGAGCAGACAGATGGGGCTTGTGCAGCCAGAGTGATCCTTAGAGGTAAAGATGACAAAGTTTTGCCTCACATACTTTGGGCATGTTGTTGTTATGTACCGTCAAGTCACCTGCAACTCATAGCAACCCTATGCACAATAGCTCTGAATCCCGCCCTATCCTGAGCCAGTCTCACACACGTACCTCCATTACCTCAGTTACTATGTCAATCACTCTCATCCAGGGTCTTCCTCTGTGCTGTCCCTCTCCAAGTGATGGCTGAGTGGTGAAAAATCTTTTTCTTGATGTTGAGCTTCAATCCGTGTTGAAGACTGCATGATGTCATTTTCCAAGAATAGACCCTCCTGTCCACATGCCCAAAGTATGTGAAATGGGGCTTAAAAATCCTTGCCTTCAAGAAGCAGCTTGGTATCACCCTCTCTAGGATAGACTTGTTTGTTCTCTTGGAAGTCCATGTTCAATATCTGCTCCAGCACCACAACTCAGAGCGTCAATTCTTCTATCATCCTTAGTCATTGCTCAGCTCTCTGATGCATAGTAAATAATTGAAAAGACTATGGCTCGAATCAGGCACACCTTAATCTCTAAACTGACACTGTTGCTCTTCAGCACTCTAGAGAAGTCTCTGACAGCAGATTTTTCCAAAGAAATTTGTCTTTTGATTTACTGACTGCTGGTGCCAAAAGTGTTGATTGTGGAGCCAAACAAGCTGACATTGTTAACAATCTCACTCTTCTCCATCTCTCATGATGGCCAATTTGCCCAGTGGTGAAAATCTTTTTTTCTTGATGTTGAGCTTCAATCCATATTGAAGACTGCAGTCCTTTACCTTCCACCAGAGGCAAATTCTTCCTCAGGTCCTCCTCAGTTTTGGCAAGTTGTTGTCGTTGTTGTTATTGTTGTTGTTGTTATGTGCCATCAAGTTGCCTGCAACTCATGGCAACCCTATGTACAGCAGCTTTGAAGCCTGCCCTGTCCTGAGCCAGTCTCACTGATTCCAACACATCAACCCCCATTGCCCCAGATAGTGTACCAATCCATCTCATCTGGGATCTTTGTTTGCTGTGCTGTCCCTCCACCCTTCCAAGTATCATGTCCTTCTCCAAGTACCAGTCCCTCCTGGTCATGTGCCCAAAGTATGTGAGATGGAGCTTCAAAATCCTAACCTCCAAGGAAAGACTTGGTTTCATCCTCTCCAAGACAGACTGATTTCTTTTCTTGGTAGTCCATGGTATGTTCAAGACTCTTCTCCAACACCACAACTTGAAGGCATCAGTTCTTCTGTCATCCTTAGTCATTGTCCAGGTCTCTGATGCATAGCAAATAATTGCCAAGACCGTGGCATGGGTCAGGTGCACCTTAGTCTTTAGACTGACATCATTACTTCTCAGTACCCTGAGGATAGAAGGAGAATTGATGCCTTTGAGCTGTGGTGCTGGAGAAGAGTATTGAAGGTACCATGGACTGCTAGGAAAACAAACAGATTCATCCTAGAGAGGGTTAAATCAGGCGGCTCCTTGGAGGCAAGGATTCTGAGGCTTCATTTCATCTAACATACTTTGGACACGTTGTAAGGAGGGACTAGTCCTTGGAGAGGGACATCATGCTTGGTAGGGTGGAAGGACAGCGCAGGAAGGGAAGGCCTTCTATGAGGTGGATTGATTCAGTGACTGGGATAATCGGGATGGGTGTGTCAGAGACAGTGCAATTGGCACAGGACAGAGCAGAGTTTAGGGCTGTTGTACATAGGGTCGCTATGAGTCACAGGCGACTCGAAGGCACATAACAACAACAACCCTGAAGAGGTCCCTGACAACAGATTTTCCCAGTGCAATTCATCTTTTGATTTCCTAACTACAGGTGCTAAGAATGCTGATTATGGAGCCAAGCAAAATGTAACTGAAAACAACCTTAATTTCTTCTCCATCTATCGTGGAGCTGCCAGTTGGCCCAGGGGTGAGAATTTTTGTTTTCTTGATGTTGCTCTTCAATCCACATTGAAGAGATGTAGAAGGGGCTATGCCTTGGAAAGGGACATCTTGTTTGGAAAGATGGAGAGACAGCATAAGAGAGGAAGACCATGGATGAAACGGATAGACTCAGTGACTGGGATAATGGAGGTAGATGTGTAAAAGACAATGAAGTCTACTCAAGATAGCACAGAGTTCAGAACTGTTGTTTGTAGAGTCGCTATGATTTGCAAACAACTCAATGGCTCATAACAACAACAAGGTAGGTCTGTTGGTCTAGTAGTAAGAAGCTGCACAGGAAACCCAAAGGCACCCAGTTTGAAACCACCAAGCAACTCTTTGGGAGAAGGATAAGCATTCTCCTCCCAGTATACCGCCTCTGAAAGCCTGCTAGATCAGTTCCAAAGTGGCAAACTACAGAAGTGGCATAGTTCATAGTAAATTGCACAACTAACCTAATGATTGGCAATGTGACCTCATCAGCCCCTCTGATAAGTAGTCTCCTCACTTTAAGATTTATAGCCTTGGAAACAGGATGGAAAGTCACCACGAGTGGGGTCTGTGTTTTGATTTTGGTTTTATGAAGCATTTCAAACAGGAGAAATTTTTTTTTCCCGCTTTGAAGGGCAAAAAGGTGTTGGGTATTCAAAATTAACAGATTCTGCTAATTACTATCAAGAAGGAAAAATAAATCCAGTAATTTTTATAAGTGAGTCATTTTTCTACATCGCAAATATTTCTTAGAAACTAAATCTAGATCAAGTTTGCAATATTATTTAAATCCTAAAACTGAAAATCTTCTATTTAAATAATTTCCTTATGACTTCCGTTTCTTGATGCAATACAGGGAATTACTTTTCTTTCATTTTTTAATGCAAAATTAAAATTTTACTTTGCTATTGTTTGTTAAGTCAGTTCAAACTTAGAACAACTAGTCATGAGTGGATGAGTAGAGCAGAGCTGTTTTCATGGGGTTTCCTAGGATAATACTTTAACAAGAGCATATTGTTAGATCTTTTCTCCCATAGAATGGAACAGTGGATTTCAACAGCTGTCCTTTAATAGCTAAATGACAGGACCATTTTGAAGCCAACTTTTCTTACTTTTTAATCTGTCACTGGTATGAAGTACATTCTAACATCATAGTTGCCCTTCATCAAGTTTCCAAGCTTGTACATTTTCACAGGATGAGACTTCCCATTTTACTCCCTTGATGCTATTGGTGGATTCCAAACACTTGGAGACACTAACTTTTTAGACTGTAGTGCAACATTTATGGACAATTCTACCATACCTCTGCTACTTTCTAACTGTTGTTGTTGTTACTGTTATTGTTGTTGAGTGCCATTGAGTTGGAACTGACCCATAACTGACCCTCCAGCAAATTTTCAGAGGCAGTTAATCACACAGCAGGAGACTGTCCAACCTTCTTCCACACAGCAGATGGTGGATTCAAAATGCATCCCTTCAGGATTGCAGTGCAGTTTTTTTACCACTAGGTCATCAGAGCTTACTTTCTAAGTTGTTGTTGTTGTTGAATGAACCTGTTGTTCCAGAATGAACCCGTTTGTTTTCTTAGCAATCCATGGTATACGCAATACTCTTCTCCAGCACCACAGCTCAAAGGTATCCATTCTCCTTCTGTACTCCCTAGTCCAACTCTCTGATGTAGGAGTTTAAAATTACTTAAGTTGGCCTTTTCTGTGTAAAATTGGAAATACCTTGTTGTTAGGTGATGTCAGTCTGGAGACTAAGGTGCACCTGATACAGGCCATAGTCTTTGTTATCACTTGCTATGCAACAGAGAGCTGGACAATGACTAGGGAGGACAGAAGGAGAATTAATGCCTTTGAGCTGTGGTGCTTGAAGAGAGTATTGAATATACCATGGACTGCTAGGAAAACAAACAGTTTTGTCCTGGAGAGGGTGAAGCCAGGCTGCTACTTGGAGGCAAGGATTCTGAAGCTTCGTCTGACATACTTTGGACATGTTGCAAGGTGGGACCACTCCTTTGAGAGGGACATCATGATTGGGAGGGTGGAGGGACAGTGCAGGAGAGGAAGACCCTCAATGAGATGGATTGATTCAGTGACTGGTGTAATGGGGGTAGGTTTATCAGAGACAATGAGATTGGCACAAAATAGAGCAAGGTTTGGGGCTGTTGTACATAGGGTCACTATGAGTCGCAGGCGACTCTACAGCACATAACAACAAGTGCTGTCCAGTCAATAAGAACTCATCGAAACCCTCTGAACAACATATCTGAATCTTGCTCTTTCCTACATCACCCTCATGATCTCCCCCATGCTCAAGCCTACTGTTACAGACACTGTCAATCCAGTTGTTGAGGAGATTGCTTTTCTATGACCTTTCTAGCCAAGATCTTTTAATTCTCTGAGAATTATTGGAGGACACAATCTTATAAGGGATTGGTCAGTTTCGTACATAAATTATATGACTGGTGTTCCACTGTGAGGACTGGTCAGTTCATGTTCCTGGTGAGAGGGCTGTTCCTTGAAATTGGCAAAAAGTTTGCTTTTATAAGAGCCAATTCCGCAGAAGTGTCTGATTCAAGAAGAGACTGGAATAATTTTGATCTAGAGTACCCGACTGAGAACTTCCTAGACACAGGAGAATAACTACACTGAAGACCATTGAGTTTGCTGGGCAAGAAGTGAGCATCTTCAGACAGGAGGTTGGTCTATGTGGCTAAAAGAACTTTAACACTTGCTATGTAGGACAGGGGCCTGAGTATGCTTAATATGAGTCACTTCAGAGAAACCTGTACAGGGGTCTTCCTAAAACTGAGTCACATGTCAAGTGGAGATTTGCTAGTGAAGTTAAAAGATCTGTAACAACTGCTTGTGCAGAGCAAGAGAGGCCTTAGTGTGCCTTGGACATGAGTTGTATGCCTCTCCTTCAGGCAGTGGGTGCCTGGGAAGCAGAGAACACCACAGGTCCAAATAGTGTGGTGATAGAATCCATTTTTAATATTCTTTTACAACATCAAGATTCTTCTTTAGTCTTCCTTATTCGTTGTCTGATTTTCAACACTGTTTTGTTGTGTTGTGTACCGTACAGTCAGAATTGACCCATAGCTGACCCCCCAGAGGATTTTTAGATGCAATTAATCACATCAGAGGAGATTGCCCATCCTTCTCCTGAGGAGCAGCTGGAGGCCTCGAACTGTCTGCCTTTGGGATTGCAGCACAGCTTCTTGCCATTAGGCCTCCAGAGCTCCCTACAGTACATGAAGTAATTGAAAATAACATGACTTAGAACAAGTGTATCTTAGTCCACAAGTGACAGTTTTGTTTCTTACCATTTTAAAGAAGTCTTTTGTAGGAGGTTTACCCAATGCCAAATGTTCTTTGATTTCAAGACTATTGCTTCCATGGGTGTTGTTTGTGAATCCAAGTAAAATTAAATCCTTAATCCTTAATGTCAATCTTTTGTGCTTTTATTATTATGTTACTTATTTGGCTAATTGTAAGTGATCTCTGGTGGCCTAGTGGCAAGAAGCTGCACTGCAATCCCAGAGACACCTGGTTTGAGGCCACCAGCTACTGATCTGTGGAAGAAAGATGGGCAATCTCCTCCTGGGAAATTAACAACCTCTGAAAACTTCCCCGAGGGTCTGCTATGGGTCAGTTTCAACTCTACACAGTAACATTAAATCAATTGTGAAGATTTTCATTTTATCGTAATATATAATCCGTAAAGAAGGCTGAAGTCTTTGATCTACTAAATAACTGATTCAAGTCCCTCCCACTTTGAGCAAACAAAGTTGTGTCATCTGTGTATCTCAGGTTGTTAATGATAGTTCCTCCAATTCTGATGCCACATTCTTCTTCGTATGTTTCAGTTTCTCAGAATGTCTCAATCTGAAAGAACTGAGGGAAAAAATGTAAAGTCTCAAGCTGCAATATTGAAAGATTATATGGAAATTATATAATCTTTCAATATTGCAACTTGAGACTTTAAATTTTTTAAATTTTTAAACTTTTCAATGTTTTCCCTCAGTTCTTTCATGCAATATTATTCAAAATGGGTGACTCTGGAGGACATTATGCTGAGTGAAATATCTCAGTCACAAAGGGATAAATACTGCGTAGCACCACTGTTGTAAAACGGGACTGACATCGGGATTGGGGGGAGACTGAGAAAGATGGGATAAACAATATATACTGCATTGAGACATATGAGGGAGAAAACTGTTTAAAAGGGATATGTGGTTAGGCATTATTGTCGTGACAGGAGTCCAGAATGAAGGCTGCATAGTGGAGTGGACTTGGAGGAAGGGATTGCATACCAATGAAAGAATTTTTCTTTTACTTTTCAAAGAGAAGAGCTAATTGGGGGGAGTGAGGGGTAGGCAGGGAGGAAAGTGCAACAATGAATGAATGAATGGAAATTTTCAATCTCTGTAAACTTTCATTACAATTAATAATAATAAAAAAATTTAAAAAGAGAACTGGGGTTGCTTAGGGAGGAAAATGTACAACAATGAATGAGGGTAAATCCAACTTTTCTGTAAACTTTCATTAAAATATCAATTAAAAAATAATAATATAAGAAAATCACAAAAGTTATATGATGGGACATCATCTTTTTGTTAGGTTATTGAGAGTCACCTTTTAATGCTGTCTCTTAAAAGCTTCCCTCTCCCCCTAGGTTTCACAATGCTACAGACAATCTGAAGGAAAATTTTAGCTCTAACCTTTGTCCCCAGGCCCAGCAGCTCACATGGATAACAGCTATCTCAATTGGCCAAGGGACATTTCTTTCCCCAAACAAACCAACCTCTCATCACATCCCCCACTCTGTCCTTGCCTAACTATGCATTGGCAAGCTGCTGCCAGGTTCTACCTGGGACTGGCTTCATTTCTCAAGTCAGATGTTTGGCTGCCCTATCCTCTGCAGTACGGAAGCATGCCAGCTGGACACATACCTCTTCCGGAGACCCTGTCATTTAGGACAGGAGCCCCACAGCTGCTGAGCCCATGAGCCCCACCTTATCAGCTCTTTCCTGGAACTGTGTTGCTAAAAGAGGAATTTCCCCAGCAATGACTTCCTCACTGCTCCTGGTCTTCGTGTTCCTGACTTTGGTCATAGTGGCTACTCCCAGAACTGGTGGTCAGTGTCCGGCATGTGGGGGGCCCACATTCGACCTGAAGAGCCAACGGAAGCTACTTCTTGACCTAGCTAAGAGAAGTATCTTAGACAAGCTGCACTTCAGTCAGACCCCAACACTGAGCCGACCAGTGCCCAGAGCTGCTCTGAGGACAGCACTGCAGCACCTCCATGGTCCCCCACGGGGGGTGCTCCCAGAAGCTAACAAAGCACAGGAATATGAGATCATCAGCTTTGCTAAGACAGGTGGGTTGCTGGTGTATAGATATTCCCCAAAACCTAATCTCGCAAGGAAAGAAAACATTTCTTTGTCAACATACTGCCAACTAACTTCCCCAAACCCTACTTCCTACCACCTGTCATCTCCAAAGCCTAGACTCCCTTACAGGCTTTCTCTAGTACCTCAGACCAATAGGCAACTAAGAAATGGGTCCGTTTCAATTCTGTGAGACTCTCCTTCATCTCTTCTAGTTCCTCTCTGTGCCCCCCACTCACCCACTCATTTACTAACTCACTCACTATGATTGAATCAATTCTATTCAGACTTAGAGGGACCTCCAGGAGTTTCCTAGACTGAAAAGTGCACAGGAGGAGGTTGCCTATCTTCCCTCCTCCAAAAGCTGGTAGATTTGAAAGATAAGCTCTGCCTTTGAGTTAACACCTCCTTATGGAGCTCCCTCCTCTCTCTGCAGGCGCCATAAATTTACAGACTGTGGCTGAACCTTGGACCAGGGAATGAGAGCTGATGGGTCTTTGTCCAGCCCTAGAATCCAGTTCCAACTTCTTTTCACCTCAGCCAACTCTACTCTAAAGATGTCTCATTTGGGCAAAATAGGGAACATAAAACATTGAAATTACACCTCTCTGCCCCACCCTCTCCCATCTTGTTATCTCAAGTCACAAACATCAAAGCAGTATCAAAATGGAGCTCAGAAAGGTAGATAGAGGATGGTTGAAAAAGAGAAAGTTACTTCCCTGAAAGGGAGAGAAATTTTAAAAACAGCTGCAGAAATTCCAAGATAGCACCCTGGAACTACTCCCTTTCCACTTAGTCCTCCTTAACCTGAGAAAATATGGAATTGTCTGTTTCCAGGTTTTGTCAAATCAGAATTAACACAGAATATCAACTCTTTGAGGTCAGGAATGGTCTTTTATTATTCCACACATTACCACGTGAGGCTAATGTGTTAAAATAACCAACACTTCTACAATGTTTAGGAACCCAGATGGCACAATGGTTAAACAATAACTGCCAAATGAAGAAAGAAAATAGCCGTTCCTTATAAACACTCAAATTCAGACTTACTGACTCACTGCTAACCCTCCATTGGTTTCTGAGGCTGTAAATTACAATGGGAGGAGACTGTACATCTTTCTCCCTTGGTGCCCCTGGTGGATTTGAACCACCAGAGACACAAAGCTTTTGGGTTTATAGTGCAATTTGCTACAGACTACACCATCAGAGTTTTCTTAAAGATTATAACCTAGGAAATCCTATAGGACAGTTCTACTCTGTCCTATAGGGGTTACTAAGAGTTAGATTACACATGACAATAAATGGCTTATTGTATTTTAAGCCTTTATATATACTGTCTTAGGTTCTCACAACAACCTAATAATGCAAATATTACTGTTATCGCCATTTAGGAAGTAATAAAACTGTAGCACAGAAAGGTTAAATAACTTTTCTAAGGTCACATGGGTGGTAAGTGGTCTCTTCAGGCAGACCACCTCAGAAATTCTTGACTTTGACCACTATACCACTTTATTTCGTTTTTTCTTTTTTTTTGCATTTCCATTCATTCATTGTTGCACTTTCTCCCTGCCCAGCCCTTCCCCCTGCTCCCCTCCACCCCAGTTCGCTGCTCTCTTTGAAAAGTAAAAGAAAAATTCTTTCTTTGATATACAATCCCCCCCGCACCCCTCCCACTGCCCCAAGTACACTCCACTATGCAATTGTGGACTCTTGTAATAACCATAATATCCTATCATACATTGCTTTAAAATTATTCTTTCCCTCATCTGTTTCAATGCAGTATACACAATTTATCCAATTTTTTTTTATTTTTGTGTGAGTGTACCATCAAATCAGATCTGACTTGTACAGGAGGAGATTGTCCCTCCTTTTCCCAGCAGAGCATCTGGTGGATTCGAACCGTGTGCCTCTGGGATTGTAGTTGCAGCTCCTTGCCACTAGGCCACCAGAGCTCCCCAATTTATCCAATTTTTCTCAGTCTTACCCCAACCCTGATATCTGTTCCATTTTACAGCAGTGGCACCATGCAGTATTTGTCCTTTTGTGACTGAGATATTTCACTCAGCATAATGTCCTTCAGGGTCACCCATTTTGAATAATATTGCATGAGTTCCTTGTTTTTCAATGCAGTGTAGTATTCCATTGTCTGAATATACCACACCTTCTCTATCCATTCATTTGTTAATGGGCACCTGGGTTGTTTCTAACTCCTTGCTATTGTGAACAAAGCCACGATAAACATGGGTGTGCATATATCTGCTTGGATGTCATTTATGGTCTCTTTGGAATATATTCCCAGTAGTGGAACTGCTGGGTCAAATGGTATCTCTATTTGCAACTTTTTGAGAAAGCGCCATCCCACCTTCCACAGTGGTTGCACTATTTTACACTCCCACCAACAGTGAATAAGGGTTCCAAT
This sequence comes from Elephantulus edwardii, assembly GCF_000299155.1. Taxonomy (NCBI): domain Eukaryota; kingdom Metazoa; phylum Chordata; class Mammalia; order Macroscelidea; family Macroscelididae; genus Elephantulus; species Elephantulus edwardii. The sequence goes on along the minus strand of NW_006399962.1, from coordinate 2,181,626 downwards.
TTCTCCACAACCTTGTTTGTTGCTTGCTGTTCTGTTAAATTTTGCTCTTCTGACTCGGGTAAGATGATATCTCATAGTTGTTATACCACTTCATTTCTTGAGAACATCATAGATGCTTAAGAAACAATCACCCACACACTTATCGCAGTCGAGTCAGAACTGACTCCTAAATCACCTTCTAGCGGGTTTTCAAAGGTTGTAAATTGCATGGAGATGTCCAATTTTTTCCGGAAGAGCAGCTGATGTAGCAGCTGGTGGATTTGCCTTTGGGTTGGCACCTTATCCACTATGCCACCAGAGCTCCCTCAATAAACACAGTTTTTGTTAAATAATGAAACCGTTCTGTAGGTCAGCTTTAACACAGTCTAGAATCCCCACTCATAGCTGATCAAGAGCACAAACTCTTAAGCCAGAGTCTACCTAACTACTGCCATCAAGTCAATTCTGATTAGTAAAGATTCTGTAAGACAGAGAGTAGAACTATCCATAGTTATATCCAAGGCTATAAATATTTATGGGAGCATACATACTGCTTCATCATTTTCTCTTGCCTGGGCTCAAATTCTGTTCAGCTACTTATTAGCTAAGTGATCTGGATTGCTGAGAGTCAGTTTCTTGTTTGTAAACTGGAGATATGCTGTACATTAGTGGTTCAATGGTAAAATTCTTACCTTCCAGGTGGAAGAAATTATTCCAAATCAATGCATCTCATGCACAGATACCACCCACCTGCCATAGAAATTTTGTGTGTTGATATGGTGCTGATGCTTGGGAAAGTGGAGAGTAAACAGAAGAGGGGAATATCTTCAATGAAAAAGCTTAAGCAAGGCAGAAATTGTCAAGATGGCACAGATTTGAGCAAAGTTTCAATCTTTTCTACAAAGGATTGCTGTGAGTTGGAGTCAACTGATTCCATGGTACCTAACAACAATATGGAGCTGAACAGGTTTTAGCAGAGCTTCTAAGATCAATTAGGAAGATAGCCTTAATGATTGTCTTACTTATGTAGAGCTGCTGTAACAAAATACCACAAGTGTATGGTTTCAGCAAACAAAACTATTTTCTTATAGTTTAGGAAGCTGGAAGGGCAGGTCCGGGGTGCCAGATATAGGAGGCTTTCTGTGTGTCCTGGAGGAAAGTCCTTGTTTCCTTCAGCTTTTATCTTGTAGGCCTGGTATTCCTTGGAGATCTCCATACATCTTGACCTTCCCCTGTGCCAAGGATCTTCCTAAAGCATGGACATGGCCCACAAGATGTGTTGTACTCTTAGTCTTTTTCCTTGGTGATCCAAGGATACCCTTCTCTGCTACTTTTTCTCTCCCTTTATCTCTTGTAAGGTAAAAGGTGTTATAAGTCATACCCTAAGTTAACTTCTCTTGCTCAGGAATGTGAGGAGATTAAGAACGCAGCACACAGCACACACACACACACACACACACACACACACACACACCTATTACTGCTACAATTAATTGGCTTATCAGATCACAGGGAAACTTTTCATAACTTCTACTTTTAATACTACATACACTTATCTGTGGAGGACATGATGCTGTCTATGATGGTGATCTACTTTTGCAAATCATCTGAAGAAAGTCCTTTGAATCACAGCAATCTAATCTGCAGCTGACCATGGAGATGGCACAGAACTGGGGCCACCTTACACTCCATTGTGTGTGGGGACTTCAGAAGTCAGCAACCAACTACAACAAAATGGGGACAATGAAAGGACAGTCAAGAGGATTATATAAGCTAATACAAAGTGCTTAAAGGAGTTCCTGGCTGAATAAGTACTATTCAAGTATCAGGCACCTTCCCCCCAAACCCACTTCAGTTTCTGAGTGAGAAGAACAGAAAATTGAGGGAATATCTAGCTCCTACCCATAAAGTATTTGGTGCTGCTGCTGGAAATATATTCATTAGAACTTAACATGGAATTAAATAAATCCTAGATAATGGCACAAAAGCATGCTGAGCCAGGAGTAACTTATAAAGACTTAGTGAAATAGGGAAGTCTTTCAGAAGAAGGTAGAGAATTCTCTTGTAGAGTAAGTTTTCATTTAATGGATTAAAAAATGGTAAATGACATGCTACTCTGAGGGTAAAACATAATATGTGTGAAGGAGCAGGCTTCATTTAGAGTTTAAAAATAGTTTAAAGTAAATAAAGATAAGATGGACAGATGGCCATGAACTGTGAGTCTCTTGAACATTAAAATCCTGCATTTTTTTGGTTTTTACCTGTCTTTCCTAGTGGTTAACCCACTTTTGGTTTATTGTGACAATAATATGATTACCAGATCTTAAGTTTACTTGTCCCAACTCATTTAATCTTCACAGTCTCAACATAATGTAATGTAGGTCTTATTGTTGCCATTTTATGAAGGTAGAAACTGAAACTGACTCAAAGATTGTTTCCATGGCCAGGGTCATATAGCTTGCAAGTTCTCCTGACTTCAAAGTCTATATACATAAAACAGAACAAAAGTCTATATATTTTCACATATTTGCTAATGAATGAATACAACATTCAGGTCAAAGGAGGCCTAATCTAAGGTGAAGTTAAAAAAAAATTGGAGGTGAGAATGACTGATGCCTAGATTTCACCTTTTATATTTAAATATTTTAGCTGAAAGTTTTTATTCCAATTTAAGCTATCAACTACACCATAGTGTGAAAGAAAGATCTGAAAATTTTTCTTGCTGGAATAAGAAAAGCCTCAGGCTCTAGGGAAACTAGAATAGGGAAAAGTAGAAACCAAAAGGCCAAGGATGATGGGAACTCTGGAAATTATGGATTAGACACCCTGTACTTCACGTTCTACTCAGGGTCCATTCAAATGTATTAGGTTTCTATCTGGAAATGTCAACCCCTGTGTCTGCTCAATCTCTTTAGTGGTTATCACTGTCTATAACTTCTGTTTTCATTATCCATTGCTTAAAAAATAAATGGAAAATGAATAAGGATGAAAATGTTGGACAATGAATAGAGATGACAGAAGAATTGAAACCTTTGAATTGTGGTGTTGGAGAAAAATATTGAATATCCCATGAAGGATAATCATGGAGGAAGCACAAGCAGTATGCTTCTTAGAGGTAAGGATGGTGAAATTTAATCTCACATACTTCAAGCATGTTGACAAGAGGGATCAGTTTTTGGAAAAAGACATCATGATGAGAGAGATGGGAAGTCAGAGAAAGAGAGGACAATGTCCAACAAAATGGATTGACAGTGACGGGAACAATGGACTCAAGCAGGTCAGAAATTATGAGGACGGTGCAGAATAGGATCAAGTTCAGATCAGTTGGTTACTATGAATCAAAATTGATTCAAAGGCACCTAACAACAACAATTGCTACACCCCTGAAGAGTAGTAATATAAAACAATAATGATTTCTTATTTACCATTATTTTGTGGTTTTACTTGGCTCATCTGGACAATTCTGCTCCTCAAGATCACTCTAAGATGGACTGTCTGTTTATTCAGCAGTCCAGTCCCAATTTCTTTAAAGTGAAATAGGGCTTCCAAAAGAACAATTCTCAATGTGTAAATGGTCATGAGGCTTCTGCTAGCTAATATCCAATTGACAAAACAAGCAAGGCATATGACCAAGCTGAAAATTGGGATAGAAGGGAATTCCACAAAGATGTGGAAACCTGTTAGTTTAATGAGTTAAGCATTGGACTGTGAAAGGGCTATTGTTCAAATCTTCTAGCTGCCCTGAGGAAATAAGAGGATGCAGTCTGCTACCATAAAGATTTATAGCCTTAGAAACTCTATGGGCAGTTCTCTTATGTACTGTAGGGTTGCTGAGAATTTGGAATAGACTTGACAGCAGTGGTGAGTTAATATAGCACTCTCCTCTGGACCCTAATTAATGTCTCTACAGTATATGGATAACAGCTGTGGTAGCCTAGAGGTAAGAAGCTGCGCTGCAATCCTGAAGGTGCACGGTTCAAATCCACCAGTTGTTCTTCCTGTTCGATTCATTCCCTCTGAAAACCCAGTGGAGGGTTGCTTCCAATTCGACAGTACACAACCACAACCATATGTGGATAAAGAGTTGTGCAACCAAACCAAAGGGCAAGCAGTTCGAACCCACCAGCAGCTCCACAGGTCAAAGATGGATAATCTCCTCTCTACAGTTTACTGCCCCGGAAAACCCACTGGAGAGTCAGCTATGAGTAAGTTCTAACTAAGTGGCACATAACAGAAACAACCAAATCCAAAATATATTCATTCTCTCTCAAGACCTCCCTCCCCAAATATTATCCTATTATGGCACTGGGCAGGCTTAAAATCTCATCTGAATCTGGTGCATGTTATGAGTCAGCTGCCCCTCATGCAATTCTTCAGGTGCAGGGTCTTCAGTGTTGCAGGATTAATTATATCAGCTCACGAGAGCCACTCCTGCACTCTCAACTTCTCATCACATTGGTAGCTTGAAATCAGTCTTAGGGGGAATATTTATACAAAAATTGGTAAACACTACAAACTGAGCTTCCCTCGCCCTTTCCAGAGACCAGTTGTTAAACATTTACCAGCATAGCTCTGCCTGTGACCTAAAAATACAAATTATCTTCCTCCCACACATTTTACTTATGATGTTGAAATAGTTACCAGAGAACCATGACAGGCACTCCTGTTCAGAATGGAAGATGTAGTCATTGATCCATAGAAATTCTAGTCTCTGGCCAAGTATGTGTCTCTGTCCACTCCAAAATCAAAGTTCTCCGGGTTAGGACCTAGTCTTCTCACAGGTAGACTTGTGCCATAGATCCCCATTGTTCCCATTGGCTTCTGGATTTGCCCTCACTCTGTGAGATGGTCTTCCTTTTCAATACGAAATGGTCCATGTTTTCAGCAGAGTAGTTTTCTTGGCCAGCTTCCTGCCCAAAGATGTTAGGGGCCCAGAGACTTCTTTTCATTTTGAATTGCAGCTGCTCTTTTCAGCCCAAGCTGGTGTTGCTTTCACTATTAAAATTCTCTATGGGCCTTCTAAATTAGAAAATGGTAGTCTACTTAATTAGACAAAAGGCACCCCACTCTGTCAAGACAGATACCTCTCCGGGGAAGAAGTGGAAAGAGGGCTCTTACAATGTGGGATTTGTAATCAATGTCACAAAGCAGAATGTGTATGAATTCTTGACTGAAAAATCAATTTGTTCTGCAAACTTTCACTCAAATCACAATAAAAAGTGATTTAAAACAAAACAAGCAAACAAAATATGTCTCTACTTCAAGCTACAAATAAGAGTATTGGGACAACATGCTTAAGAGTCTTAAAGCTTCTTTATCTTGAGAGGGTCCTTAAAGCATCACTTTAAATTTAGATCTTACTGGAGGGTTTACGGCTGACCCTTATTCCTTTATTTGCTTTGCTCTTCTCTGAAGCTTTGTTCCACTGGTAGCCGCTTGGGTTTGATTTTACTGAATTAGTGAGGTAATTTCTTTCTTTCAGAATCTCTTACCAGATGAGAAGGCAAGAAATGAGAAATGCTTTTCTCTTACGATCTAACAAGTCCTGGGTTAGAAACATTTTCTCTAAATCTTGCCTAAATATTGAACAGGTCCTTTTTTAGTTCATCTCTCTCCTGAAATACTTTATCACAGAGAGCTAAAACAATTAGCACTTTCCGCATTCTTCCTGGAAATATCTTCAAATAAATTCACAACTTTGTAGATATCTTTTCTATCTTCTAAGCTACCAGAGGCGAGGCGATAGCCTATATCATAACATAGGTCCCCGTTTCTCTTGCTTCTGATAACAGTTTCCCCACTGCTCTTCCAGTCTGCACTGTTTCTCACAGATTTTTGGTTTCTCTTATGGTAGCCCTTCACTTATTATCTGATTTTTTTTTTTTTAACTCCATGGGAAGTGTGTGTGTGTGTGTGTGTGTGTGTGTGTGTGTGTACATTTGTGTTTTAGATGACAATTTACATAGCAAATCAGAGATTCCCATTTAACAACTTTTATACAAATTGTTCTGTGACATTGGTCACAATTTTCACAATATGTCAACATTCTCATTATTTCCATTCTATTTGTTCTGTTTCCATTGATCTCATTTCCCTGACTCTCCTTGCCTTATCATCTTTGCTTTTGGGTAAATATTGACAGTTTAGTCTCATAATTGATTGCTTAAGGAAGCATATTAAGGATGATTGATACTGTTTATTTTATAAACCAATCTGTTATTTAGTTAAGTAGCTTCGGTTCCAAGTTCAATGGATATTTTAGTAAGATAGTCTCAGGGGTTCCTTTAGTCTCCATTTGTCCTGAAAGGTGCTTAGACACGTCTAGGAAGTCACTGCAAGGAGTCCTGATGGTATAGTTTGTTATGTATTACACTGCTAAAATAATGGTAGGTGGTTCAAATCTACCAGCTGCTCTGGTAGAGAAAGATGGACAAATAAGTTCCAGTGTCCCTACAATCTCACCACAGCACTTCGTTTTTAATACTAATTTCTTTTTCAATTATTGGTTGATGAATAAATTACGATAGTGTAGTGATTAAAATACCTGGCTACTCACCTCACTACCATCTTCAAGAGAAACATAAGACAACATTGTGTTTCCACAAAGATTTGCAGCCTTGGAAACCCTAAGGGGAAGTTCTTCATCCTGTAGCTTTGCTATGAGTTGAACTGATGGTGAGTTTGGGTTTCATTGACATATAACAAACCACTTCAAAACACAGAGGCTTAAGACAGTAACTATATTCTTTCCTGTTATTTGGTAATTTGAGTGAGTTTTTATAGTTTATGTTGTTGTGGTTGCTAGATGCCATCAAGTCAACTACAACTCATAGCGATCCTATGAACAACAGACCTGTCCCCCACCACCCTCACAATCTCTGTCCTGCTCAAGCCCATTATGGGCTTCTCAACCCATTTCTTTTAAGGTCTTCCTCTCTTTCGCTGACTCCTCTACCTTTCCCAGCATGATGTTCTCACTCTAAGGAGCAATTCCTCCTGAAAATATACCCAAAGTAAGTTATCTGCTCTATGTGGTGTAATTAAGGTCAATTAATACAGCTGCTGGAAGCTGGGAACTTAACTAGGACTGGACCATCTAAGATGGTTTCTCATCTCCCAGAGTCTTTCCCCACATGTTATTTTCATTCAGCAGTAAAGCTCAGTTTTCTTTATACCATGATGGCTGGCTTCCAAGAGGACAAAACCTTAATATGTAAATACTTATCAAGCATTTGTTTGTACTACAATTGCTAAGGCCCCATGGCCAAATCAAGTCATGTGGCCAAGTTCAGTCTTGATGGAGGAATGAACTGCACGAAATAATGAATATTGGGATGTGTTGTTCAATAGTATAACAATCTACAACAGCTCCTACTGGCCATGCATCTGCTGTAACAAGGATAAGTTAAAGAATTCTAACAGTGGCCTTGCCAGAAAAGAATAGTTGGGCCAATCAGACTCTTCTTGCTGAATTAGGACATTGGAAGGTCTATTTTCTTAGCTAGGAGCAAAATAAGAGGCCTTTTAGGCACAGAATCTGGGTCCATTATTTTAGGACCAAGGACGCTGAGTGGAGAGAGAAGAATGGAGCAGATTTACACAGAACGAAATGAGAAACCCTTTCAGTCTTGTTGAGAGTTGCCATATTTCTGATTTTCCAAGTCTCTCCACTTTTACTTGAAAAAAAAACACAACAAAGGGCACTGAGGCCACACCATAATGGGCATTTACTGTTTACTAAAAGAATCTGGACTTTATTCACCTTATAAGGCTTTTAGTACAATAAATTTTATGACCCAGTCAAGTTTTTTTAAAAGAATTCTGGTGTTAATGCAAAAGAAAAAGAAATGAAAGACCATTAATTCAAGGAATGTTTACTGAGCACTTATTATGTATCAGGCATTAAGAATACAATGATGAACTATACAGGTAAAATTTCTCCCTTCATCATGGAGCTCCCACCATAGTTCAGAGAGAAGGAGGGATAGAAACAGCACACAGTAAACAAATTAAAGAACCAAGAGAGAAACACAATGTATAAGAATAAAAATATTCATTTTAGACCAAATAAAATATTCATAATAAATATTATGAATATTTTATAATAAAAAGAATAAAAATATTCATAAAAATAAATGATCATTTAAAAAAATAATCAAGAGAGTCAAGTGACTAGGAAGACAGTTAAGCAGAGTGATAGAGTAGAAGTGAATACTACTTTAGAAAAGGCAATCAGGAAGCCTCTCTGACAAGAGTGCTAATGCCCAAAAGGATTCAGTTACACAAAGATCTCAGGAAGGGTCCAGGCAGAGTGATAGCAAGTAAAAACGCCATGAGGTTGGTAAAAGCTTTGTGAATTCAAGAAGCAGAAAGAATATAGTAACTGAAGGGCAGGAAACCTTTGAAGGGTCTTAAACTGAGGAGCACTAAAGCTGATCATGTTGTTAGGTGCCATCGAGTTGAGTACGAATGACATGAAGAGTAGATCTGAACCTTGTCCTATTCTGTGTTATCCTCATAATTTCTAACATAAAACAAAAGTGATATGATTTATTGGGAATGGACTACTTGGGAAACTATACCATATTCAAGAAAAGATAATGATTATTTGAATTAAATATAGTAGAAGAGATGGAGTAGGGATCTCTGGTGATCCAGTGTCAAGAAGCTGCATTGTAAACCCAAAGGCGGCTCCATAGAAGACAAACAATCTTCTCCCTTGTGATTTACAGCCCCTGAAAACCCACTGGAGGGTCAACTACGAGTCAGTTTTTATTCAGTGATACACAACAACAGAAGAGGTGAACAGAAGTAAAATCATATTCTGTATTGAAGATAGAATGGACACATCTTGCAGATAATTTCAAAGTAAGAAACTAAGAAAATGAAAGTTTTGACTCAAACAATGCATTTACAGAAAAGGAGGACACTAGAGAGGGATAATATTGCATTGGAGAAGAACAAATCTTTGAAAAATTTACATGTGAGGTATCACTGAATATCTAAGTAGCATATCAAATTGGCAGCTGGGCATACATACAAGTCTGTGGCTCTGGGAAAGGTTAGGGCCTGATATATAGGGACGTAGACAAAGATATGCAGATGTTGTTGTTGTGGGCCAGTGAGTCAGAACTGACTCATAGCTCACCCTCCAGCAGAATTTCAGGGGCAGTTAATGAGACAAGAGGAAATTCCCATGCTTCTCCTGCAGGGAAGCTGATGGATTTGTCTGTATGCCTTTGGGATTGCAGCACAACATTTTTTTTAATTAATTTTAATGAACATTCACAGAGATTTGGGATTTCCATACATTCACTGTTGCATTTTTCTCCCTGCCCACCCCTCCCCACAGTTTTCACTTTTCTTTGAAAAGTAAAAGAAAAATTATTTTATTGTTATAAAATCCCTTCCCCCTTCCCGAGTGTACTCCACTATGCAACCTTCATTCTGGACTCTTGTCACAACCATAATAATTCAGCACAACTTCTGACCACAGAGTCCCTCTACAGATATATAGAGATAAATATTTGGGAGTCATCTGGGTTTTTTTTTTAAATTTAAGCTCCTGAGAATCAATAAGATCATTGTAAAAGAGTATATAGGTGAAGACATGAGAGTTTAGGACTTACAGCATTTAGAGAAACCACCAGTAGAGACCAAGGTGGAAAGACCAGTATCACAAAAACCAAGAAAAGGAAACATTTCAGGAAGAAAACGGGTGTGCTCGCTTCAGCAGCACATACAGTAAAATTGGAATGATACGGAGAAGATTAGCGTGGCCCTGCACAAGGGTGACACGCAAAGTCGTGAAACATTCCATTTAAAAAAAAAAGAAGAAGAAGAGAATAGTTAACTGCATTATACACCAAGTAAATGAATATAAAGACATGAAATCACTGGATTTAACAATGTGGAAGGTGTTGGAAGGATCTGAGAAGAGCAGTTTCAGTGGAGTGAAGAAATGCAAGTCCAGTTAAGCTATTTCAATAAGGTAGATGAGGAATGATGAGGGAAATTTAGGCAGTATTCACGGGAATATAAGACATATTGGTACTGGATGCTGGATCTAAATAATTGCTAGAAAGACAGACAATTATGTGAAAGAAAAGGTAGAGATTTATTAGAGAATAAGAAAACCCTGTAAGGGGAGAACACACAGGACCGAGGAGGAACACAAGTATATCCCTCCAAGCAATAAATGCTCAGAGCTTTTCTAGGGTTGTTTCTTACAGGAGGGATGCTTTTCAGGAATAAATAGAGATGTGGTATTACATAGCTTTGCTCAGATGACCAAAACTCTCCTTCCTTTGTGTACACACACAACTTTGAAATAGGCTCTGGTGCAAGGGAATCTGGGAAATGGTGACAAGACTCATTGTAGGATATTGGCATATTCAGACCTCGCTCTGGCCTCTGGTTTAAGTCCAGTTCCCTTTTTTGAACTTCCATTTTAGGTCACAGCCTTGTCAGGTAACTCCTTGTCGTGCATGTGTGAAATCTAGTTTCATCCAGTTTTGTTTGTCTTCCCAAAAACATCTTAGTTCTGGGTTTCTAACATAATCCCCCTAAAATATCAAGACAATGTCCATGTGACACCAAACCCTTGGTGTCTCTCATAAATTTGTTTTAACAAATACTTAGATAATTGTGTTTCAGTAAGTTTGAGCAAATCAGAATGCTAGGATGTTTGAGTAAGGAGATTTTTTTTCTTTTTCTTTCTACTCTGCTAATTCCCGAGATCAATGTATGAATATTAGAAGCATCATAGTAAAGGACAGGGAGGTCTTGTGGCCTAGTGGCAAGAAGTCACACAGCAGTCCCAAAGGCATGAGGTTTGGTTCATATCCACCAGCTGCTCCAAGGGAGAAGGACAGTTAATCTCCTCCCATGTAACTGGAGTCTAAGGGTAGGTGTGTTGGAGGCAGTGAGATTGGCTCAGGATAGGGCAGCATTCAATTATTGTACATCGTGTCACTATGAGCCACGAGCAACTCAATGGCAAATAACAACAACATGCAATTTACTGCCTCTGTAAATCTGCTGGAGGGTCTGCTACCAGTCGGTTCAGACTCAACAGCATGCAACGACAAGAAATAGTAAAGGACTGGGTGGAGAATGAAGGAAGATCATGGACTTTCTAAAGATAATAAGGAAGGTAGTGCTACTGCCAGTTCAAATAACAAAAAGACAAGTTTCTTGAGAAGGACATCCATGTCACAAAACTAAGTAGTTAGAGATGTGTGCCAAATGCTTGATAATTCCAAAATCTGTATGTCCTGTCCAGATGTGAAAAATAGTCTGGACTAGATATATAGATTTCAGAATGAAAAAAGATTGTGTTGGCTGCCCAGGTGCATAAGTAGGAGCTAACTTTTGTATATAGTATATAAAAATAAATGTTAAAGACAGATTTTTTAAGAACTCTTATACTAAAGGAATAGTCAGATAAAGAAAAACCAGCAAGGAAGCTGAATCATAAGATAACTGAAACATGGAAGCCAAGGCAGAAAGATTTTCAAGGGAAAAAGTCATCAGGAATGCTAAGTGTCAGAGAGAGTTCAAGTGTAAGGAAGTCAGAGAGACAGCTGGGAGACCCAATACTCGGAATAACTGAGGCTTCTTCTGTCCACAGGTTTTTCCACCATCAACCAGACGCGTCTTGATTTCCACTTCTCATCTGATAAAACTGCTGGGGTCTTGGAGGTCCAGAAGGCCAGTTTCACCTTCTTTGTGCAGTTCCTTCCCAATGCTACTGGAACTTTGACAGTGAAGGTCCTTGTGCCAGGCTCACACAATACCAATCTTACCTTGGTCCCCAGGCACCTGCTGGAGGCAGATGCCAGTGGCTGGTACCAGCTCTTCCTGGGCCCCGAAGCTCTGGCTGCCTGCAGCCAAGGGCACCTGACCCTGGAGTTGGTCCTTGATGACCAAGCACAGGGCTCAGTCATCCTGGATGAGGCTACCCACAGACCTTTTGTGGCAGCCCAAGTTAGAGTTGGAGGGAAACATCTTGTTCGCCGGCGAGGTATTGATTGTCAGGATGGGTCCAGGATGTGTTGTCGACAAGAGTTCTTCGTGGATTTCCGTGAGATTGGCTGGCACAACTGGATCATCCAGCCTGAGGGCTACGCAATGAACTTCTGCACAGGGCAGTGCCCATTGCATGTGGCAGGCATGTCTGGCATTGCTGCCTCCTTTCACACATCAGTGTTCAATCTGCTCAAGACCAATACAGCAGGCACTGCTGGAGGTGGCTCATGCTGTGTGCCCACTGCCCGGAGGCCCCTATCTCTGCTCTACTATGACAGAGACAGTAACATTGTCAAGACTGACATACCTGACATGGTGGTAGAGGCCTGTGGATGCAGTTAGTCTGCACAGTGCACATAGCCCAGGTGGGGGCAGGAAAATATGCATTTACAGAGGTACCTGTCCTTGAGGTGAAGATGCAACTAACTCCATTACTGCCTCGGGCCAGAAATTCTTTTTCCCCCAAGAAACCCATGGAAATGATCCCACCTTTGATTTGAGAACTCATCTAAGGAGAGTCCCTTAACTAATTCCATAACTACAGCCTTTCTTCTGGTACTAGTCCATGCAACGAGCCCACATACTCAATTCTACCAGCCTTAGTTCACCACTAATTTATTCAATAGCCCACTGCCTCCTGCCTTTTGCACTCAATGCCCCCACTCCTACTCTAGGATAAATCGACCCAGCCCTTTCCACTGATTTTCTAGATCTCCAGAAAGTGAGTTTTGCCTGCACTCCTCCTTAATACTGTGTCTTGAATCCATTTCCTCTGGCCTGCCCAGGTGGACTGCTAATGCTTCTTTGTACATCCCTAGCTATTATTCACCCTTCCCAGTTCTGCTCTAGGCCCTTGGGAGCTGACCAATCCAAGCTATAGTGTTTGACTTAGGGAAGGCAGACAAAGATGAAAGAATAAGACAGTACAAAGATCTGGATATTTCTCACTCCTGGCCCCTCTCTACTTAAATATGGTAGTTCTATGTGACTGTGGCTGTGTCCCTTCAGTTCCTGTTTGGCTAAATCTTTCCATGACTCTAGCTCTGCCTAAGTTCTCTTATCACTACTTCAAAGGTAGGGGTCATAATGGCTTTTCACTCTTGTTCATCTCGATGTGTTTCAACATCCTTGTTGGTTCTCATAACCCCTCTGTAAATAATTTCTTCACTAAGCCCTCTTAATAAAGCAAATATAGGCAACTGAGTGTGTCCCCTGTCTCTTGAGGACCCTGACTGATGCCCAGATAATATGGAGTCTGCCTGCCTTGAACACTTCCCTCTCTTCACACTGATTCCTCAGGGCTGAGCTATTAAATCTTTCCATCTCATGCTGCATGTCTCACCCTCCCCCACACTCTCTCCTTTTCTTCCTTAATCCCCCTCCACTCTCCCAGGTTTACTGTCACTGGTCTCATAGCTAATACAGACTCTGTTTTACCTATACCTCTCTTCAGTCTCTGCTTTTCCCAAAGATCAGTCAAGAAGCCAGGCCAACAACCTGTGGGCATGCACGTGGTAGGAGGCAGAGCCTAGCTCCAGGAGCTGGCGGCCAGGACCTCTGACTCACCTCTCCTCATTGACCACCTAAGTTCCATCCAGGAGTCCTGCCTGGATGCTGGAACTGACCCAGGGACACTGGATTGGGAAAGAGAGGAGAGGAAGGGCTGGATTGAGGCGAGAGAGGCATTTGCCCTGAGGCTGGGTCCTCTTTCACCTTTGCTCTTCTTCCATCACCTCTTCCCTTAGGTTGGACAGCCCTGAACCATGGGGTCGATATTGTCTGCAGCCAAGGCCGAGTTTGCGCAAAACCCATGTGACCTTTTGAGAACGTGCTGTCTATATTTGTTTAACTCATAACTCCCTCTTACTGGGGTAAGGGGTCCCCAGAATAGAAACTCTACAGGAGAAAGTCCGAAAGGGAGCCTCCTTGGGGTGGGAGCTGTACATCTAAGTTTTTTGTCTAATATACTCTCTGTCTTTTAGGACCTTTCTATCTTCACCTACTGTCTGGTGTTCCCTGCTCCTCCACACCAGGTCTTCAAAAATCTAACCTCTTTCCTCCAACTCCAACTTCAGTCCTCAGAGAGATAACTGGGGGCTCACTTTGGGGGAAAAATGTTTACGGAGATACAAAGTTCAACAATCAAGATGATATTTTAACTCAAACTTTTAAAAAATATTATGAAAAACTCATAATAAGCAAAATAACAGATTTGTAAATAACAAGATTAATGTCATTCCATTTTGGCTCTGCCTTTTGTGAAATGAGGAAAGAACAGGCTTATCTTTCTCCCAGGCTTTTCCTTCAGAGCCCTAGGACCCCAATACTAGACTCCATCAAGCTTTTCTCATCGGGACAAGATAGCCACTTCAGCTTCTTCTGCTTCCTTATCCACCCCCAAGCCTGTCACTAACCCTAGTCCCCAACCAGGTTGGTGGTAGGGCAGGCCGTTAGGCAGATGGCTGGGGTATTTATAACCTCGGGAGCACTTCTTGGGAAAAGTGACTAAGATGCTAAGAGCATATTTATAGCCGAGTTCTGACGTAAGTGTCAGTGGGGAGGTAGGGCCAGGCCAGGCACAGCAGCAAGGGGGTGGGAAGAGCTGGAAATTGGGGGCACCCAACAAAGTGAGGGCGGGAGAAAGGTGGGGTCAGTGACTCCTTCAGTCAATTCTTGTTGCTTCCTCTCTCGTATCTCTTAGCACGAACAGGTAAGTCTCTCAGGCACAACTATGCAAGCGTGCAAACCTCCACTTTGCAGCCTGTTTTTTTAGAGAGAGAAAAAGGCTGTCATTCACCAGCCCTGCATAACAGATAGGATACTGGAATTTGGGGCAAGCACTGTGCAGGGGAGCTTGAACGTGCTTCCCGGGTTGGGAGAGAAATGCAGGGTGGGTAGGAAGGTATAAGAGCCTCATGGTCCTTTCTTCACATTCTTGCATTTTCTAGGAAGAGCCTGGCACCTATCATCAGGTTCCGTTGCCACGTGTCAGTACGATGAGGTCCAAAACCAAAGGTAGCAGTGATTTGGATGCTGGAGGCAGTGTCTTCCTGGTGGAATGGGAATAGGAAGGTGGGGCGAGAGTAAGGGACGGGACAGGGACAGAGGAACCAGCTCCCCTTCTCTCCTAGTGGGGAAGCAGGCCTCCTTTAAGAGGCTAATGAATACCCCTTGCTCCCCATTCTTTAGAGCAGCCCTTTCCATGGAAGCTCCAGGTCAGCTGTTGGCCTGCTGCTGTCCAGTGGCACAGCATTGCCACATGGTGGACACTAGTGGTATTGGGGTCCCCTAATTGCAGCCAAACGGCCTTCTAGTGCCTTTTCTCAAACTGTCTAGCCATCTCTCTTGATAATCTCCAACTAAATAGGAGTGGGGGTAGAGGAGATAGATAAAAAAGTAGAGGCACATTTCCAAACCACACTCACTTCCTCCACAGTTTTCTTTCCCCAGATTCTTGGAAAATCTAGAGCATAAAGAAAAAAAGCTAGCATGAAGACAAACCTCAAGAAGTTCAAAAGTAGGAAGGCCTTGGTCCTTGTATTAAAGTCTGTAAGGAGAGGAGGTAAAGAGTATAGGGATTGGAACTGCACTCTCCTTGCTTTGCTCTCAGAAATCCTTCACTCCCCCATTTCTCACTAAAGAGAGAATTGGCTAAGACTACACCACTTCTAGGATGTCCCAGATTTACAGAACTCTCACAGTTGTCTAGAAGACAACCAACAGCTGGCTTAAGCCTTCCCAAGTCCCATGCCCTTCTGCCAGTCTTGATGGACTCTGTCCCACTGTGAGGTTGCATCACTGCCACCTTCTACCTCTGGGTTTCCCTACACATCACCACTTCCCCCACCCCACATACTGGCCTTCCTCCACATTATGCTTCAGTCCAATTGGACTCTGGGCTGCCAGCATAGGCAAGGTCAGGGAATGACTTTTGTGCCCTGTTGTACTGCCACCTCTGCTTGGCCTGGAGGACTCCGTCCCCCCTTAACTCCCACCCATGTAGAAGACCATTGCTGGAAATATAGGATCCAGAGTTCTCCTTCTGGCCTAGAATCCCTAGAGGAATTCCCCCCTGGGACTCAGAACTGCCTCATGGGATGTACTGTGGCAATGGTGGCTGGGTGAGCTAGAAAGACTTGGGGTATGCGGATATGGCCCTTCCCCACCTGGCTTGTACGGAATCCCCTCCCCCGTCCCAGACCTTGGGGACTGAGGATGTGAAATCATCCTCTCTTGCATCATGCATGTCCACGTTACCACTTCCCACCCCCATACCCCTACTTCAAACCCAGTCACCATGGCCAGATAGTGAAACTGGAGCTCCAAGGTGGGACCTCCACCCCTCTGCAGGGGGGTGATGGGTAGCACAGCTGTCCAATCAATGGGCCCCAGACACCGCTCTAAAGAGGCCCCAGATCAGAAGTCAGGCATAAGCTGTGAGGGTCAAACTGACAGACAAAGCTAAACACAGCTGCCCATTGGACGGTCCACCTTCTGCCTTCCTGAGTTCCAGGCAGAAGAAGACAGGTTGTTCTACTCTTAGTCAAGAGTAGGTGTGGCACTGGTGTCTCTGCTGCTGTGCCCTCATTGGTTCTCATGCAATAAGACTCAACAGAAGGAACAACTGTCATCTGAGCTGTCAAGCTCTTGATCCAGAGCCATCCACCAGGGATATGGATGTCCCATTCCAGTTGGTGCTGCTGCTCTGGGCACTGATGTGCACACAGGGAGCAGAGTCTGTGTGTTCCTCATGTGGGATCCCCACATTGGCACCACAAGCAGAACGAGCTGTGGTTCTGGAGCTGGCCAAGCAGCAAATCTTAGAGGGGCTGCATCTGACCAGCCCTCCCAGAATAACCCATGCGATACCCCAGGCAGCACTGACCAGAGCACTTCGGAGACTACAGCCGGGGAGTGTGAGTCCAGTGAATGGGGAAGAAGTCATCAGCTTTGCTACCATCACAGGTAGGTGAGGGAGAGACAGAACGCAGACAGGAAAAGAAAGGCAAACAGGGAGCCTGGCAGAGGAGGAGAAGGGATTGGGCTGAGATTGGATTGGAGGCTGGAGGCTGCAGGCCGTCCCTATTTCTTCTGAAGGTGAGCAAGGATTGAGCGAGTCATCTCAGAGAACTTCATCTCTGCTCACAGTTCTCTCTCCCTTTCTGGCAGATTCTTCCCCTTCAAGCTGCAGTTCCATGCTCACCTTCCACCTGTCCACTCCGCGGGCCCGCCACCTGTACCACGCCCGCCTCTGGCTACATGTGCTCCCCACCTTTCCGGACATTCTTAACTTGAGGATCATTCGGTGGATCCCAAGGAGGAGACGCCAAGGGTCCCGCACGGTCCTGGCTGAGCACCAAATGAATACCCCGGGCTGGCACGCCCTGACTCTGCCCTCTAGTGGCTTGAGAGGTGAGGCGTCAGGTGTCCTGAAACTCCGGCTGGACTGCGGATCCCTAGAGGGCAATAACACCGCTGCTCAATCATGGTCACGAATCCTAAATACAGTGGGCGACAAGCGGCCCTTCTTGGAACTTAAGATCAGGGCCAAAGAGCGTCGAGTGGGCCGGGCCAGGAGAAGGACGCCCACTTGTGAACCTGAGACCCCTTTGTGTTGTAGACGAGATCATTATGTAGACTTCCAAGAGCTGGGATGGCAGGACTGGATCCTACAGCCTGAGGGCTACCAGCTGAATTACTGCAGTGGGCAGTGCCCTCCACACCTGGCTGGCAGTCCTGGTATTGCTGCCTCCTTCCATTCTGCTGTCTTCAGCCTCCTCAAGGCCAATAACCCCTGGCCCTCCGGTACTTCATGTTGTGTTCCCACTACCCGAAGGCCCTTGTCCCTACTCTACCTTGATCGTAATGGCAATGTAGTCAAGACAGATGTGCCCGATATGGTGGTGGAGGCCTGTGGCTGCAGCTAGCAAGAACACTTTTGAGTTTGGAGTGAAAAAATCAAGTCAAGGGTTCCCGGGCAAAGGCATCAGATTCCTGATCAATAGACTATAGACTATCTAGTAGTATGACTGGACTGACCTTTATGTGACCCAAATGGACAATAATTTGTCCAGACTCCTGGCCTAATACCAGGCTGGTTGAAGTGTAGGGAGGTGGGTAAAGGATTTCTTCCAAAGAGGTCTACCCAGAAAGAATGATTTCCTAGTCTTAGCTCAATGAGATGATTATAGGGACAAGCAAGGGAGAAGAAAGAGTGAAAAATTCCTTCTTCTCTGCCAGCAAGAGAAAGTCCTCAGGCAAGGAAAAGAGGGAGCAAAGGGTCCAGCAGACTTGGGGCAGAGGAAAGGGGCTGGCCAAGGGTAGGGACTGTGGAAGAGATCTAAGGGGAGGTAAGAGTAAGATTGGCAAAGGGCTGAAGGATGAGTTGAGAGAGAGGGGTGCTGAGCCCCAGAGCAGTTTATCTGGTTTTCCCTGGGGTGCAAGACCGACTAGGGAGACAAACATTTATACTTTCTTAATAAAAATAAGAAAACAAAAATCCACAAGTGTGTTTAATGAAATGGGCTGAGGTAATAGTTGAGAACAACAATTTTTGAAGGATGGGCTGAAGACTCCTAGAAGAGCCTCTGAGATCCCTTCAGCGGTGTCCACAAGTCAAAACTTTTTTCGTAATAATACAAAGATGTTGTTTGCCTTTTTAAAGGTGTATTACCTTAAAAGAGTACAGTGGCGTTTCCCAGAACTGCATGACATGCCATTACATCATCTTTCTGACATCTTTATTAGTGGAATATGTGCTTGTATCTTCTTGTGTTTAAATTTTTTCCATTTTTATTTCTAATATGGTAAATTGATAGCTATGAACCACATAAGCAAAAATCTCATTTTTAAAAAATGAAAGATCTCTGCAGTTTTTTTCTGTTTGTTACCAATATTTTTTTTCAAGTGTAAAGTTGTCTTGAGACCAGAAAGTTTGTCATCAGAGCATATTCTTAAAGAGTGTTTCTTTCGGGAAGGGGCTTGTGGCTGGATTCAGCACCTGTAGGGTTCTTTCTGTTTGTTCTAGTGACCATTGGTCAGTCCTGACTGAAATGTGTTCCGTTAACCTGGGCCTGGGCCAATGTCACGTAACAAGTGTTGAGGAGGGGAAGCTCAAATAAGACTCCTTACCTGTTGGGTTTTTTCCCCCCTCATGACACCCGGAATGAACAGTTAACTCACTGACTTTTCAGGCCCAAAATGTCCTTAGGAGGTAGAGGTATTACGTAGAAGTCAGTCTGAGGAGTGACAGAAGTGGGAAAGGACTGTACCTCTGCTTCTACCGTCCCCCACTGCTTTGTATGAAAGTTACAGATGCTCCTTCCCCTGTACCTTCTGACCTAGGTGATACAATCCAATGGCACTAAGCACTCCCATATCTGTTCGGCACTACCGATCAGTACAACCTGCCGCTTCTAGTGCACCCCCTCCGTTTCGCTGGACTCACACATCCCCAGCCCTGAACTCCTAACTGGATTTTAGCAGGTTCATAAATGAAGACTCTACTCCTTCAGCCTCTTCAGGCCCCTCCACCTCCAAATAGGTTGTAAAAGATGTCATGTGCCTAATTTGCCAGCAGAGGGAGCAAAAAGCCCTAAAGAGCAGAAAGAGCAGGCCGCGGAGAGGTGCGGAGGTGGTCACAGTCTTCGGAACTTGTTGATGAAGTAAAGCTGGGTTTCTCCGGGAACAGTGCTTCTCGGGGAACAGTGCTTCAGGCTCAGGGCCTTTTCCGTGACCCATAAACACACAAACTGCGTCCAGTACTTCAACTGCTGCTTCTTTTTTATGCTCCATACACTCAACTTCCATCCATACAGGGTGTCTCAACTTGTTCTCAACTTCCAAATCCTACTCTGCCCCAATTTCTCCAAATTTCATCCAAAGGATGAGCTTGGCAGATAAACCCAGGGAAGCAGAATACTGAGTTAGCACCAATCAATGCTACCTGCAATATTTTCTAAAATGAAGTTTTTCGTTGTCTTACTCACCTTCCTTCCATGTTTTTCTCAGTCTGTTTTTCTACTTGGGGTTTAAGGGCGTCTTCGTGGATTGCCGATCCATTAATCCAGGCCGGGATTTGCTGCCTACCAGCAGCAGCGTGTTCACCGAGGGGGGGGTAGGCAGTATAGGGTCCCTCAAGGGAGGGGGAGGATCCTGGGGGTCCTGGGGGTGCAATAAGCCTGGCACCCCCTCTCTCCCTTCTAGCCACCTCGCCTCATCCTCAGGAACAGCAAGAGGGAGGGAAACAAGAGAGAGGTGTAGGGAGAGCGGGAAGAGCGGCGGCGCGCCAGCGGCTAGAGCGAGAAAAAGTTTTTGCAAAAGGAAAAAAAAGTTTGCGCTTCTCGCGGGTGGTCCCGGCTCGCGGCCCGGCGGGCTGGGCCGGCTGGAGGGCTGTGGGCCAGGTTGGGGGGGGTGGGGTGGCACTGAGGCTGCGCCGCCGTGGCCCTGTCCGCCCCCCCCTCCCCACTGTACACCCCCAGCCTGCACTCCAACCCTGGACCGCGCATCCCCAGCCCAGCGCCCAGACAGAGGTGAGAAGGGGGGCGGGCGGGGGACCACCTGGGAGCGGTGGGGGAAGGGTCCTTAGGGGATGCTGTGCTTCCTGGGGACTTAGCCATCCCAGAGGGAGACCTAGACACTGGGGCAAAATGGGGGTGGCAAAACCTGGGGTGAGAAATTAGAAAGTTAGGAGAATTGTTTTCATTTGCTGTCTCCCTATCTTTTGCCGTATCTCTCCCCTCCTTTTTAATCTTCTGAGTCTGATAGTCTGTGTATGACTGTCTCAAGGCGGCGGTGCGTCTCTTTGTCTGCCTCCACCTCTCCCATACATTAGAAACTTCTTACTTTCTGGAGTTGAGATAAAGCGGCTAGAGGGATGGCTAGCTGGAGTTCTGTGCGGTAGAAAGGGAACTCCAGGTGTGTCTGAGAGCCAGGCAGGAAAACGTCAGTGTTTCTAAAAGGAGGGGACCGAGGAGGAGGAAGCCCAAGGCAGGATGGGGATGTTTGTTGGGGATGGGCACTGGAGAGCGACTAGGCTTGGACCCCTGAACCGGTGTTGTGACAGATGTGCTCGTGGGGGTATATGTGTGTGGGGAAGAAAGAGAAGAGAATTTTCTAGCCTAGGCAGAGGACTGAAAAGGATCAAATTTAGGCCCTATAAAAACTCCCCGTGTATTAGCGACCCCTGAGTCCCAAGAACTGTGGGCAGACCGCTAAGAAAGAGATGTTGAGACCTTGTCTTGACCTAATGAACTCAAGACCACCAGGGCAGCTAGGGCCAGCCACAGGGAGACCCCTACTGGGACTGGGCTGGACCACGGGCCACTGCCAGCCTGCGCATCCCTTGCCCTCCCCTCTCTCAAACGGGAGCTGAGGACCGAGGCCCCTCCTCTGGCTCAGACCACCCTGTCTGCCCTTGCTCCCCGCCTCTGAAGCCTCTTTCAGGCCTCATGACCCCGAAACAATCTGCTCTAGGCAACTAGCTTTGGGGACAGGATTAGCGGAGGGGGACCCCTTAGATACTGGGTTCTGAGAGTTTAAGGGGGCTGGAGAACTGGGGTCTTCATAGGAGAAGAATTTACACCCCGGTAGAGGAGTAGGTTGGGCAATTTCCTGAGCGAGTAAAGGCAGGAATTAGGGTGGTTTTCCCTAGGGGGCGGGGTCCAGAGGACCCCCCCCCAATCTCTCTGTCATCCTGGGCCGCCGGCACAGACCCCGCCCTTGACGTCACTAGGGGGTTCCCGGGGGTCTGGAAGGGATTAACCCTTGGGAAGCCGGTTGCAATACCCTGGAGCCTAAAACTGTCCTGATCTCTCCCTCCTCTATACACTTTAATTTATTTACCCAATCATTTACGTAAATATTCTGGGTTATTTTTTACGTCCTACCCTGCCTTGGGGACTCTCCACTCTCCAATAGTGCCCCCCCAGGGAGCCACTGTCGGCTTTCTAGATGCACGGAGGGAAGAAGGGAAGAATGTATC
>NW_006399962.1:2144081-2159535 GCF_000299155.1 Elephantulus edwardii | reverse complement strand
TGGGCTCCCGGGCGGGCGGGGGAAGCAGAGCCGACTGCAGCCAGAGCCTGCGGCTGCGACTTGGGTGGGCCGAGGAGGCACGGGGGCGGGGAAGGCGGGACCTAGAGAAAGGGGGCGGGGCGACTCCTGGGAGTTGGGGAGCTGAGCTGGGTTGAGGTGGAGGACTCTAGAAAGTAAGGAGACACTGGAAATGATTTAGGGCTCCAGCTGGGGAACCTGGAGCTCCCGGCTCCAATCTGCATTCTCATCCACACTAAAAAAAAACAAAACAAAAAACCAAAAACACAACTTTAATGAAGCTGGAAAAGTTGGCGAAGTTTTTCTTTCATCAGTGTGAAGGGAAAACGTGCAGTGAGCTGTGGCACGCGTGGGCGAGGAGGGATGTCTTCCCTCTTCAGCTGTGGTCCTGGGTGCCTGGGCAGTGGGGCAGGAAGATGACGGAATAGGCACTATGGGAATTCTCTTTAGTGTTTGGGGGGTCTTTTGCGACCCCGCCTCCTTTCCCTGAGTGAGTCATAGAGGAAGAAGACGGAAGAAGTGCCCCTCCATCCAGCTGCCAGCCAGCTGTGTCGCCCCCCCAACATAAGTGCCAAGGTCGAGTTGGGAGGTCTTGGATGCAGGATCTGGATCTCAACTGCTAAAGGAGGAGTTAGGAAGGGCACGGCCCAGGCTTCAGGGCTCGGGTGGGGTCGTGGGGTCCGGGTTCCGCTCCCCGTTTTACCCCGCCCTCACCCTAAATCCCAGCATCCCGGGATCACCCACCGCGCCGGCCGGACCGCTCCCGGTTGTTCTCCACCCCACCCCGCCCCGCCCCACCCTCAGTCTTGGGAACCGGGAAGAACAGGGGTGGAATTTAAACTGGAGTTTGAGGAGCCGAGCAGCTAATGGTGCCTTATTCCTAACTCTTCACAAATAGATGATGTCTTTGGTTGTGTTGTGGGTTTGGATTTATTTGGTTTGGATGGTTTGTGTTTTGTTTTGTTTTGTTTTTTTCTTTCTCTCAACGCCTTCCCTTAGTCTTTTTTTTCCTGCACCTCAAAGCAGAGACCAAAGGGATTAGGTGGGACGCTTAAATGTATAACCATCCAGAAAAACCCGGTTTCTATCCCTAGTTCCAAACAAAGGAGAGATGTTTCTCACAACAACACCAACACACACACACACACACACACACACACACACACACACACACCCACCCTCCTAGTCAAAGAGGGGCAGTTCAGTCATCTTTGGGGGGGGGGGGCACCAGTCTCTGTCTGGCCTGTGACAAAGGCTCCCTCTGCTGGACCCTGGAGAGATTGTAGGCTAGCTCTGTGGGCAGGGCAAGTGAAGGAAGGGGCTGAGGCAATGTAGTGTAGCCCAGTGTAACCCTAGTGGATTCTCCTAGTCCACGCTTTAAAGCCCATTTCCAGAACTGGAAGTAGGAGAGGTATTATGGCATTAAAATTGCTTGAAACTCATACAGGCACAACTAGTCCATAATCATCCTCCACCTTGCCACATACACAAGACCACCTTGGCAAAATTTCACCCAATCCCCAAAATCCCTGTGACTATTCTGCCTCTTTGAAATGACTCTTCTATGTCCTCCTGCTTTCCTCCCCATGTCCTCACCCCATGCTCTTTTCAACTTGATTTCCCAGAGCAGATGTGATGGAGCGGGAGGGACTTGAGAAGTACTGCCCCTGGTTCTATGATGCCTCAGGTATTTATCTGATTTCTCCCGTTTCCTCCTGCCTTATAACTTGCAGGTATCTCTTTCCCTCATGCAGTTTTTCCCACATCCTCCTCTGAAACACCATGTTCAACTCCATGACCCCTCCACCAGTCAGTAGTTATGGTGAACCCTGCTGTCTCCGTCCCCTCCCCAGTCAGGGGCCCCCCAGCATGGGGACAGAAGGTCAGTGCATATATCAATCCTTTGGCCTTGATAACAGATATCCTTACCTGGGTGCCTCACCAGGGATTCCTCTCAAACACACCCACTGCCCAAGGTCACTTTCCCCATTTATAGCTTTTTGTCCTCAAGTTATATGCCGTTGGAATCTAGAATTTAACTTTGCTTAGGATTTCAAGATGAGACCTCAAGTGTCTCCCATTCTTGTTGTCTCTCTTTTCTAGGACTATCTGGTATGCCCTTCTGCCACCAGGCCAACCTCATGTCTGGCTCCCAGAGTTATGGGCCAACCAGAGAGACTAACAGCTGCAATGAGGGTAAGGCTTCAGGCAGCACCGCCTTCCCTCTCTGCCCCTCTGGGATATGTCCTGTGGGATAAAGTGGGAGGACAGGGCATCTAGCTTGGAAGAAGAAATGCTGGGAGATGGAGTAAGGGGTCAGAGGATGAGTAAGAAGTATCTGATGGGGTTGGTAGGGCAAAGCAAAGCTATGTCATTCTTTTGCTATGAGGCAAGATGGGTGCATGGAGAGGCATGCCCCTTTAGCATATCTGTGTACCCTGTCCCCTGCCCCAGCCCCATTATTTCCTCCTCCCCGGAGTGCAGTCAAGTTGACCAAGAAGCGAGCGCTCTCCATCTCACCTCTGTCGGACGCCAGCCTGGACCTGCAGACAGTTATTCGAACCTCGCCCAGTTCCCTCGTGGCCTTCATCAACTCTCGCTGTGCATCTCCAGGGGGCTCATATGGCCACCTCTCCATCGGCACCATGAGGTGCAGGCAGCCTTGGGCTAGGAGGTCCCTCAAAAACCCCATTAAAAGCTTTAAGTCCTTCAAATCGCCTGACTTTATTTGAATCCTTAGTATATCAAGGCAGTGAAATCTTTCTCTGTACTTCCCAGAACTGCCCCAACTATTTCCTGTGCCAGGCCTTCCAGAAACCCTCCAAATAGCCCAAGAACTCCTTAGACAATCTGAGATGATAATCCCAAGTAACTGTTTCCCCTCCTCCTCCTTAGCCCATCTCTGGGATTCTCACCCCAAATGAATCACCAAAAAGGGGCCTCTCCTTCCTTCGGAGTCCAGTCCTGTGGTCCCCATGACCCCACCCGGGGTGGCGTGATGCTCCACCCTCAATCCCGAGGACCGCTTCCAACCTGCCAGGTGAGAGCTCCCATACTGGTACCTGATATCCTCAGCTCAGGGTGATAGATGGATTTTCAGGGCAAAGGTGAGGGAATCAAATAGGGTATAAATTTTCTATACCAGAAAAATAAAAGGGTAGGGGCTTGGCTTCATTCTTTGGGTTGAGTCAGACCCTTCCAAATTAGATCAAACCTTTGGGGTTTTTTTTAAATACAACTTTTTAATTTTAATTGTGATTTTAATTAAGGTTTACAGAAAAGTTGGATTTTCATTCATTATTTTATGCATAGTTATTCCCCCTTCACCTATCCCATTCACCACTCTAGTCTAAGGAAGAAGTTTGTGCCAAACCCAGGAAGTGGGGGCATTCAGGTCAAGGAAATCTGGCTGGGTTCCTTCTTTCTACCCCCTTCTCTTACTATCCTCACCTCTTTCCTTGGGAAGCTGAAGTCTGAGCTGGACATGCTGGTTGGCAAGTGTCCAGAGGAGCACTTGGAAGGTGATATGTCCAGCCCCAACTCCACAGGCACACAGGTATGGGGAAGAAAGGGGGGGTTACCTCTGGAATGTGAGCAAAACAAAAGCTGTCACCCAAGTAACTCTAGGATTGCCTCTCCTGTCCTAGGATCCCCTGCTGGGAATGCTGGATGGGAGAGAGGAGCTGGAGAGAGAGGAAAAGCCAGAGCCTGAATCTGTATATGAGACTGATTGCCACTGGGATGGCTGCAGTCAGGAATTTGACTCCCAGGAACAACTAGTGCATGTGAGCCCAAGGGCAGGACCGGGCAGGGCAGGATCCAGTGGTAATTGGAATGGCTGGCTGGCACCTGGAGGAGATGCCAGCTGGGATACAACGAATCAGGCTGAGAGTGGGAGGTCAGAGAGTAGGTGCCCAGTCAAGTAGGTAAATGCACAGTAGCTGTAGAGTTAGAAAGTTGGAAGTAAAGGAGATGTAATTCCTGACCTTTCTTCCCCTATGAGGTGGAACCGTGAAGAAATAAAATGGGGAGGAGGAGAAATAAGGGTGGAGTAAAGATTTGTTCTTGGCCTCAGAGGTGTAGAGGAACCTTGGAGAGCCTTATTTTATTCTCCTGCAGCACATCAACAGTGAGCACATCCACGGAGAGCGAAAGGAGTTTGTGTGCCACTGGGGGGGCTGCTCCAGGGAGCTGCGGCCCTTCAAAGCCCAGTACATGCTAGTGGTGCACATGCGCAGACACACAGGCGAGAAACCACACAAGTGCACGGTAAGGCTCCTGCATCCCGAGGCCCGGGCTCTACCTCAAACCAGGATTTCCCGTCAAGGCATGGTTTTTGCTGGGCCTTGAATGCTTCTGTATTTCTAGGCCCCTGTCTCTATAAGCAAATATAAGAAATATGACTGTGTGGGTCTAAAAAAAATAATATATTAATATACATGAAAACATTTTCCATGACCTGAAAACTTCCATTTCCTGTCCTTGATTTAAAAGAAATTAAGACTTTTTCCTGGGTCCCTAAAAGACTGTGGGCTCTGCACACGACATTTCCTACTTTTAATAGATAAGCCTGCATGAAGGACATAAATACACTCTCCTCCTTCCCTATTCTCCAGGACACATTTGTCCTAGAACAGTCAAAGATACCCAGGGAGTGTTGACTAGATGCTTACTGCTTCAAATCACTGTCTTCACAGGCTAAGTGCCTTCTGTTCCCCCAGCTCCTGCCTGCCCTTGTCTGTTAATGCTGGGCACTGTCCAGAAGCCCCCAATGCTTCCTGTCTTGAGTTACACTCTCTGATAAATGTCCTTCTATGATCTAAGTTTTCTTTAGTCCCCTGTCCTTTTGTCTCAGAGTTACGCTTTCACTCCCATGTGCCTCCAGTTTGAAGGGTGCCGGAAGTCATACTCTCGCCTCGAAAACCTGAAGACACACCTGCGGTCACACACGGGTGAGAAGCCATACATGTGTGAGCATGAGGGCTGCAGTAAAGCCTTCAGCAATGCCAGTGATCGAGCCAAACACCAGAATCGGACTCATTCCAATGAGGTGACTACCCTACCCAAAAGACCCTTCCTCACTTGAGAAGCCACCTATCAGGGAGACTCTCTTTTTTTAATGAACATTTATAGATATTTTAGATTTCCATTCATTCATTGTTGCATTTTTCTCCCTGTCCCCCCCTCCCCCCCACTTTGCTCTTCTCTTTGAAAAGTAAAGAAAAATTCTTTCAGTGATATATAATCCCGCCACCCCCAGTACACTCCACTGTGCAATCTTCATTCTGGACTCTTATAACCATAATACCCAATCGTATATCGCTTTCAAACAGTTCTCTCCCTCATCTGTTTCAATGCAGTATACATAATTGATCCAATTTTTCTCAATCTCACCCAACCCTAATGTCAGTCCCTTCCTACAACAGTGGCACCATGCAGTATTTGTCCTTTTGTGATTGAGATATTTCACTCAGCATAATGTCCTCCAGAGTCACCAATTTTGAATAATATTGCATGAGTTCCTTGTTTTTCAATGCAGCATAGTATTCCATTGTATGAATATACCACAGCTTCTTTATCCATTCGTTTATTGATGGGCACTTAGGTTGTTTCCAACTCCTTGTTATTGTGAACTAAGCTGCGATAAACATGAGTGTGCATATATCTGCTTGGGTGGCAGTTACGGTCTCTTTGGGGTATATTCCCACTAGTGGAATTGCCGAGTCAAAGGGTATCTCTATTTGCAACTTTTTGAGAAAGCACCACACCACCTTCCACAGTGGTTGCACCATTTTACACTCCCATCAACAGTGAATAAGGGTTCCAGTTTCTCCACAACCTTGCCAGAATTTGTTGCTTGCTGTTCTGTTAAATTTTGTTATTCTGACTGGGGTGAGATAATATCTCATAGTTGTTTTAATTTGCATCTCTCTTAGAGCTAGGGATTTTGAACATTTCTTCATGTGCTTGTTAGCCATCTGAATGTCTTCTTTGATGAAGTGTCTATTCATATCCTGTGCCCATTTTTCAATTGAATGTTTTACCTTTATCTTGTTGTGGTGTTGGGGGGGCGTGTTTAAAAATTTTTTTGTGTGTGTACCATCAAATTGGATCTGTTACAGGAGGAGATTGCCCTTCCTCCTGCTGAGCATCTGGTGGATTTAAACCGCTTATCTCTGAGATTGCAGTGCAGCCTCTTGCCACTAGGCCACCAGAACTCCCTAAGGAGATTCTCTCTTAAGAATCATCTTATGAGATTCTCTCATAAGAATCATCCCATAGCCCAGCAGCCACTCCACAGAGGAGACCTCTGGCTCCTTTAGCTTCAGAATTTCATGAGTCCTCACAGCCCACAGTTCACCCCTCACCTTTCTCAGGCCTGGGCTCAGTTTTCCTAATCTTAACCGTGATCTCCTCATCTTTCAGTCTGACCTCAATGGCCCTGGCCTCATTGTTTCCTTGGGAGTCACAAGTCCTTCCCTTACCAAGCTTGTCCCTTACATGAAACCCTCACAGCCACCACCTTCTCTCACTGCTGCTGGATCCTTCTACATTGATTACCTTGCCTTTGTCTTCACTCTCTGCTCAACAGAAACCATATGTGTGTAAGCTCCCTGGCTGTACCAAACGCTACACAGATCCCAGCTCGCTTCGAAAACATGTCAAGACAGTGCATGGCCCTGATGCCCATGTGACCAAGCGACACCGTGGGGATGGCCCTCTGCCTCGGACACAGGCCCTTGCCACAGTGGAGCCTAAAAGGGAGCGGGATGGAGGCCCTTTGAGGGAGGAGAGCCGATTGACTGTGCCAGAGGGAGCCATGGTGAGACAGCCCAGGCAGCCCTCTACTCCTAGACCTTGCTGACATCCTTCTAGTCCCTTCATCCCCTACAGCCTCTCCTCAGTAAATCACTCTCAGTAGTCAGTCTTCTAGCTCCTTGTCCCAGTGTTACTCTTTGTTGTTGTTGTTGTTAAGTGCCATCGAGTCGCAGGCGACTCATAGTGACCCTATGAAGGAGAGTCCTCGACACTTGGGTGCCTTTCATCCTCTCTCCAGGTTCATAGGGTTTCCGGAGGCAAGCTATTATGGAATTGGATGCCACTCCTCCTTCCAAGTTACTCTTTAGAATGCCCCAAATTTAAAGATTATTATTTACTTACTTATTTGGTTCTTTTTTTAGTGAAAGATCAATGGTTCACACTCACCAACAACTTAGTGGGAGGAAAGAACTAGTGATCTGCTTTGTAATGGTTACAGCCTTGAACCCTATGGAAAACTCTGTCCTGTGGTTTAAGGGGTGCCATGAGCCATCATGTACTTGATGGCACACAACAACAACAACAACATAGGCAATATTGTTCTAAGCCATTACAAGATTGTCTCAGGTACTCACTACAACACCTTCGTTAGAAAGAAACGCATTTTTAGATGAGGACAATTCTCCTCATTTTCAGATGAGGAAACTGAGGAATAGAGCACTAGGCTGTAAAACTAAGAGCCAGGAACACGAGCCCAAGCAGTGCTCTAGTTTAGGCTCATCTCATAAAACATCTCTTCTCCATTGACCCTAGCATACTACCTGTTCAGCCCCTTTGTCAGCTCAAATCCTCCTCTCAGCCCAACAGGCACTGGGAGACGGACTTCAGCTTCCCACCAAATTCAGGAGCTGTGGGGAGAGGGGAGGGTGCTTCCCTCAGCCTTCATTTTCCCCACAGAAGCCACAGCCAAGCCCAGGGGCCCAGTCATCCTGCAGCAGTGACCACTCTCCAGCAGGCAGCGCAGCCAATACAGACAGCGGTGTGGAAATGACTGGCAATGCTGGGGGCAGCACTGAGGACCTGTCCAGTTTGGATGAGGGGCCTTGCATTGCTGGCACTGGTCTGTCTACCCTTCGTCGCTTGGAGAACCTCAGGCTGGACCAATTGCATCAGCTTCGGCCAGTAGGGCCCCGGGGCCTCAAACTGCCCAGCTTGACCCATACCGGTGAGACCTGGGCGTGGAGGGGGGGTGGTGTGGTTATGGGGCTGAAAATCAACCTGTCCTAAGGTTGGGAGGAGCTGGTCACCCCTCAGTACTACTATATGGTACCTATATGCAACTAGAAAAACCCTTAAGACTCTTTCCCTTAAAACATATTTCCAACCTGTCAGAAAATTTTTGTAACAAACAAAATCTATCAGGTGAATGCTGTCCCCCATGATTGTACAGTGTAAACTCGTGCAACTGTTCACAGCATCCCTGAGTCAGAAGCAGAACAGGCATGGGAAAAGTAGGAGACACAGCTGAGTGGTTAAGGTTAAGGAGACTTGAGGACAAAGCTGCCCCATGGGTGGACACAGTGAGTTCAGGGGCTTCCTGACCATTTTGCCTTTTCTTCCTTTCATTTGCAGGCACCCCTGTGTCCCGTCGCCTGGGCCCTCCAATCTCTCTTGACCGCCGAAGCAGCAGCTCCAGCAGTATCAGCTCAGCCTATACTGTCAGCCGCCGCTCCTCCCTGGCATCCCCTTTCCCCCCTGGGTCCCCACCAGAGAATGGAGCATCCTCCTTGCCTGGCCTTACACCTGCCCAGCAGTATCTGTTCAGGTCAAGGTATGCTTCTGCCAGAGGGGGTGGCACCCCACCCACTGCAGCGCACAGCCTGGATCGGATAGGGAGTCTTCCTGCACCTCCTTGGAGAAGTCGAGTGGAATATCCAGGGTATAACCCCAATGCAGGTGTTACCCGGAGGGCTAGTGACCCAGCCCGAGCTGCTGATCGCCCTGCTCCAGCCAGAGTCCAGCGGTTTAAGAGCCTTGGCTGTGTCCACACATCCCCTACTGTGGCAGGGACAGGACGGAACTTTGATCCTCACCTCTCAACTTCTGTTTACTCACCACATCCCCCCAGCATCACTGAGAATGTCACCATGGATACCAGAGGACTACAGGAAGAACCAGAGGTTGGGGCCTCAATGATGGGCAGTAGTGTGAACCCCTATATAGACTTCCCTCCTGCTGATACTCTGGGATATGGAGGACCAGAAGGGACAGCAGTTGAGCCTTATGGAGCTAGGGTTCCAGGCTCCCTGACTTTTGGGCCTGGCCCACCCACCAACTACAGTCCTAGCCCCTGCCCCCAACAGGTCTCCTATCCTGACCCCACCCCAGAAACATGGGGTGAATTTCCCTCACACTCTGGGCTGTACCCAGGTTCCAAGGCTTCAGGTGGGGCCTATAGACAGTGTCCTCGACTTGAACATTATGGACAAGTGCAGGTCAAGCCAGAACAGGGGTGCCAAGTGGGTTCTGATTCTACAGGACTGACACCCTGCCTCAATGCCCACTCCAGTGAGGGACCCCCACATCCACAGCCGCTATTCTCCCATCACCCCCAGCCTACCCCACCACAGTATCCCCAAGCAGTTCCCTATGTCCAGCCACCCCCAAATTATCCTCCTTCAGAGCCCAGGCCTGGCCTGGATTTTGACTCTTCTCCTCATTCTGCAGGACAACTTAAGGCTCAGCTTGTATGTAATTATGTTCAGTCTCAACAGGAGTTGCTGTGGGAGGGTGCGAATAGAGGAGAGTCCTCAGTCCAGGAACCTCCCTACCAGAGCCCCAAGTTTCCAGGGGGTTCTCAGGTTAGCCCAAGCCCTGCCAAGGCTTCTATGGCTACATATGGACCTGGTTTTGCACCTAATTTGTCCCATCACAAGCCAGGCTCTTATCCTACCCCTTTACAATGCAATGAAAACTTTGGGGTGGGGACAAATAGGGCTCCCCTTAGGGCAGCAGCACCACCCCGACTTCTTCCCCCGTTACCCACTTGTTATGGGCCCCTCAAGGCAGGAGGCTCCAACCCTAGCTGTGGACATCCTGAGGTGAGCAGGCTAGGAGTGGGTCCTGCCTTGTATCCTCCCCCAGAAGGACAAGTGTGTAATCCCTTGGACTCTCTTGACCTTGACAACACTCAGCTGGACTTTGTGGCTATTCTGGATGAGGCTCAGGGACTGAGTCCCCCTCCTTCCCATGATCAGGGGGCAAGCTCTGAACATACCCCACCTGCCTCTGGTCCTCCCAACATGGCTGTGGGCAACATGAGTGTCTTACTGGGATCCCTGCCTGGGGAGACTCAATTCCTCAATTCTAGCGCCTAAAGAATGGGGAATCCTATCTATCACAGATTTTTGTTTCTTAAGGGGCTTACAACACCCTAGAGAAGGGGCTTGGGGTATGGGAGAAAGTTTGTGCTATCTCCATAAATCCCTTGCATACGAAGCCCCAAAGATGCAAGGTATGGGCAAGGCTGTATATAGTCTGTATATATTTTGAGGAGGAATTTGATAATGACACTATTTCCTGATAATAAAGAAACCATCAGAAAAAGCCCTGGTGGAAGCATTATCTTGGCAAAGGGGTCAGGACAGGGAACAAGAAGAGAAGCAAGTGGTCTCTTTAAAGAAGCTCCCTTACCCCACCTCGATCCTTCAGTTCAGACTCACAGCATCATTTAGGAAAATCATTTGAGAATCCCTTTTCTAAAGGGCATCCAACAGAAATCCCTGGAAAGACTTTTCATCTTCTGCTCTTTGTTTAAGTCAAGGGAATAGGCTGGGGAACTCGGTGAGCATCAGCTGGACTAACTGCCCAGGGTAGAGAGCATGAGCCGCTGGGTCAGAAATCTCCTGCTCTGGCCGAAACAGGGTGGGTCCAAAAACAATTCCCAGGTTGTGAGGAGTCATGCGGTTCTTATCAGAGTGTGCCATCACCCTGAAAGCAAAGGCCAAAGGAAAGGGATATGATTGTGCAGCTTTACCACATCAAATAAATTAGCATGCTTGACCTCTAACCCAAAGGCTGGAAGTTCAAATCTACCTAGAGGTGATTTGGTAGAAAACCTAATCAACTTCCAAACAATCAGCCATCGAAAACTCTACGAAGCACAGTTTTTACTCTCATACACTTGGGGTCACTATGGAATGGAAACAACTGGATGGTAACTGGGTAAAGATTTCAGCAGAGAAGGATTCTATCTCCAGATTTCCTCCATGTGGTGGCAAGAAACTAAGAGATACTCAAGAGAAACAGAGATGGGATCAGTGGAGGAAACTTCAGTAATTAGGATCCAACTGTCTCTTTCTAGCTGCTGGGATTTCCCCTACAGTCCTCTCTGCTCACTATTTCTTGTTTTAGGTGTCGTCAAATCAACTACAGCTCATAGCAACCCTATGAACAACAGATCTGAACCTGGTTCTGTGCTGTGGCTCACAATTTGGACAGCTTTAATTCAACAGGGCATTCTGGTGGCATAGAACATAGGAAATGGTACTGCTAAACGTAGCTTGTCTCCAGCAGTTCAATTCCAGTAGCACTCTGTGGGAGAAAAATGGGCAATCTCCTTTTATGGGATTTACAAGCGAAGAAGACCCACTGGAGGGTCAGCTAGGAGTTGGTTCTGAATTTACAGCAATGAGTTTGGGTTTTCATTCAATAGACATTTCTTCTATGAAGTAAGTGCCTTGGTCCAGCTCATTAAAATGAGTTATCACTATTGCCTCAGCAGGAGACAAAGCACAGAGAAAAGAAAACATTTCCCTTATTTCATAGCATCCCTGGGTTTGTCTTAGTTTTTTATTTCCCCATCAGATTCTGATTTATCTAAAGGTTTTGACTCTTTGCATCTCCTAAACAGAGGTTGCCTGTTACCTTGATCTACCCACTAACTTTAGGTGTTTCTCTCTGAAATGGATTGAATTATAATCCTCCAAAATATGTGTTGGTCTCTTAGTCCCCATTCCTCAACCAGGTGGATTGACACAGTGATTGTAGCACTGGGCTGTTGGAGATTGTGAAGGTGGCACAGATAGGACAGGGTTCAGATCTGTTGTTCATAGGGTCACTATGAGTCATACTTGACTTGATAGCTCCTAACAACACAACATCTCTATGGATTAAGTAATTCCATTTGAACAGAAACAGTATATTGTTGTATACCATAGAGTCAGAACCAACTCATTGCTGAGCCTCCAGTGGGTTTTCAGAGGCAGTAATCACGCGAGAGGAGATTGCCCATCCATCTCCTGCAGACAAGCTGGCGGCCTCGAACCGTATGCTTTTGGGATTGCACTGCAGCTTCTTGCCACTAGGCCACCAGAGCTCCCTAGACTAACTGTACAGGGTACATTTTAAATATAGATTATTTTTGTGACAGAAAAAGGCCAGATTAGACAAAACCAAGTAAGTAAGCACAAATGGGGGTGGAGAAGATAGATGTCACATGGAGATCTCCAAGGAACCAAAGAACATGGGGCTAGAAATTATGAGACCAGGTTTTTCCCTCAGAGCCTTTCCCTGCAGCCAGTGTCCTGAATTCATATGTCTACCTTCTTTCTGCCTGCTGTTAGTGTTACTGAGTTTATTCCAACTCAGAGTGACACTATAAGATAGAGTAGAACTGCCCCATCTGAGTTCCTAGGCTGGAATCTTTAGAGGAAGTTTGTTCTCCTGTGGAACTACTGGTCATTTTGAACAGCTGACTTTTCAGTCAGCAGTTGAGGATTTAAACATTATGCCACTAATCCTCCTTTCACATCTCTTAAATTGAGAAAATAAATTTCTGTTTATTAAAGGCATCCACTTGTGATAATTCTGCTAAGATAACACTAGGAAACTAAGACACCTACCTTCTCTCCACCTAAACATGGTCTACTTGTCCCCATGCCCCCAGCAGAAAGAAAGAAAGATAAAGAGAGAGAGAGAGAGAGAGAGAGAGAGAGAGAGAGAGAGAGAGAGAGAAAGAAAGAAAGACAAACTACACTTGGGAAGAATCCAGAATAACAAGTTACATTTTAAGTTATATATATTTGAATCACATGTCAGACAAAGTTTTGTTCTGTTTTCCATAGTATCTGTATGACTTTGGGCCAACTTAAGGGCATCAACAGCGACAATCAGATTATTGTTGTTGTTATGTGCCATCAAGTCACCTGCAACTCATAGCAACCCTATATCCAACAGTCCTAAAGCCTTCTCTATCCCTTGCCAATCTTATTTCTCTGACACACCAATCACCATTACCCAGTCACTGAATCAATCCATCTCATCAAGGGTCTTCCCATCTTATGTTGTCCCTCCACACTCCCAAACATAACATCCCTCTCCAAGGACTTTTCCCTCCTTGCAACATGTCCAGTGTGTCAGATGAAGCTTCAGAATCCTTGCCTCCAAGAAGCAGCCTGGTCTCACCCTCTCTAGGATGAATTTACTTGTTCTTCTAGAGGCCCATGGTATATTCAATACTCTTCTCCAACATCGCGGCTCAAAGGCATCAATTCTCCTTCTATCACCCCTAGTCACTGTCCAGCTCTCTGATGTACAGCAGGTGATTGCAAAGACTATGGGCTTTATCAACTAGAAACAGAAGATATGTGATTGATTGCCTCTTCAGGGGAGAGGTCTTGGAAAAAATTACACAGGAGAGACAAAAATAACATAGCACAAATATTAGTACTCATTTAACTCACTGCCATTGAATTTAAACCAGCTCATAGCTGACCCTCCTGTGAGTTTTCAGTGGCTGTGATTCAGATGTGAAGAGATGGTCTAACTTTCTCTCACAGAGCTTCTAAGAGATTTGAACTGCATGTCTTTAAGTGTACAATTCAGCTCTTTACCCACTAGACCACAGCAAGACATACAATTATTCAAATATATAACAGATACAAGGTTTATAGAAGTGTATTGCTTGCAATACATTCCTTAAAATTGCAAAAATAAAACACTTTACAAATATTAAAACATTTTACAAAGAGCTGTTCCACCTACCTCATAGAGGATTGGTCCTTCAGCTCTAATGTTCCTCACAGCATGACTAAAGTTTAATACAGTACTTTGTGACGTCTCTAAAGCCTGCTTCTATTCCAGCATGGAGAAGAGATTTTACCCATGGATGAACATGGAAAACTACTATTTGAGACGTTGGATCTCTGTGCTGTCTGGGAGGTAAATGCTTGGAGGCAAAGATGAGAAATCCATGGAAGGGGCTAGTTGGAGACCTGTGTGAGCGGTGACAGTCAATAGATAACCCTCCACCTTATTTTTTCTCATGTTCAAAATCAGGAATCCAACAAATGATCTCAAAATTGTCTTGGAGCTTTAGAATTCTATTTACTCCGTAAGCAGCATCTTCTGATCTTACCAGCCTGCAGAATTCTTTATGAAAGAAAGTTGAGACAATTAAAAGTCTATTGGCATATTAAGCCAGCAAAGCTACTCTTTGAGGGTGAAAGATAATATTTTTTAATCTGCTGTTAAAGGACACAGGTAATTTAATGATAAATCTTACCTAAATAAATGTGAATCCCAGAGTATTTATTAACATAAACAAAGTGAGGTGAATAAATATGTGTATTTCTGTAATAAAATTTCTAAGGGAAATTTCTTTTCTATGAGAACAGATGAACTGAGATCTACTGTAAGGTGTGAGACATAGCCTTTTTATAAGGCCATTTATCCAGTAGGAAGAGAACAGTTAAGTGGAAAACTTTTTAAAAGTTAGAAGGCTTTTCTTCCCAAGGAGTATCAAAGTCTCTCCAAAAAGTGGATAAGGAAAGTGTGGGAGAGGGTGAGCTCTGAAAAAAAATATGGAGATCAGATAGTGAGAAGCCTTTTAAGAATTACTTTGTCACATTGGTGTTTAATGTACCAATTTCACAATTCTTGATACTATCAATATTTTATATTTTGGATTATCTGATAAAAAAAGAACAATATCCTTTAAATGATGACTGGTTTTGATTCACGATGAGCTTGAAAACCTTTAAAAGAGTTTTACTTTATTAAAGGATCCCTCTCTATGTTGCTGTCAACATCTTCCAGCTTTCTCTTAATTACTTTTGTTCTTCATGGCAACCAATGTCAACTAGATTTGTGGCAAATTCTTTACAGGTATTTCTTTTTATTGTTCTGTCTCATTTTTTTCCATTGGCCAAATATATTGTCCCACATGGTTCCTTCCTCCTCAGGCCATGGAGAAATGTAAGGATGCAGGGCTGGCCAAGTCCATTGGAGTGTCCAACTTTAATCACAAGCAGCTGGAGATGATCCTGAACAAGCCAGGACTGAAGCACAAGCCTGTCTGCAATCAGGTGAGCCTCTTCTATCCATCAAGGTTACTTCTACTTTCTGTTATTCATCTCTTTACTTTGTCTCTCTCTAGTATCCGATAAACATTCTATATTCATTTTACTTGTTTGAACTAGAAGATTCTAAAAGGTAGAATCTATGCCTAGATGGAAATTAATAGAATTAGATAGAAGTTAAAGGTTTGTATGTGATTTGCACGCCTGAATTATTCTTCTTACTATCTCTATCTTCAATTTTGACTAATAAAACATGTTGTTGTTGTTGTTATGTGCTGTCGAGTGGCTTGCGACTCATAGCGACCCTATGTACAACA
>NW_006399962.1:2112594-2143981 GCF_000299155.1 Elephantulus edwardii | reverse complement strand
GAAAAGAAAAGAAAAGAAAAGAAAAGAAAAGAAAAGAAAAGAAAAGAAAAGAAAAGAAAAGAAAAGAAAGAAAGAAAAATATATTTAGTCTTCCTGACCTGCATAAATGCTCCAGGATGTACCGCAGAGTGTCATGGTTGGGTTTTGGCATTGAGCCTATTAACTCTTGTATTTGGGCGAGGCGCTGTTCTGATTCCAAAAGGGCTAAAGAGAGTGATGGGATGGGCATGGGAGTGAGGTTAGGAAAATGCTAAGACAGGCTGGATAAATTCACTCCTGTTCTCCATACCCATGGAAAAACATCACTACTCAATCACCGCTTGCTTTCCCATTCTGCCCAATTACAGCTTTAGAATTCTTTTCCACTCAGTACTCTAAATATTTACAAACAAGCAACTTGGGTTGGTACATGACTTGAAAATATTTTCCATCTCTGCCTGCTCTCAGGATAGGACCCAAGAGTGTGAGGGAACTTAAAATGTATTCTTCACCACTCCCATCCCCCTAGTATTAAGGGTGTTGCCCAAAGGTCCCATCTCTTACCAAGGGCATCACGGAAATGAGGCAGCAGCAATGGGGGTACCAGAGGCTGAGGCAGCTCCCTGAGAAAAAGCTTCAAGGCTCCAGTGACCACATGAATGTCATCCCACTCAGCATTGTCCAAGTCTAGTCGTCCTTCTGAAGAGGTAGAGATATGGGGGCTCAGGAAGGACCAGAGAAAGACTGATAAGGAGTTCAGGAGAAGGTGTAGTCAAGGCAGACCATAGGAATCCATAGTGGACCCAGTGAGGTAAGACAACAGATGTAGGGATCAGGGTGACTCACACGCATGGGGAAATACATGAGAAGTTGCAATGTCTTGCGTTTATGTACCTTGTCCTGGCTGTTCTGGGAATACATATCTCCCATCAGAGGTGACTGCTCGCTCTGAAACACACATGAAGAAAGATCAGGAGCTGAGGTTATGCAGATCTAGTCAGAAAACCTCCCTGTTCTGTCAGCTCCCTCACTCAATCCAAGCTCTTCCTAGCATTACTTGCCCACCAGCCTTCTCACCTCTGTCGACAAGGAAGCGAAGCTTCTGAACCACTGCCAAGTTCCCGCTAACTCGGTAAATGCCATCCACATCTAGACCTAGAAGATGTAGCAGGAAACACATAAAGTTTCCAGCTGTAAAGTGTGTTGGGGGGGAGAGATTTGTAAGTAGAGAGGGTTTTAAAAGGGCAGCAAGAAGATGTTGCTGTTGTTAGGTGCCAGTGGACTTAGAATAAGAAGATGTGTGTGTGGGTAAGGGTATTGGTATATTCTAGGCTGTGGCCTTTTGAAAGAGGAGATTCTGGGGAGTTTGGGGAAATGACCTCTCTTATCCACAGCAGCAATGCAGAGCCGCACAAAATTGGGTACGGTGTCCCCTTCTCGCTGGCACAGTGATTCCAACTGGCAGCCGAACACCTGGTCTGAAGAGGTACAGAATGAGGTGAAATGCTAATGTCAGCTTTATCCGCGGACATTCTCAGCACAAGCCCTCTTCCTGGCCATCTGTGCCATGGCTGAGAGAAGCAGGTCATTGACTCCTCTCACCACTTGAAGAAGAGCAGTGGTCTCAGAAGACCAATGTTCAAGTTCTGCGGGGCTCTCTGCTGAGCTTCACTGACCGTTTCACATCCATGAAATAGGCTTACAAAAACCACTGAAGGAGGCACACAGGGGCAGGGTGCCATCTTTCTCGGCCCCATCTCACCTCGGAGCAAACCCCGCTCCTGCAGGCTTTGCAAAGGCGGCCTTTTTGCGATAAGCCTCTTTAGTTTGCTGCGAACTCGGTTCTGCTCGGTTCCTTCTGGACACCGACCTGTAGGAGGAAGGTAGAGCCAGAGGGTGAGAAGAGCAGTCCCTCGGAGCAGGCGCTGGACAAGCTCACAGTCCCCGCCTCCCCGGCCCGCCCCTTTACCGGAGCTGCGGCGCCCGCTGAGCCGCCACAGAGGCTTAAGCAAGGGCTCCGGCTCCTCTTCTTCCTCATCTTCCCCAGCACTCAGTTCCCCCAGTTCCGCAGGGCCTGAGCCGGATAGACGCAGCTCCAAGGGGTTCTCTCGATCCTAGACACAGACAGGCGGACGGGCCCGGTGGGAGGGAGACACAGGGAAATCTAAACAACTTTGCAACAAGGAAACTTTAGCTGGGGGTCTCCTCCCAGCCCCACACCCCCGCTCTATCCCGAGTCCAGCCTGTGTCCCACCCTGCACCCCCTGCCCTCGGAATCCTGTAGTCCCCTGGGCATTCTGTTGACATTCACGTGGTCAATGGAGCTTTGAAGCTTTTTTTTTCCTCTGGGAGCTGTCGGTTCTCTCTGCTCGCCCCTCTCTAGCCCATCAATGGCCCCTAAAGCCACCCCACCTCGCCCCTCTAACCAGCCGGTCTATGACCGCCCGCAGCGCGCGGTGCCAGGCTCGCAGCTCCGTCTCCTGGTCTGACTGCAGCAGGAATTCATGTCCAGGGACTGTGCGGATCTGAGGGCCGGTGGGGAAAGGCTTGGATTTGGAGGCAAGAAGCATAAAAAGCAAGGGAGACGGAGCGACAAGACAACAGCAGGGAGGCCGAGGACACGCCTACGTGGATGACTAGGGGGCACCCCCGGGTCAGGAGGTCTGGGGATACGCAGAGAGCAGGCACTCACATGTAGCACGTTGCGACGGCTAGACAGGTGACGGCCGTGGGCCAGCGCTGCCCCGCGAAGGTCTACGCTGCTTTCGGGTCGGCTGCCCGCTGGTCCCTGGCAATTAGGAAAAAAACTTAACTGCCTGCTCTCACCTAGATAAGCCACAGGAGACGGAAGGCTGTGATCCTTAATTCCTTTAAATCCTCAGCCCCTACCTTAACAGCTGGCCTGAGGCAGGCCAAAACTGTGCGCACACCCCTGTTCTCTCCATTCCCTTCCCCTCACCCCTCTCACCCAGCCTGGGGAGGGCGCAGTCGGTGGCGGCTCCCGGTAGAATACCAAGCTGTTACCCGCTAACACCACCCATGACGGGCTCCAGTTCTTCCTGCGGG
Organism: Elephantulus edwardii; assembly: GCF_000299155.1. NCBI lineage: Eukaryota > Metazoa > Chordata > Mammalia > Macroscelidea > Macroscelididae > Elephantulus > Elephantulus edwardii. The sequence goes on along the minus strand of NW_006399962.1, from coordinate 2,140,936 downwards.
GATGGTGGTGGTAGTGAAAAGGTCAGAATGTCATGGGCGGACACTCTCCCTTACTACCCTTCACCCCAGGTCCCTACAGTAGTTTGAGTCTCACCTGAGCTTGCGGCCCCCCTGGGCAATCTTGGTCACATTGAGCAGGCCCGACTTTTCCACCTCCTGAGAAATATAAGGAGCATCAAAGTGACACCCTATACCTCCCACAGTGGCCAAAGTGGTTCCTCAGGGAGTCTCCCAAAATGAGCTCCTTTGAAGTTGGAGAGGCTCAGTAAGACAAATAGCCAGGAGCAAAATGGAGAAAGAGAGCTCTAGTGACTTAGTGCCCAGGGAGCTGTGCTACACACCCTATAGCCAAGCCTCTCTGACAGTTGGAATCCCCCAGTTGCTCCATGGGAGAAAGATGGGTCAATCTCCTTCCTTGCAATTTACAGCCTGGGAAATTCAACGGAGTTTCAGTCACGAGTGCAACTCCAAAAATGGAAGATGGTTATGGAGAATAGGAACTGGAGATGAAGAGTGAAGGATTTTGTCCTTCACAAGGAGATGAGAGACTCACGTGGGGGTCCTCCAGGAGTTGTGGAAGAGGTCGAGAGGATCTTGAGGCTGCAGACAGGTCTGAGGTGTCCAGCTGGGAGTTCCTATGGCAGAGGCTGGGTAAGCCCTGGGGGAGGGGATTGGAGAAACAGGTGGAGGAACCTTCAACTTCGGAGTCCCTGGCTGTAGGGGAAACAGGGGTGCGAATGTGGGTGAGAGGAAGGGGATGTGATGGATAATGAGGACTGTTTGCATTAAAGAGAAAGTCATATTGACATGTGCTGTATGTGCATAGGAGGTGAGAGGGATCTCACCTGGGGGTCCAGTAGTCCTGAGTTCCCTTTGTCTGATATTAAACTCTTAGTCTGAGGTTGCAGAACATCACTGCCCTTATTCAGCGTCTGTATCACCTCCATGGAGCCACGGTTCTGGGTTTAGGGAGGGAGGGAAGAGAGGTAAAGTTACATTCAATGTCCCCCTACTGAATCTCAGCACTCTACTTCCCACATTGTAAAACTTTTTTCAGACTTCTGAACACCTCAGAGAGAAAACGCACTACCTTGGAGCCTGGGGTGGGGTTAAGGTGGGGGTAGGTTGAGGATAGGATGGCGGTAGGGTGGGGAGAGGAAGGTTGAGAGGAAGGTTGAGAGGACAAGGGGTCAAACAGGAGGGAAGGTCTCACCGTCTCTCGGTCTCGAGAGCGACGAGGGGGCTTCCAGGACTTGCAGCCTGTCAGTGAATTAATGTAGAAGCAGCGTCCAGAGACAGGATCCAGGTACTGCTCCCAGGCGTCCAGCTTCTGCAGGGGCGGGCATGCAGGGTCTGGGGGTGGGGATCGGGGGCAGCGTCGAAGGTCCACCAGGTTACAGTACACGGGGGGCTCTGACATGAGGGGCTGGTGTCCTGCCTGTCAGAAAAGAGGAAGAAAGAGGTGGTTATCCAATCTACGCCCCTCCTCAATCTTCCCTCTACCTAGTCATCTCCTCTTCTTCCTGCTCCTCCTCCTCCAACCTCCACTGTTTCCTTACCACCGACTCCTGGCTGGGGTGACCCAGGTACTGAGGGAGAAATCTTGTCCCCAGCCGTATTTGCCTTTTGGGTTTTTTCCCCTCTCTCACTGTCTTCTTTGCTTTTCTCCTCACTTCCTGTTTCCAACTTCCCTCCTCCCCTACCCCGCCCCCACCACTTGGTCACAGGAAAGGGGAACCCGCTTTTAAAGTGTGTCTCTGTGTGTGTGTGTGTGTGTGTGTGTGTGTGTGTATTTTGAAGGAAAGCCTCACTCTCACATCCTAGGAGGTGAAAGGTAACTCGAAGACCCCAGCGAGGGGAGAATGAGGAAGGAAGGGGCCATTTTTCCATTCTCTAGTAAGAGAGGGGTCAATTTTAGAGAAGAACTAGGGGTCTCCTGAAGGGACAAGGTGGTGATCAGAGCTGCAAAGAGAGGACCCAAGAACAACTGTGCTCCTGAGCCAGGAGTTGAGAAAAAACATAGCTAGGTTGGCCTTCTTTTGGACCCTCTATTGTGCCAAGCTTCAAGTTGTCTTGAAGGGGCCTTTTGCTGTCCCCTCTGTCTTAGATGGCTTTACGGCTACCTCTTTCAACTGATTCAGATTCAACTGAATGTACCTCCTCAGAGATGCCTTTGTAGACCACCTCAGTCATTCTGTTCCACATTTACTTTTTTTTTTGAAGCATTTAGCAGTTCCAAGGATTATTTTACTTATTGGTTTACAGGTTTATCTATCACCAGGAATCTCTTAAGGGCAGGGAGTCGTCTGTCTAGGTCACCACTGTGACAGTGATTATCTTTTGGCCAACCATGCTAAAAAGAAGAGCTGTGACTCACCATGCTATTTACGGCCCCTGTCAGTAAGTCTCTCTGGGAGAGGGACCTTTCATTTGGTTCTTCCTGGTTCTTCAGGATACCAGAACTCAAATTGTTAACACTGATACTTCTACAGATTTTTGGGGGGAGAGGGGGTGGCTTCTCAGACATAGCCTGAGTTCTGCTGTGAGGTGTCTGAGACAGATGCAGCTCCTCCAGGGATCCATGAAACAACTTTGATCCTGGGAACAAAGAAATGGGAGAGTGTGTGTGTAAATGATCAGAAGTATCCCCCATCCATAGGGGCCCACTGGAAAGATAAATAGGCTGTGAGAAAGGATATATGATCTAGGAAGCTTGAACTGAGAGGCAATGAGATGGATACACCAGGACAGGGATAATAAAAGGAAACAGCAGAAGCTTATAGAAAAGAATTCTCTCAATGATTCTCAGAAGCAAAGAAGATAGGAAATTGGTGGGGAAGGGTTTACTTACCACGAGTCCAGTGAGATTGGCTGTAGCTAATGGTGGTTGGACTCTGAGAAGGTCTGGATTCCTCTGTCACATAGGCAGCTGGAACAAAGATCGGTTGAGAGTTGGAGGGTGCTCCTAGGCGCCTTGCCAGCCACCAATCTGAGTTGGTCTTTCGAAGAAGGAGGAACTTGTCCCCTTCAGCCAGAGACACCTGCTGGCCATCTGCCCCAGTGTAAGTGAAGGCATAAAGGACACAGAGCTGGGATCCCCGAGAAGGGCCTCTGGGTCCCAGTCCTAGATTTCCCCAAGTACTTGACCACCACCACCGGCCAGATAACATTGTGGTCAGCACTAGCAACTGTAAGAAAAGGAGACATGAAAGATCCAGAAAGGGACAGCGCTAACTGTCTCAGAACAAAAGGACATGGTTCTAAGATCAGTGTCAAGGGAGAAGAGAACCTTGGGGTGAGAGGAGATGGTGATGCAGAAAAAGAGAGTCAGGGTAAAGGGTCAGTAGCAAGTTTTAGGGGCTGAGAACTTCTAGATAGTATGTCTGGTAAGGAAGTATATGAACAAGGTGAGAGAGGATGTGGTCAGCAGCACTGTGTGGCCAGCCAGGCAGGAAATCAGAGAAGATGGCCAAGCTTGGCAATTTTCTTTTAGTTGCCTTGTAAGGTTCATTAAAAGACTGGGGGGAGAAACTTGGGAGAGTTGGTCCTAAGTGGTGGTAAGAACCTTGAGCCAGACATAAGAAAATGAGGAGAAAGAACCAGGTCCAAGATAGAAACACTAGAGGTAATGACACAAATAAAAAGAACTTATGACCCTGCTTTAAATTTTCTTAAGTACCAGTGTTTCCATTACTGATGACCTCAGACCTAAAGCTGCGTGCTTCCTGTGCAGATTCAAAGAGATAGAGGAATAGTAGGACCAAATCAGAGGGAAAGTGGCTTGGAGAAACAGAGGTCAGAGTTAGAGGAAGGGTGAGAACATCTTCCAAATGCAGGACTGGGTGTTTTGAAGCTGAGTGGCCTTGCTATGATTGGTCTTTTATACATAAGCCTTTTGAATGGGGTACTACTGCAGTGTGAAGTTTCATTTACTCATTCATGTTCTTAATAATGATATATTATTAAACATCACCTGTGTGCAAGGAATGGGGTTAGGCACTGGAGGTCAGACACACACAATCCTTGGCCCCTTAGTACTAAAGAGACACAGACCTTAACTAAGAACATAATGACACAATAAATAGATAAATTATAATTACATCAAAGACTCTGGAAGAGTAATACAGGATGTTATGACAGCATATGGGGTGGGGGGACGGGCTAATTCAGTTTCTTCTCAGCCGGAACTGACTGCTTCTTTTAGGTCTCTAGTAAGATGAGAGAATTTCCCTGCCACCTTGCTGGGGTCTTAAAATCCACTTTTGTGCCTCCATTTTATCTGACCCACTCCTTTCCCCCTTTCCCTCATTTTCACCACACCACAGGGCAAAGTCTTCTGGGACTGGAGAAGTGGGGTGAGTGCTCCTTCCCCTTGGTGAAGTCCAAGAGCCAGTGTCCCTTTCCTGACCTGAGGGCTGAGTGGCAACAGGGGGTTTCTGCCTCAGTTACCTCCCTCCTTTGTTTGCTCCACTTTTAGCACACAGTGAATCCTGTTCTTCAACTCTTCTCTGCCACTTTCAAAATAGTGACTGAGGGGGAGGGGGAAGGACTGACTTTTTGTTGTTCAATCACACCCCAGTGACTGGCTTTTCATTCATGTACATATTCATTCATGGCTAACCATGTACTAATTTATTTGACGTTCAAGTGCTGGAAAATACCATCCTCTTTTGCTTTCCTTGAAGCTCCTGCATTTTATTCCCTCTTTAATGACTCCCTTCCATTGTTGTTGTTTGTTGTGTGCTATTTCAGAGACAATAAAATGGGAAGAAATTGCACATCTTTCTTCCATGGAGCAGCTTCTGGGTTCAAATGGCGTGCCTTTGAGTTGGCAGCACAACTCTTTCCCACTAAGCTACCAAAGTTCCTTTCATTAGTTTTAACATGTCCAAATCTCATTGATCTCTAGATCTGACTCACTGTCTTGCTTTGTCAGAACTGACTCCTAATTGACTTTCCAGCAGGTTTTTGGAAGCTGTAAATCACATGGGAGGATTGCCTATCTTTCTCCCTTGGAGCGACTGTGAATTTGAAACACCAGAAAGTCACCGCCTTTGGGTTAGCAGTGCAATTCCCTACAGACTGTGAAACCAGAGCTCCCTTTTCAGTAAGTGAGTTCCATTAGTTTCAACATATCCCAATTGCCTACATCTGTAGATAAACTTCCTTTTACTCTCAGTTACCACACTCTCTCTGCCTCTTTGATCTCTCAAACTTCTTAAAAGAATTCCTTCAGCTTTCCAAGGTCACTGCCCACAAAAGTTCACTCCTAATCTTGCACATCCATTTAAAGTCTTTCTATCCTCTCAACAGCCGTCAACACAATTGGCGTCTATCTCCTTTTACAAACAGGAAGTGTGCCCCTGCAGGTATACTTTTTTTTTTTAACCTTTCTAGCAGCTCATTTTCTGTTACATAAGAAAAGACCTTCTTCCGCCAGGTCCTTGAATGTTAGGGGTCTGTCTGTGATCTTCTGCTCTTTGCACTCTCCACACAGTCCTGGATAGTCTCATTTTCTCCTCAGTTGGAATGACTTCCATTTTCTTCTGAATCCCATATCCTCACTAGTCCAAATCTTATTTGGAACATCAGCCTAGTAATGAACTGTCTACTGAGGATTTCCATTTGGGGATTTCACAGGTATCTTTAAACTCAACATGTTCTAAGTTGAACTGCTTCTCTAAACTAATCTATTTCTGTTCTAGCAACACTATTTTGTTGTTGTTTATGCACCATAAAGTTGGAAACCAACTAATAGCTAGCTGATCTCTAGTGGATTTTTCAGAGGTAATAAATCCCGTGGGAGGAGATTACCCACATTCTCCTGCAAAGCAGCTGGTGGATTCAAACCCTGTGCCTTCAAGCTGGCAGCGTAGCTCCTTACCACTAGGCAACCAGAGTTCCCTATTTAGTTATATTTAAACTGTCTCCGTACCTTTTCATTTTATTTGCAGAACAGATCATCTGGAAGGCTGGGCTGTATGAGGAGGAATATGGCATCAGAATTGGAAGAAGACTCATCAACAACCTGCGTTATGCAGATGATGTAACTCTACTTGTTGGAACTGAGGAGGACTTGAAGTGCTTGCTGCAGAAGGTCAAGGACGTCAGCCTTCAATATGGATTGAAGCGCAACATCAAGAAAACAAAGATTCTCACTATTGGGCCGATTAGCAGCATTATGATAGATAGTGAAGAGATTGAGATTGTTAATAGCTTTAGTTTGCTTGGCTCCACAATCAACACTCTTGGTACCAGCAGCCAGGAAATCAAAAGATAAGTTGCATTAGTAATACTGGCTGTCAGGGACTTCTCCAGAGTACTGAAGAGCAATGACAACAGTCTGGAGGCTATGGTGTGCCTGATCCAGGCCACAGTTTTCCCAAATGCTTGCTATGCATTAGAGAGCTGGACAATGACTAGGGATTATAGAAAGAGAATTGATGCCTTTAAGTTGTGGTGCTGGAGAAGAGTACTGAATATACCATGGACTGCCAGGAGAACAAACAGGTTTGTCCTAGAGCGGGTGAAATCAGGCTGATCCTTGGAGGCAAGGATTCTGAGGCTTCATTTGACGTACTTTGGGCATGTTGCAAGGAGAGACCAGTCATTGTAGAGGGACATCATACTTGGAAGAGTAGTGGGACAGAGAAAGAGAAGACCCTAGATGAGATGGATTGACTCAGTGACTGGGGTAATGAGGGTAGGTGTGTTAGAGACAGTAAAGTTGGCACAGGATAGAGCAAGTTTCAAGGCTATTGTACATAGAGTCACTATGAGTTGCAAATTACTTGATGGCACATAACAACAACAACAGCTATTTAGTTACATTTAAATTCAGTACTAGGGAAAAAAAAATTAATACTGACATACCTTAGTGGATATTGCAGGTTCAGTTCCAGACCATACAATAAATCAAGTCACATAAATTTCTAGTTTCTCAATGCACATAAAAGCTATACTTATATTATAGTCTGATAAGTGGAATTTTGGAAAAGCTTGATATATTACAAGAATTACTGAGACATGACAAAGGAAAATGAAGTGATTGGAAAAATGGTGCCAATAAGCTTGCTTAACACGTTACCGCACACTTTTAAATTGATGACCGTGCTTAGAAACACATTTGCCGTCATTTGCAGCAACATGTTAACATGGTCACCACAAAACTTCAATTTGGAAAAATGCTGTATTTGCAAAACACAATAAAGTGAAACACAGTAAATGAGAAATGCCTGTAAGTATTCTTACAAGTGTCAGACATGAATTGTGTTGTTATTGTTGTTAGGTGCTATTGAATTGACTACCACTCATAGCAATCCTATGAAGAGTAGATTTGAACCTTGCCATATCATATGCCACCCTCATCATATCTTTTTTTTTTAATTTAATTTTTTTTTAATTTTTTTTCCTCATCATATCTTGAAACGCTTTGTCTCACATATTTTGGATATGTTGTTAGGAAGGCCCAGCCTCGGGAAAGGACAACATGCTTGGAAGGGTGAAGGGTCAGTGAAAGAGAAGAAGACCTTCAACAAGCTAGCTTGACATAGAGACTGTAACTGCTTGAGTATCACAACAATTGGAATTGTTGGTAGGCATTGTTAATGAAAATGACAAATAGCGTCCCTGTCTCCTTTAACAATTAGAATATATTGTAATAATCACTATGATTGGAGAAGTGCTATTGTCTATTGGAACCCATGGAGGATATCTCCAGTAGCCCAGGCTGGAAACTTGGCAGTCAATGTTAATTTCTTCTTTCCTCACCATTAATGTTCAATTAATTGCATAGTCCTGCAACTTTAGCTAGGATGATACAATTTACTAATCAACCTCCTTGCACATGGTTCTACCCCCCCCTCCAGTTCATTCTTGGCACCAGAATGACCTTTCTAAACACAAATAAGTCCCTGTAATTTTAACGACTTAAGCCTTTTAAAGGCTTCTTATTATCCTAAGAGTAAAGACCAAATTTTTTAATGTGGCTTACAAGGGCTCCCCTCTCTAGCTCCACACTCCAGCAACACACTGATTTCTCACATTTCTAAAGTACAATGACATCTCTGATCATTTGGATATAATCTGACTCCTGTTAGGTGGAGGTCAGACATGTCTCCACTCTGCAACTTTTTTACCAGTTCTTTCTCTCCCAGCATTCTACTTCTCTACTGAGCTTAGTAATTTGCATCAATGACTACACAGAATGCACAGACACATTGGCTACATAGAATTCACAGACATAGTCAAAATAATGGAGTTTATTAGGGAAGTAACTGGTTCTAATTCAGGATCAGAATAATGTCTTTGATCAGGAAAGCTCCCCAGGCCCATGCCTGCAGGCAGATCTATCTCTCAGTTGCTGGGTCCCTACCACTAATCTTTGCTGTGTCCTGGCAAGTATTGCAAAACAATTTAGCTCCTTAATATGTGTCTGAGGCACCCCATTCTGCCAGAAAACCTCTAATGAAGGCACTCAGCACTTTTACTCTGTAGGCAAGTCTCTACTATAACCACATTGCTCCATGGACCAGGAATCCCGTTGTGCCTGCTGTTTCATGCTAGTTCTACTTTCCAGTCATCATCTCTTGTTTCATTTCCCTGACTCCCTACTCTAGGAGGTTCTCAGGACAAAGGCATCTTCCATTCTTGGTTCTTCTTTTGGATAGTAGTGAGGTCCCTCTTTTCTATCTCTGAGATCACTCATTTTAAGCCTACTAGGACGACAAAAATGACCAATCCTTTTGGTGGATTTCCACATATTTTATCTGCGTAGTCCCACACTTATAAATGGTACCAAGCACTTTACTTGTATTGGCAAACTGTCCAATATTCTTGGTGGTCTACAAGCACCTTGTTTGTATAATTCCACCCAACTTTTTGGTGAGAGTTGCAGGATGATGGCTATAAAGGTCATATAAATTACAGCATACTACTTGATAGTTGGAATTAGAAGAGACGGTCCCACCAGCAATATCATTGCTGATATCAGATGGATCTTGCCTGAAAGCAGAGACTACCAGGGGTTATTTATTTGTACTTTATTGACTATGCAAAGGCATTTGACTGTGTGGATCACAAGTTATGGCTAACATTGAGAAGAATGGGAATCTCAGAACAATTAATTGTACTCATGGACAAGAGGCTTTTTGGCAAAAGTAGTATTTTTTAAAATGCACCAAAAAAGTTTTCTTTGGTCATATTATTCATTGTTCAACTTTTACATGCACATTAATGGAAAGAATCATGGTTTGAGCCAGGTACATATTAATTTTTAAACTTATACACTTACTGTTTAGCAGTTTAAAGAGGTCTTTGTCCAGTGCAGCACATCTTTTGATTTTTTTTTTTACTGCTGCTCTCATGGTGTTGATAGTGGATTCAAGTAAAATTTAAATATTGGATGACTTCAGTCTTTTCTCCATCTATCATGATGTTTGGGGGTTTTTATGTTGACATGTAACCCATTTTGAAGGATATGTGGTATGATTTTCTGTAGTAAGTGTTTCAAGTCTTCATTTTCTGCAAGCAAAGTTGTATCATCTTCAGAATTTAGTCTGTTAACTAAAGCCAAAGATGAAGAAATGGTTTTCTTCTGCAGTCTAAAATTTATCAAACATGCAACAAATGCTGCAAATAAATGAGAAAGACTGGTAGTTGGAAAATATAACCTTGGAGGCAGAATTGAGGCTGGAAATTGCATAACAGAATTTTGTACCTTGATTTATTAATTGCAATATCTTTTAAAAAACACCCCCAAAAGAACCACATAGACAGAGATTATATGCATTATTTTACCCTAGGAATCAAATTGACAACATCTGTGGAAAGAGATGAGGAAGCTCCATATTAGCCATTAAAACAAGACTTAGGGGCTGACTGTGGAACAGATCGTTAATTACTCATGTGCAAAACGTTGTCAGTCCATATGTGGAACAGATCATTCGGGAGGCTTGGCTTTATGAGGAGGAATGTGACATCAGGCATAAGGAAGACTCATCAACAACCTGCATTATGCAGATGATACAACCTTGCTTGCTGAAACTGAGGAGGGCTTGAGATATTTGCTGCAAAAGGTCAAGGACTGCAGCCTTCAATATACATTGAAGTTCAACTTCAAGAAAACAAAGATTCTTACCAATGGGCCAATTGACAGGGCCAATTGACAGGATCATGATAGATAGAGAATAGATTGAGATTGTTAACTTCAGCTTGCTTGGTTCCACAAGCAACACTCTCGGTACCAGCAGCCAAGAAATCAAAAGATGAATTGCACTGGGAAAGTCAGCTGTCAGGGACCTTTCCAGAGAGCCGAAGAGCAATGAGGCAGCCAATACACGCCTGATCCAGGCCATGGTCTTCTCAATTACTTGCTATGCATCAGAGAACTGGACAATGACTAGAAGAATGGATATCTTTGAGTTGCAGTGCTGAAAAAGAGTATTGAACATACTGTGGACTGCTAAGAGAACAAAAGTGTCTTTTCCGGAGAGAGTGAAACCAGACTGCTTCTTGGAGGTGAGGACTTTGAAGCTCACCTGAATTTCAGAACCATCTCAGGAATAGGTTTGGGGCCTTGAACACTAACGAGCGAAGACCAGATGAGTTGTGGGAGGATATCAAGGTTATCACCCAAGAAGAGTGCAAACGTTCATTACAAAGACAGAAGATGAAGACCAAAATGGATGTCAGAAGAGACTCTGAAAATTGCACTGGAGTACAGAGAAGCCAAAGCACAAGGAAGAATTCAAGATACTAAACAGTTGAATAGAAGATTTGAAAAGGCAGCGTGGGATGACAAAGTAAAATATTACAATGAAATATGCAAGGAGTTGGAGTCAGAAAATCAAAGGGCCGAACTTGCTCAGCATTTCTTAAGCTAAAGGAACTGAAGAACAAATTCAAACCTCGAGTTGCTATAATCAAGAGTGCTTTGGGCAGAATATTAAATGATCCAGGAAGTATTAAAAGAAGATGGAAAGAATATACTGAGTCACTATCGAAAGGAATTGGCAGACACAGAAGAATTTCATGAAACCACATATGAGCAAGAGCCTAAGGAAGAAGTTCAAGCTGCTTTGAAGGAAATAGCAAAAAAATAAGGCCCCAGGAATAGATGGTATCCCAATTGAGATATTTCAGCTAACAGATGCTGCCCTGGGCGTGCTCACCAAGTTGTGCCAAGAAATCTGGAGAACAACCATTTGGCCAACTGACGGGAAGAGATCTATATTTGTTCCCATCCCAAAGAAGGGTGACCCAACAGAGTTTGGAAACTATAGAACAATATCACTGATTTCACATGCAAACAAGATTCTACTGAAAATTATCCAAATACGACTAGAATATCACATCACCAGAGAACTGCCAGAAGTTCAGGCTGGGTTTAGAAGGGATTGTGGTACTAGGGATATTGTAGCTAATGTTAGATTAATCTTAGCTGAAAGCAGGGAATACCAGAGGAATGTCTATCTGTGTTTCATTTACTATGCAAAGGTGTTTGACTGTGTGGATCATAACAAACTGTAACTGACTCTGAGAAGAATGGGAATACTAGAACACTTGATTGTGCTAATGAGAAACCTATACTTGAACCAAGAGGCAGTTGTCAGAACAGAGCAAGGAAACACTGCATGGTTCAAAATTAGGAAGGGCGTATGCCAGGAAAGTGTCCTGTCTCCATACCTTTTCAACCTGTATGCAGAACAGATTATTCTGGAGGCTGGGCTCTATGAGGAGAAATGTGGGGTCAAGATTGGTGGACGAATTATCAACAATCTGCAGTATACAGATGACACAACCCTGCTTGCTGAAACTGAGGAGGACCTGAAGCACTTGCTACAGAGGGTCAAGGACTGTAGCCTCCAATATGGATTGAGGCTCAATGTCAAGAAGACAAAGATTCTCACCACTGGGCCAATTGGCAGCATCCGGATGGATGGTGAAAAGATTGAGATTGTTCACAGCTTTAGTTTGCTTGGCTCCACAGTCAACATTCTTGGCATCAGTGGCCAGGAAATTAAAAGATGTATTGCCATAGGAAAGTCTGCTGTTAGGGACCTCTCCAAAGTACTGAAGAGCAGTGGTATCTCTCTGGAGACTAAGGGGCATCTGATACAGGCCGTGGTCTTTGCTATCACTTGTTATGCATCACAGAGTTGGACAATGACTGAGGAGGATAGAAAGAGAATGATGCCTTTGAGCTTTGGTGCTGGAGAATAGTATTGAAGATACCTTGGACAGCTAGGAAAACAAACAGATTCATCCCGGAAAGGGATAAACTGGTCGGCTCCTTGGAGGCAAGGATTCTGAGGCTCCGTCTAACATACTTTGGACATGTTGTAAGGAAGGACCAGTCCTTGGAGAGGGTCATCATGCTTGGTAGGGTGGAAGGACAGTGCAGGAGGGGAAGATCCTCTATGAGGTGGATTGATTCAGTGACTGGGGTAATCGGGATGGGTGTATCGGAGACAGTGCAATTGGCACAGGACAGAGCAGAGTTTAGGGCTGTTGTACATAGGTTCGCTATGAGTTGCAAGCAACTCGATGGCACATAACAACAACAACAACAACAATCTCACATACTTTGGGCATGTTGCCAGGAGGAACAATCCTTGGAGAAGAATTTATGCTTGGAAGGGTGAAAGGATGCAAGAAAGGAAGATCCTGGATGAGGTGAATTAACTCAGTTACTGGGGTAATACGGGTAGCTGTGTTGGAGACCATTAAAGAGGCTCAAGATGCAGCAGGGTTAGAGATGTTGTACATAGGGTCCCTATGAGTCACAAGCAATTTGATGGCACATAACAACAACAACAAAGTTCAAATTAATGCTGAAGAAAATGAAAACCAATCCAAGAAAGACAAAATACAACCTTGAGTTTATCCCACCTTAATTTAAAAAAACCTTTTCAATAGACTCGATTAAAGCATTGATGAACACTAATGACTAAAAACTAGGTAAATTGTGGGATGACATTAAGGCCACCATACATGAAGAAAGCAAAAGGTAATTTTTAAAAACAGGAAAGCCTTAAATGTATATCAGAAGAGATTTTGAAACGTGCTATTCAACTTATAGACTCTTCAGTAAAAGGTAGAATTGATGAAATAGGAGGACAGAACAGGTTTCATAGAGTAGCTTGGGAAGATAGCATATTAAAAAAATTAATTATAAAATACTCATTGCTAGACTCAGCCTTTTTACTTCTCTTTGGTCTAAACTTTTCCCTACATATTTTACTTCCTCCTTTTAATGTGAACATATCAAAATATCTTGCTGCATATCAATTGCAGACAAGTATTTAATCAGTGTTTCAATCAACTGAGTTATTTTTCGATTGATAGGATATCCACTACAATTTGTAGTGTGTCACTACTGTAAGTTTATCGTAATTCCCAATTCTAAAACTCTGATGCCTATGAACTTGAATGGAGAGTCAGCCATTGCAAGTCCTCCTAATCATGACAGTGTCATTTTATTCTCGACTGCGACAGGAGGCTGTGGTTTCCGTCACCGCCCACTACGACAAGAAACGTGGCTGGGCCCTAAACGTAAAAGTCTTTGCACCTCCCAGCACAAATCGCCGCTCTAGCGGAGTCCACAGCCTTTCTAGTACTATGACAGTCTTTTCCGGTGTCCTAGTGTTGCATGATGGGAGACGTAGTTTTTCCGGGAGCTGTGCACGGAACTTCATTCGAACTTCATTTCCCGGCGTGACTTGCGAAGACAACTCAACCCAGAGGCGGGAGGCCGGTTCCGGTTGCATCAGCGTGAGACACAACGGCGAAATGAGGCTGTTCGTGAGCGAAGGCGCACCGGGGAGCTTGCCCGTGCTGGCCGCGGCCGGTCGGGCTCGGGTCGGAGCCGAGCTGCTCGTCAGCACTGTTGGCCCTGAAGGTACTGGGGCTCATTCTGGTGGGCGCTGGAGGAGGGGGCGGTGCCTACCACGCCCAGCATTTAAACCGCACTTGACTAACCTTCGTCCTTATTCCACTGCACCCTTGCTGACAGTTTACCCAATTACCCTGGATCACCCAGACCCCTCTTCTCTACCAGTCTCATTTCTCAAAATGAGAAAAAAAAGTGGTGCCAAAGCCCACTGCCAGCCAGTCGATTCCAACTCAGAACGACACAAATGGTCAGAATAAAAATCCCCCATAGAGTTTCAGTATTGTCTGTCCTTTTAGAAGCCGAGTGCCACGTGTTTCTTGCACAGCGCCTGGTGGATTTGAACCGCTGACTTTCCATTTAGTATCTGAGCCCTTTACTCACTAGTCACTAGGGCTCCGTTTTCCTCATGCACCCCCGCCCTTTACTCGCCCCTAGCCTCCTTTCTTTAGTCTTCTAGTGAATCTTGCACCACCCCTTCCCAACCTCCTTAGCTTGCCAGGCACCCTTCCCACTCTTTAGTCTTTTACTTTTTAGACTCTGCTCCATTTTGTCATTGTTAGGAAACTCCTCAATTTCACTAAAACATACTAAACACACTCCTTTTGTTTCATCTCATCATCAAGCCAACTAACAACCAAAAAAAAAAAAAAACACCTGATTTATTTTTTTTTACATTATTAACAAAAATCATTCTTTTTTTGGTCAACCCTTCCTCTCCGTTTTGTTCCCCAGCTGTTATCTTGGATCATTTTCATGACATCCTATTTGTATGTTCATTTCTAATTTTTGGCGCTTCCCCAATACCACTTCTCTCTTCTGCAGTCCCCATCTGTTCTTAAACACCGGTGGGATTTAAAGCTCATTCTAGATCCACTTTTAGTGGTTCCATCCTAGAACCTTTTAGTGAAGATTGTTCTTCCTTTTTTTCTTTTCAATGAACATGTGAAATGATTCTTCTAAATTGACTTACCCCCTCTTTTTCTCTCTCACATCAGAGTGTGTGGTTCCGTTCCTGACTGGGCCTAAGGTCCCTGTCTTACAGCTGGATAGTGGGACCTACCTTTTCTCCACCAGTGCAATCTGCCGGTTAGTATTGGTTCTAGAGTGGATTTACAGGTACAAGGAGGGAGCTTTAATTAGAGTTTACTATCCTCTCTGTACTTAGACCAGGAGGCAGTCGTCAGAACAGAGCAAGGTAACACTGCATGGTTCAAAATTGGGAAGGGCGTACGCCAGGGATGCATCCTATCTCCATACCTTTTCAACCTATATGCGGAACAGATTATTGGGGAGGCTGGGCTCTATGAGGAGAAATGTGGGGTCAAGATTGGTGGACGATTTATCAATAATCTGCGTTACGCGGATGACACAACCCTGCTTGCTGAAACTGAGGAGGACCTGAAGCGCCTGCTGCAGAGTGTCAAGGACTGCAGCCTACAATATGGATTGAGGCTCAATGTCAAGAAGACAAAGATTCTCACCACTGGACCAATTGGCAGCATCAGGATGGATGGTGAAGAGATTGAGATTGCACACAGCTTTAGTTTGCTTGGCTCCATAGTCAACAGTCTTGGCACCAGCAGCCAGGAAATTAAAAGGCGCATTGCCGTGGGAAAGTCTGCTGTTAGGGACCTCTCCAAAGTGCTGAAGAGCAATGGTATCTCTTTGGAGACTAAGGTGCGTCTGATACAGGCCATGGTCTTCGCAATCACCTGTTATGCATCAGAGAGTTGGACAGTGAGCAAGGAGGATAGAAGGAGAATTGATGCCTTTGAGCTGTGGTGCTGGAGAAGAGTATTGAGAATACCATGGACTGCTAGGAAAACAAACAGATTTGTCCTGGAGAGGGTTAAACCGGGTGGCTCCTTGGAGGCAAGGATTCTGGGGCTCCGTCTAACTTACTTTGGACATGTTGTGAGGAGAGACTGGTCCTTAGAGAGGGACATCATGCTTGTGAGGGTGGAGGGAGAGCGCAGGAGAGGAAAGCCCTCTGTGAGGTGGATTGATTCAGTGACTGGGATAATTGGGATGGGAGTGTCAGAGACTGCGATTGGCACAGGATAGAGCGGAGTTTAGGGCTGTTGTACATAGGGTCGCTATGAGTCGCAGGCTTCTCGACGGCACATAATAACAACAACAACAACATCCTCTCTGTGCAAAGGTATTTGACTGTGTGGATCACAAAAAATTGTGGCTAACCTTGAAGAAAATGGGAATCTCAGAACACTTGATTGTGCTTATGCGAAACCTGTATTTGGACCAAGAAGCAGTCCTCAGAAAGAGCAAGGAAACACTGCATGGTTCAAAATCAGGAAAGGAGTGCATCAGGGATGCATCCTGTCCCCATACCTTTTCAGTCTGTATGCAGAACAGATCATTCGGAAAACAGGGCTTTATGAGGAAGAGTGTGGCATCAGGATTGGAGGAAGACTCATTAACAATCTATGATATGCAGATTACACAACTTTGCGTGCTGAAACTGAGGAGGAACTGAAGCACGTCAAGGACTGAAGTCTTCAATATGGATTGAAGCTCACCATCAAGAAGACAGATTCTCACCACTGAAACAATTGGCAGCACCACGATAGATGAAGAGACTGAAGTTGTTATCAATTACAGCTTGCTTAGAACAGTCAGGAAATCAAAAGACGATTTGCATTAGGAAAATCTGCTGTCATGGATCTCTCCAGAGTGCTGAAGAGCAACGACGTCAGTATCGATATAAAGGTGCGCCTAACCCAGGCCATGGTTTTCTCAGTTACTTGTTATGCTTCAGAGAGTTGGACAATGACTAAAGATAAGAGAAGAATAGATGCCTTTGAATTGTGGTGTTGGAGAAGAGTCTTGAACATACCTTGGACTGCCAAGAATACAAATAGGTCTATCTTGGAGAGGGTGAAACCAAGTCTCTCCTTGGAGGCTAGCATTTTGAAGCTCCGTCTCACATGCTTTGGGCATGTGGCCAGGAGAGATTGATCCTTGGAGAAGGACATCATGCTTGGAAGGGTGGAAGGACAGTGCAGAAGAGGGAGACCCCAAATGAGATGGATTGATACAATAAATGTGGTGATGGGGGTTGGTGTGTCTAAGGTAGTGAGACTGGCTCAGGACAGGGAAAGGTTCAGAGCGGTTGTACATAGGGTCGCTATACATCGCAAGCGACTCAATGGCATAAAAAACCAGTAACATACTATGACAGGTTTGGAAACAGGCGTGGTATACACTTCCTAAATAACATGCTTCTGGAAACCCTATGAACTTTGATAAATGTTTATAGTTGTAGAAGGGCTTGAAGCCTTTTGTTCTTAGGATTGCTATGAGTTGTGCTCGACTTTAAGGTAATCAACAACAATCCTTTCTGTAGGGAGCTCTGGTAGCCTAGTGGTAAGGAGCTGCACTGTAATCCAGAATGCATGCAGTTCAAAACCATCAGCTGTGCCACAGGAGAAAGATGGTTAATCTCCTCCTGTGCGATTAAATGGCCTCTAAAAACCAACTGGAGAGGCTCAGCTATTGGTTGGTTCCAACTTGACAGTACAGAACAACAACAATCCTTTTTGTGGTCTTATTAACGAGTACTGTTTGACTATAGGGTAAGAAGATATGATCCTGAAGTGGGCTGGCCAACAGATCCCTCTAATAGCACCTTTTCTGGCTCTCCCCTGAGCAGATACTTCTTTCTCTTGTCGGGCTGGGAGCAAGATGACCTCACCAACCAGTGGCTGGAATGGGAAGCAATGGAGCTTCAGGTTGGACTGAGACATGGAGGAGTTGGTGGGTAGTGGCTGGCTGGTCCTTGAGCTTCATGACCATCCTGACTTGTGTCCTCTTCATTTTAGCCAGCCTTGTCTGCTGCTCTGTATTACTTAGTGGTTCAAGGCAAAAAGGGAGAAGATGTTCTTGCCCCTGTCCAGAGAGCCTTGACTCATATTGACCACAGCTTGAGTCATCATGGCTGTCCTTTTCTGACTGGGGTGAGTTGGACCTTAAAAGAGGATAGGTAGAAGGCTATCTGTTGAGAGAATGAAGAAAGCAGACTGTATTCTGAGTGTTCTGATGCTCAGAGTGCCACTTAATATTGGTGTAACTTTGACAAATTTCTTAACCTCTGAATCTCAGTTTCTTTATGAAGTGGAGATCATATGAGTGCCACTTCACTGAATTATGATGAGGTTTAAGTGAGAAAAAATGTTTAGCATAATGCTAGACACATAGTAATTGTTCAGTAATATTAACAATAGAAGAAATTAACTGTTACCTGTGTAACATATCTTTCCCCAACAAAGGAGACAGAATCTCTAGCTGACATTGTTTTGTGGGGAGCACTGTACCCGTTACTCCAAGACCCGGCCTACCTTCCTGGTGAGAATTACGACTGACTTCATTCCCACCTTCAACCCATGTGCTTCTTGAAGAAGGTTAAAAATTAGGTTGTAGGATATGATATTCTCATTCTACTGTGTAACTAAGGGGAACTTTGGTGGAAAGATGGTTGAAGGACCTAGGGAAGGTGACTGGAGGAACCTTACAAAGAAAGGAGACCCACTCCTGCCTGCCATTCCATCCGTCATGCTTGCTGATTCCCTCTTTCCTCCCATGCTCTCAGAGGAGCTGGGTGCTCTGTGCAGTTGGTTCCAGACACTGAGCACCCAGGAGCCGTGCCAGCGAGCTGCAGAGACCGTGCTGAAGCAGCAAGGTGCCCTGGCCCTCCGGCCCTACCTCCAGAAGCAGCCCCAGCCCAGGCCTCCTGAGGGGAGGGCTGTCAGCAATGAGCCTGAGGTTTGGAACAGAGTAGAAGGATCCTTTTAGACAGAGCCCTGGTGCTGGAGGTGGGGAGGGTGTGGTGGCTAGTAGAGGAACTTGGCCTAAAGTCATCTAACTTCAATTATAGTAAGGCCAAGAGAGGGTCTCTTCATCTGATAGGGGACTGATTCTGTCTATTCTTTGTAGGAGGAGGAACTGGCCACCCTGTCTGAGGAGGAGATTGCCATGGCTGTCACTGCTTGGGAAAAGGGCTTGGAAGCCTTACCCCTACCTCGACCCCAGAAAAATCCAGTGTGAGTAGTCATAGAGGAGTGGGGTCTGATTTCTTTTGTTGTTGTTGTTGTGTACCATTGAATCAGATCCAGCTGTCACAGAAGGAGATTGCCCCTCCTCCGGCAGCGCGTCTGGTGGATTCGAACCGCAGGCCTTCAGGATTGTAGTGCAGCTTCTTGCCACTAGGCCAGTAGAGCTTCCTGGGGATTAATTTCTTACATGGGAATTTCTGACTTCAGAGAAAATGGTGACATTCAGTATGGAGAGAGAAGTCAGTGAATGTGGGAAAAACGAGTAGGATCTATATGGGAAAATTCCTTTAAGATGAGAAATGGATAGGATTGTTAATAGGGATATAGAGAAACAGCTGGAGGAAAGGGCATGGGGGGAATCTGCTTGTTAGTATGGAGTCGGTGATCTCTCACGATGCCTGAGGTTAACAGGCATGGGGGATGACAGAGAACTAGTGATAATAGGATGAGGATGGTCAGGAAGATGAAAGAAGTGCTGGGGAGAGTCAGTGTTAATGAGGCGAGCATGTGTGTATGGCTGCCTGTGATGGAGCATAACAAGGGAATACACAGATATTCCTTCAGATAGCAGGTTGAGTGGCATGAATAGGAATGACTGAGAGGGAAGTTAAAAATTATATTGGTTTGCAAATATAATTCATATACATTGTGTTTCATTTGATAGGGGATTTTTAGAGGAGATTAGGGTGACTGGAGGCAATAACTGGTGCCTGCTGGTCTGCATTAGGCCATGAAGAAATAACATAGTATTAGGGGAGAAGAATTAAGGGGTGCAAAAGAAATGGTAACACTTGTACATGAAGTAACAAGCTATAAGAGCTTCAGGGACATTATTAAGTTAAAATACTACCATAGCAGCTGTAAAAAGAAAAGATCAGGACTGGAAATGTGTTATTTGATGACATCTAAATTCGAGGAGGAGAGAGAGTATGGGTGGCTGGACAGAATCTAGGGAGAGTTTTGTTGATAGTCAGGAGTTTAAACCTAAGAACTAGCTAATTAGGGAAAAGCAGTCAAGATAGTAAAGAGGGACAGGGATCAGTGTTGGGATCAGGATTCTTAGTAGGAGTAGGTGAAGTTTGTTTTCCGTGAGCCAGGCTCTGAACTCTGAACTGTAGGAGCTTTGGGGCACTCTAGGGAAGAGTTCTTTATAATTTTTTTTTTTTTAATTTTTATGTGTGTGTACCTGTTGCAGACCAAGGGTCCCAAAGAATGAAATAATTCTATAATTATTAGTAATGAGACAGACTACCAGGAATGATATAGAACAGAGAGTATGAAAAATAGGGGGCCAACAGTTCCCATGACTGAAGGCCCCAAGCCATGCTTCTCTGGGTATTTATTTAGAATCATAAGGAAGATTAAAAAAAGTAAAATTACAAGGAAGTACAAAACAAAGGATAATGGTGAAGTCTTTTACAGATAAGGCCAAGTTCCTCTTTATGCTAATCTCAAGAGGGAGGGATGCATTTGACACAAACTAAGAACAGTGTTGACTCCTAGGCAATGCCCCAGTGTCACAAGGTGACCTTCAGCTTGTATTAAGCTTCCCTCATTTCCCGATACAGCATTTGGTCTACTATTATTAAATTTGATATTCGGCTTCCCTCATGTACCGTCAAATCGGATCTGACTGGTATAGGGGGAGATTATTCCTCCTTCTCCAGCAGAGCATCTGGTGGATTCTAACTGCACACCTCTAGGATTGCAGTGCAGCTTCTTGCCACTCGGCCACCAGAGCTCCCATGGAAGAGTTCTTATTGAGGAAAAATTTTAGCATACTTAACAGACAATGCCCATAATCCTTTTACTAGAGAACAGCTCTTTGAGTATTTGTACACTTTTGATCCCTCTTGAATCTAACTTCAGACCCTTGCATCTCTGCCACTGGTCTTTTCTCTTCCTTTCCTATCAGGTTGCCAGTGACTGGGGAGAAGAATGTGCTCATCACCAGTGCTCTCCCTTATGTCAACAATGTCCCCCACCTTGGAAACATCATTGGTTGTGTGCTTAGTGCAGATGTCTTTGCCAGGTACACCCAGGTGCTGGGGGGAGGAGACCTTGAGGTTTGAGTGGGCCCTGAGGGAACAGATACCAGGGTAGCAGGTGAAGGAATCCTGAGGACAAGGGAGAATCAGTGGCCCCCTGTGATTAGCAAATTCCCTTTTAGGTACTGCCGCCTACGTCAGTGGAATACTCTCTATTTGTGTGGGACAGATGAATATGGTACAGCAACAGAGACCAAGGCTATGGAGGAAGGACTGACCCCCCAGGAGATCTGCGACAAGTATCATGTCATCCATGCTGATATATACCGCTGGTTCAATATCTCATTTGATATTTTTGGTCGCACCACCACTCCACAGCAGACCAGGTAATTTTACTGAAGTTAGGGGCAGAAGTGAGGGTAATGGCTGGGCCTCAGGGCAATGAGGATGTCAGGAAGACAGAAGGAAAAAAGGTGACAGTCTAAGAACTTGCATTAACTAAATTGGTTGCTGTCATATTGATTCTAGTTTATGGTGACCTCATGTGTGTCAGCACAGGACTGTGGGCTATAGTATTTCCCATGGTTGATTTTTCAGAAGTAGGTTGTCAGGCCTTTCTTCAGAAAAGCACTCGAACCATCCACACCAGTGGAGTGTGATACTTAAGAACTGAATATTTATTCCAGGCAGTGGAGCATTAGTGTGTGAATTTATTTTGCTCAGGAGCCTCACCATGGGCCGAACGGGGGCCTGAGGAAGGGAAGAGGCAGGACTTAGGCTCATTGGAAGGATCCTTCTTTCTGCTGCTTCCCTTCTCTCTGGTTACCAAGGAGTCTTTAGATGTTCTCTCCCGTTCCCGTATGCAGTTGTGCTTAACAGGGATTATCATTCTTCCTGATAACCATCCTTAAAAACACTACATAGAGGACAGTCAGCTGCCTGATATCACTATGCAAATTTTAAAACTTTTTGGAATTGATTTTCTTAGGATATATTAAAGAAAGACAGAACTATATAATTTTGGAGATTTTTGCTAATGATGTACAGATAGTTGGAATACCCTAAAAATACATTCTGACATGTTGAGGGAAGGGAATTATTTAGTCATTTAGAGAATATGAGCCAGGGGTTCAGCCTCATCCAGTAAAAATACCTTGAAAATAAGCAGATAGCTTAAAGCCTTGAGGAACCAACTTCCTGACTTATCTGTAGTTTGTACTAAATGAACTTGGTTTCCTGGTTGGAGTAGTTAGAGGTTGGGTACATCAGTTTCTCTTGATCTGCCATTCATGTATTCCTTGCTCACCCCACCAGAATCACTCAGGACATCTTCCAGAGGTTGTTGGCACGAGGTTTTGTGCTGCAAGATAATGTGGAGCAACTGAGATGTGACCACTGTGCCCGCTTCCTGGCTGACCGCTTTGTGGAAGGTATCTGTCCCTTCTGTGGCTATGAAGAGGCCCGGGGTGACCAGTGTGACAAGTGTGGGAAGCTAATCAATGCCATGGAGCTCAAGGTGAGGGGACATTATGGAAGCCAAGAAGGTGACAATTCCTATTCTCAAAAGACTCCCAGTTTCATCCCCGTCAGAATTTTTATTTTAACAAAACAAGTAGCCTTTTTATTCAATCTTAGTAACTTGCCATTCAGTTCATTTGATATACTTGTGTGTATACTGTGTACTAGGAGACAGACTAATTTATATTATCTTAGCTCTTGCTCCATATCACCAGTTTTACCATGTTTTATATCTTTCTATCATGAATAGCCCATTTCTTCTACTAGTCCATGATAATCCCTTTTCTAAAAAAATTCACTCATTCAATAATCTTATACTAGGTTCTGGGGATATAGCAGTGAACAAAACAAGTTTTTAGGTAATGGAGGAGACTAGTATTATATAGGAAATGATATAATTACATAATAAATTACAGAATGATTTCAGGAAGAAGTGTTTAAGTAGATGATTAGGGAAATCCTCACAAAGAATGTAACATTTGAATTAAGAATTTAGCTGAAAAACGAGCCAAAGCTAGCCAGGTAATGAATGGAATGTCCCAAGCAGAAAGGCCAGGAAATACAGACACCTTGAGGCAGTACAGAGCAGAGAAGATAGAACTTGAAGGAAGGCCTATGAGAGTGGATTGTGGTGAAATGACAGAACACAGAGCCTTATAAACATGGAAGGAATTTAGATTTTACTCTAGTACAATGGCATACTGCTTTTTGGAAAATGGATGAGGGAGAAGCAAGAAAAAAGTACCAGTTGAAGGGTAGAGTAGTCCTGCGTATAGAATGTGTAAGAAGCTAGCGTGCCAGGGGACTGAGAGGGCTGGGAACAACCAAAATGGTAATGGTGCACATTGCATAAAAATACAGTATGGGATGATGACTGCAGTAGAAGTGGGGAGGGCGTTATAGGCAAACCTTGGGGAGAGTTTTGATTGGTTAGAGACTACCTCAATAAACTGAGTCCTATGAAAAAGTTTTTGTTGTTTCCTAGTACATACAAAAGTATGCTTACACCAACTATGCTGTAGACTATTAAGTGTGCACTAGCATTATGAGAAAGTTTGAAATACTGTGAAAATTACCAGATTGTTAGACAAAGACATGAAGTGAGCACATGTTGGAAAAGTGGTGCAGACAAATTTGCTTGACACAGGGTTGCCATAAATTGTCAATTATTGAAAAACAGTATTTGTGAAAGTAGTGTGCAATAAAATGAATTGTGCCTATAGAAGGATTTGGTATATATTTGGAGGCAGGCTATATAGAGCTAAACAGACTGAAAGTTGGTGAAGAACATTATAAAGCTGGATGGTAATAACATTTATTAAGATGAGGAAAATAGAGCAGAGCAGGCTTTCCGGAAAAGTGTGATGGTATGTTTGGTAATATATAATATTAATATGCAGTGTGTTTGGTTTTGTTAAACTTGAGGTGCATGTTAGACATTCAAATAAAGATGTTTAACAGGCATGTACAGTTTAGGAAAAAGGTCCTGAGAAGAGTACTAATCTTCTGCCTTCAAAAACTCAATCAGAAAAACCCAAAGTGAAAAAAAACAACCCAATCAAAGTGAAAACTCACTTGGAAGTTTTATTGATAAGCCCACCCAGCTCTCCTTTAGCCATAACCCTTCAGTGTTTATATGTTCAATTTGTGTCACATAAATATATTTTTATTCCCTCCTGAATTTAGTTTTATTTACTATTACTGTGATTTGAGTAAAAGTTTACAGAGCAAACTGGTTTTGCATTCAACATTTGATACATATCTTTTTTATTATGATTTGAGTTAAATTTTACAGAGCAGATTGTTATTCTGTTTATTCAAACATGTTTTATGACACTGATTAAAGTCTTCACAGTGTATCATTACTAACCCACTCTCTTTTTGGGTTTTGTTTACATATTTTGTTTTGTAATGATCATAATCCCTGAAGTATAACAGCACTCTTCCTGCCTCATCCCTGTGCTTCCCATTTCAAACTCATCCTTTTCTAGCCCTTCCTGCCGTCTGAGTTTTATCCCTGGGCTTTTGATCTCTCATGGTTGATTGTTCTAATGAGTACATCCCTCCCTGGTATTACTGTTCACATTATACTCCTCTATCTTTCATTTGGTTGAAAGGTAAGCCACATGAGTTCAGTTTCAGTCTTGATGGATGTCTAAAGGCCATATTCTTATGGAGAAAATAAGTAATTCCTGATATAAAGGTCTGCAATTGTTTCTTATACTAGTCATCTCTCCTTAACTTGATTGAGGTTTCCCCTGGGACAGGGCTGTCCTCTTTTTCATGGCTTTGTACAACTAAGTTTAGTGTGCTGTACTTAGCTTATGTTAAGAATGCTTTTTTAATACCTAAGTATAAAAACTAATGATTACTCCAAGATGGGGAGGCAGTTTTTGAGGGAAATCTTACTGTTCTCCCAAATCTGCCATAAAGAGCTATGGATATTGCTGAAAAAAAAGAATACCTTTTCTTTCTCTTTCATAGAGATGTGAAACTGAGGAACAAAAGACAGTGCACCCTTGAATCTCCAAGTTGAGGGAAGGCCTCAACTATTGAAGAGTTGACTGAGTATAAGCATGAAAGGAAGCTAAATGGAAAATCAGGCAGCTTAACCAGGCCTCCCGCTTTGCTTGGACAGCTTCCACAGCTTTAGGCCTGATCCTGACTGTTCCACCCTAGTTTACCCTGTCTCTTGACTCTTCCTTTGCAGAAGCCTCAGTGTAAAATCTGCCGATCATGCCCTGTGGTGAGATCTTCCCAACACCTGTTTCTGGACCTTCCCAAGGTAGGTTAACCTTTTCTAGTCTGCATTTTTTTACACAGCTGCAAATACTGGTACTAAATCCATTTCAAAGGTATTGAATATTTGTTTAAAAATTACTTATGACTATTGTAGAGAAAGAAAGTTCCCTGGTGGTACAATGGTTAAGTGTTTGGCTACTAACTGAAGGACTGACTCTTCCAACTCAGCAGCCATTGTGCAGGAGAATGATTGAAAGCTCTATTCTGTCTTGTCAGAAGGGTTTCTGTGAGTCAGGATTGGCATGATGACAGCAGGTTTGATTTTTATTTTGTTATAGAGAATCAGAGCACTGATGGTGTAGTGATTACATACTCAGCTGGTTTGCAGTTCAAAACCACCCAGTGGATCTGTAGGAGTAAAAGCTGGTGTTTGCTCCGGTAAAATTTGTGATCAGGAAAACCCTGTGGTTTTGCTCTGTAACATGGGGTTACTATGAGTCAAAATCTACCTGATGGCACCTATCAACATAGCAGTGGAGAGTATGTGCAGCCACAAGAGAGGAAGAAAGAGAACATGCTAAAGCAAATGGAGTAAAAGCTTAACAATTGGTATATCTAGGTAATGGGTACACAGTCCACAAGCTTTAATGAACCCAATTGTTACTCACCAAAGTAGGATATGTTGCTGTTGTTGTTAAGTGCCGTCGTGTCACAGGCGACTCAAAGTGACCCTGTGAAGGAGTCCTCAACGCTTGGGTGTCTTTCATCTGCCAGTTGGCCTAGATGTCACCTGAGATGGTTTCTGCTCAGCTCTCCTTTTATATATACATATATATTGGTTTTCTAACAAAGTTTGCACACATTATGTTTCACACTATTCTTCATTCATATTGTGTTTCATACAGTCATTCTCATGCATTATGTTTTATAAAATTAATCACCATTAGACCTTGCCCATCATTACCCTGTCTTTTCGCCCAGATCCTTCCCATTTCCTTCCCTTGTCCCACCAAATTGTGCATCCCTATGGTTTTGCCTCTACTAATCCTTTGCCCTCCCCTCCTTGAGTTCCCATACATGTTTTACTAGTAATCCTCCCATTTTTACCATAATGGTTTTATGTTGTATTTGTCCTTATGAGACTGCATTAGTTCACTCAGAATAATTCTTGCCGGACTCTCCCAAGTTATGCAGTATTTTTTTTTTAAATCATTGCTCCTGAGTTCTGTATTCCATTGTGTGAACTAACTACAATTTCTCAATCCATTCGTTTGTGTTTGGACATTTGGACTGTTTCTATGCTTTTGTGATGGTGAATAATGCTGTTATGAACATTGTACAAATCTCAGTTTGTGTCTCAGTTCTAATTTCCTTGGGGTGTATTCCTAGTAGTGGAATAGCTGGGTAATATGGAGTTTCTATATTCAACTTTTTGAGGAAACACAAAATTGTCTTCCAGAGTGGTTGCAACATTTTACAATCCCACCAACAGTCTATGAGAGTTCTCACCTCTCCACATCCTCTCCAACACTTATTACTTACTGCCCCTGCTACTAGGGTGAGACAGTATCTTATTGTGGTTTTGATTTGCATCTCTCTTCTTGCCAGTGATTTTCTTCATGTGTCTTATGGCCACCTGAATGTCTTCCATGTCTTTTGCCCATTTTGTAATTGAGTTATCAGTCTTTTTCTTCTGGAGGCCCAGTAGACTGTAAACTTATTATGAGACCCTTGTCTGAGATGGTATTGTCAAATGTCTGTTCCCGGTTGGTAGGCTTTCCACCCTATTGGGAGAAGTTTTTGATAAGTACAGAGATTTAATCCTTAGAAAGTCCCATTCATCAATTTTATCCTCTCCAAATTGTGCATTTCTGGTTGTATTGGGTAATCTCTTTACACCATAGCATATACCTTCTAAGCTTGGTCCCATTTTTTCTCATATGAACTTTATGGTTTTGGGCTTTTCTTCCAGGTCTCTGATCCAACTTGAGTTGATTTTTGTGTATAGTGTGAGATGCTGATTCTGTTTCAGCTTTCTGCAGGTAGCAGTCCAGTTTTGCCAACACCATTTGCTGAAGCACCATTTCCCCATTTGATAGGTTTTATTTCCTTGTTGAATATTTCTGGGTTCTTGATTCTGTTTCATTTTTCTCTGTCATTGTACCAGTACCATGCTATGCTGTTTTGTTTACATTGTGTAGTAAGTTTTGAGGTCAGGGAGTACTATGCTTCCCTCTTTTATTTTTGTTTTTCAGTAGAGTTCTCTCTCCTTTTAACTCTTGGAAGAGAAAAAGTGTTGCAGAGCACACCTCAGGAAAACTCTCCTTTACAGGGGATCAGGGCTGTTAATGGACTAAGAATGCTATATCTCATCCTTTACATATAACTGATTGGATGATCATGCCTCTTGGGCAATGCTTATCTTGCTTGCATGTAAAATCAATGATATTCTATAGTTTCCACACTCTGTTGGGTCACCCTTCTTTGAGATGGGAACAAATAAAGATTTCTTCCTGTCAGCTGGCCAAGTGGTTGTTCTCCAGATTTCTTGGCACAACTTGGTGAGCACGTCCAGGGCAGCATCTGTTATCTGAAATATCTCAATTGGGATACCATCTATTCCTGGGACCTTATTTTTTGCTAGTTCCTTCAAAGCAGCCTGAACTTCTTTCTTCATCACCATAGGCTCTTGCTCATATGTTGTTTCATGAAATTCTGTGTCTGCCAATTCTTTTCAATACAGTGACTTAGTATATTCTTTCCATCTTTTAATACTTCTTGGATCATTTAATATTCTGCCTAAAGCATCCTTGATTATAGCAACTCGAGGTTTGAATTTGTTCTTCAGTTCCTTGAGCCTAAGAAATGCTGAGCGAGTTCAACCCTTTTCATTTTCTTTTTTGTCATTTTTAATGAATGTCTATCTGTGTTTCATTGAAAATGCAAAGGCATTTGACTGTGTAGATCATAACAAACTGTGGCTGACTCTGAGAAGAATGGAAATCCCAGAACACTTGATCGTTCTAATGCGGAACTTATACTTGGACCAGGAGGCAGTCGTCAGAACAGAGCAAGGGAACACTGCATGGTTCAAAATTGGGAAGGGCGTACGCCAGGGATACATCCTATCT
>NW_006399962.1:2069780-2109035 GCF_000299155.1 Elephantulus edwardii | reverse complement strand
TGACTAAGGAGGATAGAAGGAGAATTGATGCCTTTGAGCTGTGGTGCTGGAGAAGAGTATTGAGAGTACCATGGGCTGCGAGGACAACAAACAGATTCATCCTGGAAAGGGTTAAACCGGGCAGCTCCTTGGAGGCAAGGATTCAGAGGCTACATCTAACATACTTTGGACATGTTGTAAGGAGGGACCAGTCCTTAGAGAGGGACATCATGCTTGGTAAGGTGGAGGGACAGCGCAGGAGGGGAAGGCCTCCTAAGAGGTGGATTGATTCAGTGACTGGGGAAATTGGGATGGGTGTATCAGAGACAGTGTGATTGGCACTGGACAGAGCAGAGTTTAGGGTTGTTGTATATAGGGTTGCTATGGGTCACGACCCACTCGATGGCACATAACAACAACAACAGCACAACTACCTCTACTGGCTCATTAACGGTAACAGCGGTTAGGATTAAAATATTTAGGATAATTACATAGTTCTGAGAATCAGCCAAACCAAGTTGACATGTATCTTAAGAAGACACAATTCAATCCACAACTTTGTTTATCCAGTGATAGGCAGTTAGGCTGTTTCTATCTTTATCTTGTTATGAATAATGCCGAGGTGAACATGACTGCATATACCTATTGTTACAGCTCCTATTTCTGTAGGATATATAACTAACAGTGGAATAGCTGAAACATAGTATGTCTCTAACTTTTTTTTTTTAATTTTTTTTTTTTGTCTCTAACTTTTTAAGGTAGCAGTATGCTTTTTCTACTATGGTTGTATGATTTGCATCATAGTGAGAATTCCACTCTCCCCATGCTTTCATCAGCATTTCTTTCTTTTTTTTTAATCATTGCTGTTATTGCCACGGTGAGATAATACATCATTGTTTTGATTTCTTCTCTCTGATGTTGAATGATCACCATCATCTCTTTTGTATTTGTTGACCACCTGAATATCTTTGTAGGTGAATCATCTCTTTGTACTATTTTGCAACTTTTTTTGTGAGCTTGAAATTTTTTCCAAACAAAAAGCAAACAAAAGAAAGAGATCTATAAAGGTAGATGATAAAATTTTTTTTTAAAAAAAAAAAAAGGTAAAAGAAGGCAGGTGGCAGAACAGTGTGAATTTTAAAATCTAATTTGCATGAAAAGGAAAAAAAACATCAAAATGCTTTTCTGTGCATAGAACATTTCTGAATAAACACAAAGAACAATGAATAAATACTTGAAGCAGGTGCCTGGCTTTCTGTCATTCTATATTTATATCTCCTTTCTTCCACAGTAGAACTATGGTTTCCAGCAACGTTAGCATATTTGCTTATTTGCTCAATCCTTCAGTAAACCTAAAGTTTGCTTCACCCATGTTGTTATTGTTGTTAAGTGCCTCCGAGTTGCACCCATACCATTACCAAAAAAGGTGGGGGAATATAAAAAGGATTTGTTGGCTGCCCTTCGCTTTTCTGCTCACCCAACCTCCAACTGAGGCTCTACAGCTAAATAATGTTGAAATTGTCAGAATTTACATGGATTAGTTTTTTCCATGTATTGCATTGTCCTGATTCTCTTAACAAAATACCACAAGTGGATGGCTTTAACAATTTCATTTTCTAATTGTTTAGAAGCCTAGAAATCTAAATTTAGGGTGCTCATTCTAGGGGAAGGCTTTTACCCTGCCTCAGCTCTGGAAGAAGGTTCTTATCTCTGTGCACTTCTTCTGTTCATGTGATCTTCATGTGGCTTAACTTCTCACTTGCTACAATCAAGCTAGTCTACTCACAGCCACCTTCCATCAAGTTTCTGAGATTGGACATCTTATGATGATGGATTGACCTAGTGACTGTAACGATAGGCTTGAGCATGGAAGAGATTGTGAGGGTGGTACAGGATAGGACAGAGTTGAGATCTTTTGTTCATAGGGTTGTGACAAGTTGTAGTCAATTCAATTTCTTTACAGAAAGAGACTGATTATCTTTCTGCCGTTGAGCAGCTTGTGGGTTAGAACTGCTGACCTTTGGGTTAGTATGGTAGTCTGCTGTGTTATACACTGTGCCACCACAGTTAGCTCCTTAAGCTTTAAATAGAGCACTTCAGCCTCAATTACCCAATTCCAAAAGTGCTCCCACACTTTAGCTATCTATCAGAGCAGCACGTCACACCTGGTACCAAATTCTGCCTTAGTTTCTAATGTTGCTATAACAGCAATATCCCCACTCCCAACTCCTCACTTGGCAATATGATTAGGTTCTAATGACAAGGTCGTCATGCCAAAATCAGCATTATATAGAAATGATAATCATAAAATATTTCCAAAAAGGAGGAGGGATACTTCATTGCAGAGCTCTCAGATTACATCATTATAAAACCTGAATTACATCACCAGGTGACTATTGCCAAACTTGAGAATCATGGCACAGCTGAGTTGACACATAACGTTAACACAGCCAGTGTAACTCTCCCCTCAAGCCTCTGGCAAACGTTACTGCCAGACGTATATTGTTAATGTACAAAATAATCAGTTGTTTTGTTATTGTTGTCATAGGAAACTCTTGGTCTCGTGGTAAGAAGTTGCACTGCCAAATCATAGGCAGGTGGTTCAAATCCACCTGCTGCTCCATCGGAGACATAATAGGCAGTAACCCCCTGTGTGATTTACTGCCTCTGAAAACCTGTTGGAGAGTCAGTTCTGAGTCAGGTTTAACTCCACAGTACTTAACAACAACAAGAAGAAGTATGTAAGCCTGTACAGGTGCCTGAAGTGGCTCAAGGGATATTTGAAGCTGGCTACAGACCTAGAGGTTGCTAGGCCTACGGAACTGCTTCCATAAAGATTAAAAAACCCACTGCTGTAGCAAACCCAGTGCTGTTAGGTTGATTCCAACTCATAATGACCCTGTAGGACAGACCAGAACTGCCCCATAGGGTTTCCAAGGCTTTCTAGTCTTTACAGAAGTCAATTGCTTCATTTCTTTTGCAGCATAGCTGGTGGGTTTGAACTGCTGACCTTTTATTTAGCAGTTAACTGAGTGTTTATTATATCACCAGGGCTCTTTCCATAAGATTACAGCCAAGAAAACCCTAAGGAGCAGCTCTCTGAAATATGTGAATGAAAACTGACTCTTGGCAACAAGTGATTTGGTTGGGTTATTAACCTGTGCGTTGTTACTTATTTTATTTCTATCATAATCTGACTGATAAATTACTGTTTTGCATTTTATTTAACTACTTATGTATCCCAGTGATTATCCTTATCAATACATGTAGATCTCTCATTCTTTTTAATTACTATACAGATAGCTCACTGTATTCTTATATCCTTTTAATCCCTACTGACCCATGCAGGCTGTTATCAGTGTTTTGCTAAAACAAATAGTGTACTTGTTTATATATACATCTATATATACTGTTGTCTTTTTATTTTTTTTTTAAACTTGGGATTTAAAAAAAGCAAAAAAAAAACCAACCTTGGGATTTGAGTGAAAGCTTACAGAGCAAATTAGTTTTCCATTCAACAGTTTATACATGTTTGATTCATGACATTATTTGAAGTGTTTGAGTCTTTACATTGTTTGTAGTCCCCATTCTTTCTACTTTCTCCATATTTCTTTCTGTTTATCCTTCTTTCCTATCCTTTTTTACCCTCTGATCTTTATCTCTGGGCAAATGCTACCCTTTTGATCTTTAATATTTGTCTATTTCTGTTGGATAAACTTTTTTATTAATAAATTCTTAGGGATAGAATTGCTATGTCAAAGTACATGAGTCTTTTCATTATATATTGCTGAACTATACTCATAGGGATTTCTGATGACTTAGTGGTAAGGAATTTACTGCCAACACAAAGGTACCTAGTTTGAACCTACTAGCTGCTCCGTGAAAGAAAGATGAGCAGTCTCCTCCCATGCGATTTACTGCCTCTGACAACCCACCGTAGGTCAGCTATGGGTCACTTCCTACTCAACAGTACACCACCACCACAACAACAAACTATACTCCAGAAATGTTGTACCCTTTAACGTTGTGCAAACCATTTGTGGGACTGTTCTAAGTCAGCCTTCTGTCTTACTCTGCCCATCCCAGCTAGAAAATCGACTGGAAGAGTGGTTGGGAGAGGTACTACCTGGTAGTGACTGGACACCCAATGCTCGATTCATAATTCGCTCTTGGCTTCGAGATGGCCTCAAGCCACGCTGTATAACTCGGGACCTGAAATGGGGAACACCTGTGCCTTTAGAAGGTTTTGAGGACAAGGTAAAACACCAGAGTTCATATCCCCAATTATTTGACCTTGAGGTTGAAACCCCAGACTAACAGAATCAACTGTGGACAGTGAACTGCAATTGCAAGCTGGTAAGTTTATTCTGTGTTCCTTCTTCCTTCTCCAGGTATTCTATGTCTGGTTTGATGCCACTATTGGCTACCTATCTATTACAGCGAATTACACAGACCAGTGGGAGAAATGGTGGAAGAATCCAGAACAAGTAAGCAATTCTTGATGACCCTGTGAGTGTAGTGGTGAATGGATGTTTCAGGTTAGGATTGATTAGTCATTTGAGCCTTTGAAGTTCTCAGGAGACCTCTTTTCCTGTACATCTATCCCTTTAGGTGGAACTTTATCAGTTTATGGCCAAAGACAATGTTCCTTTCCACGGCTTAGTCTTCCCTTGTACAGCTTTAGGAGCTGAGGACAACTACACCTTGGTCAGCCACATAATTGCTACAGGTACCATGGAAGACTGGAGAGGGATACGTTTCTAGGAGATCATATCTGGGGCAGTACTAGAAGGAGATTGTGGAGGGGTACTAAGTCTTGAGTTGGAGTTGAGATGAAATAGGACATATTTAGAACATGAGAACATAACAGGAACCTGATGAAAGCAGATATTTAAAGTTAAAACTGTAATAGGTACAAAGAGACCAGGACTAGAATGGTGAGGAAAGGGGCTGGAGTGGTGTATAGGCCAGATACTCAAGGAGAAATGGTTGGTTGCACTTGAAGAAAGAGTTGGTAGAAAAAGAGATGAACATGACTTGATTATCCAATCAAGGTGTTTATTCTCCTTCTTTCTGCAGAGTACCTAAACTATGAGGATGGGAAATTCTCCAAGAGCCGGGGTGTGGGAGTGTTTGGAGACATGGCTAAGGACACGGGGATTCCTGCTGACATTTGGCGCTTCTATCTGCTGTACATTCGACCTGAGGGACAGGACAGTGCCTTCTCTTGGACAGATATGCTGCTCAAGAATAATTCTGAGCTCCTTAACAACCTGGGAAACTTCATCAACAGGTAGGACTTGGTGAGAGGTTAAAATCAACCGTGAGCTGAATTGCAATTTGCTGTATTCTAGAGATGGGGATGCAGAGAGAACTAGTAAATGCATAGGAGGATGTGAGGGATGGAGAAGCCATTGTGGTAAGATTTGGTCTTAGCACATAGTAGGGTCAGGTTATACTTGAGAGGTTAACTGTGGACATTGATTTAGCTTTGTGGTAACAAAGATTGTTGGCAAATTATAGATGTGTTCTCTGCTAGCAACAGAATCCACCTATAGACCACTGATATGTCCTAGCAACGAAACTCACATGTAGACTTTGGAAATGTTTGGCAGAAGGAAGGAGTTATTTTGATGTAGGGGTCAGAGGCGTGGGCTTCTGCTGCACTTTAGAGTTTTCTGGGCTCACATTCCATTGTTGGTCCCTACCTCAGCTACCCTACCACTTAAAGAAACATTCTCCACAGTTTATGATTCTCCAGTCCCTCACTTTGAGGACTGAGCCTTTGGGGCTTTTTCTGTCATGCTATTCAGGATAGATTCTTTGACTACACTTAAGAAAATCAGTCTTTACTGGAATAATCATTGGTAATAACGAACACATGATGTATCTCATCTCGTATTTCATTTTGATCATTCCAAGACTGACTTAAAAAAAAAAACAGTTGCTTCCCTTTTACCAGGTTTCTTTAAATCAAAGAGATGGCCTTATGTGAAATGTCAATTAGATGTGAAGCCATGTTCTGAGGGAAAAAAATAGGATGTATTAAACCTTACCTCCCATCGTATAGGAGCTATTCTGGGTAGGAATACCAAAAAAATATAGAATGGTGGAAAATGGGTCAAATTTCTCTAGTGAGAATGGGCAGTAACTTTCCTTCTTTTCTCTCCTACCTTCAAGAGCTGGGATGTTTGTATCTAAGTTTTTTGGTGGGTCTGTGCCAGAGATGGTGCTTACTTCAGATGATCAGCGCCTGCTGGCCCATATCACCCTGGAGCTCCGGCACTATCACCAGTTGCTTGAGAAGGTTCGGTAAGCGACCTAGACCTCTCCTTGGTCTCACCTCATTGACCTATTGGCATGTTGAGAGCTCCATAGCAGGACCTTACATTACACGTTGGCCACTTCTTCCCTTTTCAGGATCCGGGATGCCTTACGCAGTATCCTCACCATATCTCGCCATGGCAACCAGTATATTCAGGTGAATGAACCTTGGAAGCGGATTAAAGGCAGTGAGTCTGACAGGTAGGTGAGAGGACAGGGTTAAAGTGGCTACAGGAATAGAGTGGTGAGTAAGCTGTATCTGATTGGGATCTCTTCTTCCTCAGGCAGAGGGCAGGCACAGTGACAGGCTTGGCAGTTAATATAGCTGCCTTGTTGTCCATCTTACTCCAGCCTTACATGCCTACGGTTAGTGCCACCATCCAGGCCCAGCTGCAGCTTCCACCTCCAGTCTGCAGTATCCTTCCCACAAACTTCCTATGCACATTACCAGCAGGACACCAGATTGGCACAGTAGGTACCTGGAAGTAGAAGAGCCACTCTTTTCTAAAATCCCTACCTTAGTTTTTCAATCTTTAAGGTAGGCTCAGAGGAGATCTAATGTTCTACCTTTACTTTGATATTCAGTATTTTGTGAATTTCTTTTGTACTTCAGCTCTGCACTTATGCTTGTTTCCGATCTTTATACTTGTTCACAAGTCTCAAGTTATCTGTAGCTTCTATGTCCTCATTGTTCATCATCCCTAAACCTGGGACCTGGTACATAAGTTGTGGTACTGGAGTATTGGACATCCCTTGGACTTCCAAGAGAACCAACAGGTCATCCTGGAGAGGGTGAAACCAGGTTGCATCTGGAGGCAAGGATTCTGTATCTCACATGCTTAGGCCATGTTGCCAGGAGGGACCAGACCTTGGAGAAGGACATCATGCTTGAAGGGTGGAGGGTCAGTGCAGGAGAGGAAGAGCCTGGATGAGATGGACTGACACAGTGACATAACAGTGGGGGCAGGGGTGTTGGAGACATAAAGGCGTAAGATAGGGCAGGGTTCAGAACTATTGTTTGTAGGGTCTATGAATTGTAGTCTACTAAGAGCACTTAACAACACATAGTAGATGTTTGATAACTGGTTGCTTGGTCTCTGTGGTAATAGGCAGGGTGGGCACAAAATACATCCCTGGATTTTAGGGATGTGGACTCTTGTTAATATTGTTCTTTTTCATGCCTTTCTTGGTTATCACTTGGTGTTTGCTCAGTATTATGCTCATGTTTCTTCTAAACCTATTTAAGGTTCCTAATGTCAGATATTGGTTGGGAGAGGCCCTTTACTTAGCCTGAGTGAATGACTTGGGAAATTTTTTTACCCCTCCCCTAGGTCAGTCCCTTGTTCCAAAAATTGGAAAATGACCAGATTGAAAGTCTGAGGCAGCGCTTTGGAGGAGGCCAGGTAAGAAACTCAAGACCATGTGTCTTCACACAGCAGTGTTCACAGGCATCTCCCTAATGTCTCTATGTAGTCCTCACTCATCAATCTTTCCATCTTTTGACTTTGCTGCTTCTTCACTTAATAGTTTTTCTTTCCTGTCTTAGCTAGAGGAGTCTTTGGAATCAAAGGTAATAATTTTCTTCCTGAGATGATGTATAACCATGGGGGTAGGGGAGGGGTAGGGGCAGGAATAACTGTATTATCCTTCTGCAGGCAAAAGCCTCCCAGAAGCCAGTAGCTGTAGAGACTATTACAGCACCTGAGCCACAGCAGATACAAGTGCTGATGGATGAAGTGACAAAACAGGTGTGACACTTAAGCCCTGTGGGAGACTGGAAAAACTGAATCTTAAGCCAATCCTTTCCTTATTTACTATTGTTATTCTTTCCAACCCCATTCTCTTAGGGCAACATTGTCCGAGAACTGAAAGCACAAAAGGCAGACAAGAACCAGGTGGCTGCAGAGGTGGCTAAACTTTTAGAGCTCAAGAAGCAGTTGGCTGTAGCTGAGGGGAAGCCCCTTGATCCCCCGAAAGGCAAGAAGAAAAAGTGATAGAGGACATGGATCACAGAAAATCACTTTAATGGATACGGACACTGACAAATAAATATCTCTATATACAAAGCTGAGGACCCCTTCCTTTAATCTACCCTAGACCTCCCCTCTACTGAATATGAGGTCATATTGGCACTGATCAGGAAGTAGTACTTTCGGGAAAGGTCGGGGAGTGATGGTCCCAGTTGTTCATGCTGGGTGTAGATTAACCATTCGGTCAATCAGTGCTCTGCGAGTTGACTCTACTTCCCTAGTCAAGCGCTCAATTTCCTGCTTGAGCCGCTCATTTTCTTCAGCTAGCTGTGCCACTTTCCTTTCATTCTCCTGTTCTTTCTCCTTCATGCGTTGTTTCCCAGCCCGAGCTGGGGACTGACCACTCTTTTTTCGTTTCCTGGATCTTCTTTGGTCTTCCTCCTCTTCTTCCTGAGCCAGAGAACTCCGACTTGAATCTGGAGACCGAGGGCTCTGGGAAGTGCTTGTGACCTTTGCTGGTCCTGGCTCCTCAGTCAGCCAGGCCAGAGAGGCAGAGTCAAGCGTGGTGAAGGTTTTTGATTCTTCCTAATGGGAAGAAGAAAAAGGAGGACAGATATTAATTTATGAGAGAAGAGCAACAACCTTTACTAGCTTTAGATCTAGCATTCTTACCTCCTCATTTCCAGGGGGTGGCACAAAGGTCCCCCCATTTTCATCTGAGGACAGGACCTCCTGTAAGTCCTCATACCATGCTTCCAGCTCCCAGCTGGATAGTGTCCCAAAGGAGAAAGGTAAAGACTCAGCTTCCATCTCTGCAGTTGGCTCAAGCTCTGGAAAAGTACATATGTAGGTATTTAGGATAGTAAAAGTGATAGAACAATCTTCACCAAGCAGTCAAAACAGCCTGTACCAAAGGCTAATAATCTGTAGCCTCCTGCCTGTTGTATAAATAAATCAGTAGGTAGTTTTCACAAACAGTTACCAGGCTGTGTGTGCTCCTTTCTTCTGTGTGCTCAGCTTGGGCAATCTAATCTTGATGGGACCTGGTAAGACAAACTCATTGTCTGTTCATCTGTCCAACTAGAGAACATGTTCTAAAAGGATAGTGATTTTTGTCACTTTGTGAGAGTTAGATCAAGAGGATGGACACAACCTGACATCAAAAGGTCACTCAGATTCCCTTCTCCTTCACCGCTTAATTTCTTGGTGTCTCCACAAAGGAAGACTAAGTTTTTTAGGATATGGTCTTGGGAAAGTGGCAATTTACCTGTTTTCAGGTGTGGTGGTGTATGAAGATACACTTCCTTCTGGAACACTGTGAGGAAACAAGGGTAAGTGTTAGCCATTTTTATATACGAAAGGACAGAATACTTAATCTTCATCCTGTTTGTCCTTATTTCCTGTCTTGCAGGGTAGGAAGCAGTTCTCGCAGCAAACATTCTCTGCAGCCATTTCCAAGGACAAAGACGACTCTAAAACTCCCTTCTTATTTTTAGTTGCTGACATTTGTAGTCCTAGTTATATAAGATCAAAGTCCTGGCCAGCTCTGCTTTCTTTAAATTCAAGGAGGCCTAAAACTTGCCAGGGAAAAGAGCAAACTAAGTGGCATTTTTCTAGCTTCACTCTCACAATGACATCCTCCAAATGGATACTTCCAGACTGAACCTCTCTGGCAACTTCCAACTCAGCTCATCACCTTCACCCTTCCAAAGTTTTCCTCATTTTAATAAATGAAAATCCTGGCTGCTTTCACCAAAACCTTTAGTACATTTTTTGGTTCCTCTCTGCTCAAACTTCACAATTCAATTCAATCCAAACCATCAGCAAAATTTCTTTGAAAAAAACCCATAATTTGAATATTTGCCACCATTTCAGTTGTTTCCAGTCTAGGTCAAAGTTACCATCCCATCTTCTCTGGATTACTGAAGGGAAATCAGCTTCTACTCTTCCCAAATCTCTTCCCAACAATACCTCAACCAGAAAGCCTTTTAAAATTTAAGCTAGGCCCTGTCAGACTCCTATGTCACCGACTTCCTACTTACGCATACTAAAAACTCAAATCCTTGGAAAATTTCAACACGCCTAGAAAACTAAAGGGTCAGTGAAAGACAGGAAGGCCCTTAATACATGGTGACACAGTGACTGCAACAATGGTCTAAAGCGCAGTGGAGACTAAGGATGGCATAGTTTTGTTTTTGTTTTGTTTTTTTTTAATTTTGTGTACGTGTACCGTCAAATCAGATCTGACTGGTACAGGAGGATATTGCGCCTCCTTCTCCGGCAGAGCGTCTGGTGGATTCGAACCGTGTTCCTCTGGGATTGCAGTTCAGTTTCTTGCCACTAGGCCACCAGAGCTCCCCTAGGATGGCATAGTTTTGACCTGTCACTATGAATCAGTCAACTTGACAGCATCAATAGTGAAAGTTTTTTAAATGGCTTATAATAGGCCTTACAAAATCTCCTTTCTTCACCCCATCACTTTCTTATTCACAATACAATCAACTGGTACTCTTTTAGTCCCTAAAGACACCAGGTGTGCATTTACCCTTGCTGTTCCTTGTTCCTTTTGAAAGTTCTTTGATAGCTGTATACCTGTCTCACCTCCTTTGGGTCTCTCATTTCAGTGAGCTAATCCTTGGCCACTCTATGTAAAGCCTAACCTCCACTCTTTTCTATTCCCTTCCCTATAGTTTTCCCACAGAGATTTTGTTAATTGTACCTTCCACTAAATTGTAAGCTCTAGGCAAATACTTCTCCCCCCTTTTTTTTTTACTTGTGTGCTGGAGATTGCCCCTCCTCCAGCGGAGCATCTGGTGGATCTGAACCCTATACCTTCGGGACTGCAGTGCAGCTTTCCACTAAGGCCACCAGAGCTCCCTTTCCCCCTTTTTTACTGATGTGCGCAGGACATAGTATGTATATTCAATATTTGTTAAGAATGAATAGATAGCTTTCTATGACACTCTTTAATTTGGCAGAATAACAGTAGTACAGAAAAGAAAGGCTATTACTCATAATATTGTTGTGTACCTTTAAGTTGGAACCAACCCATAGCTGACCCTCCAGTGCGTTTTCAGAGACATGGGAGGAGAATGCCCAGCTTCTTACTACTAGGCCACCAGAGCTCCCTACCCATAATATAGTTGCCCTGTTTAAAAAACCATTAGTATAAAAAGCAGCAAAGAAGCAGGGAAACTAGAATACTAAAAAGGAAACAAACTAACATGACACACTGATAGATGTAACTAATAACCACCAAACAACTTGTGTAAATTGTCAAATAAGGGACTTTACTATGTAAACTTAAACCAAAAACTCAAATAGTTACTTCAAAAAAAAGAAAAACGGAGAAATTCCCTCCAGTGAATGACTCCTGGTGACCCTTTCAACGTGACTGGTTGGTTGGTTTTATTTTTCCAGAAGGTTATTAGGCCTTTTTTCTGAGGCACCTCTGGGTAGATGAACGTCTACGTTTTAGCTTAGAGGAGCATGTGACCATTTGCACGCCTTCCCCCGTCCCCCCACCTTGTACGATAGAAGCCTAAGCCTTAGTTGTCTAAGGCTCCTGTCCCCTGAGGACAGGAGATGCAATATCACTCTGAATGTTTCTCTGCAGGGCTGTCCTCCCTGGAGAACCCTCCTTTGCCTTCCAGAGCGTGGGATGTAGCTTTCATCAGCAGTGGAGCCCTAGGCCAGAGGACTGCAGTGCCAAACAGGGGGCTGGCCTGATGCAATGGTTACAGAGAGATTAGTTGGGGGGAGGAAGACAAGCAGAGGTCAATCCCAAGGGAAGGATAATACACAAGAGGAGATATCAAATGGCTTCCCAAACTTAAGACAATCAGGTTGCTCTCTTCTGCAGGTGGCCTTCTATCCGTTTCCTTAACGTTCTTACGGTCTAGGATTCGGGAATCCAAAAGCACCGATGTAGCCCAGAAGGCCTCAAGATGTGGCTGGGACAGGGCTGCGGTAGGGCGGGCCGCTGGTGGCAAATTTGAGCCCGGGCAAGAGCCATGATATGATCACACAGGCTTCTAGGTGCAGGGGTGTGTCCAGCTGCCCCGCCTCCCACCCGCAGGCTTAACTAGAAGACTGGGGGTCAGTAATGTCAGAATGTCTCTGGAGGGCAGAAAAAGGCCGATGTCTCCCGAGACAGAAAAGGGTCCAAGATCACTGTAGGGGCGTGGTGACATCGTTGTAAGAGGGGTGTGTAAACTCACTTTCGAATAAGGCATTCCCCTCTCTCATAAAGGTCACTAACTTTGTGGGAGGGGGGCTGGGCCACAACCTAAAGAACAGATGACCCAAATTTGAGAAGACAGCTCTTAAAGGTGGGAAAATAAAAGGTAGACAGCTAAGCAGTACTCACCTTTCTCCTCAAATTCCGTCTTTGATTTTGGCTCTGTCGCTGCCACCCACTCATCTTCAACATGATCTGCTCTAAGTCTTAGACTCTAGCCTCTGACCTCGGTAGAACGCAGTCCTCGGATCTTTTAAGATGGCTTTGCCCACCTCTAGGGGCGGGGTTAAAAACCTACCAATCAGAAAACGGCACGGCAAACTAGCCCCGCCTCGCTCTGTACATCCGCCATTCAGGAGATCCTCTCGGCACCGCCCACTTCGCTCCCTCCCGCTTAGGGGTCGAAATAGTGTTGGACCCGGAAGTGGCTTCGGGTCACGAGGCATTTCGGAGGCGGTGGGTGAGTCATACGCGCGCGCGGAGAGTGGAGCTGGAGGGGGAAGGGAAAGAAGGGGGGCGGGGATGATGCAATGTTTGGCAACCCAGTGTCCGTGCGCGCACGCGCAAGTTACTGCGAATGGTGGTGGGAGGTGCAGGGGATGGGGGTGGAGAGGGGAAAAGAGAGGGCGGGGCGCCAACTCCCTGCAGTCAACGGCCTCAACGGCCACCAACCTTGGATACCCTAGCCTGCCCATAAACCCTTCTGCATCTATGAAGCTTCCTTCAGTGCAGCTTATCTCCCACAAGAGCTGTTCTTTCTTTCACCTAACTTTAGTCGCACTTTATCTCTTCCCGAAGGGATTTGCATTTTCCTTCTCCTTTTAGAAAGCTTTTGAACCACAGTCCTTTGAAAGTCTTCATTCACTCACTAGAATTTCTTCTTAAAGGAGCCTCTTCTTTTAGCCCTTCGATCTAACCCAAAAAGGAGCTAAGATGCTTGAATAAGTAATCATTTTCAACCTGTTTCAAGAGAGGACTTGGGAGATTATTTTTGTAAAGTTTCTTATGAAATCTTCAACGTGACAGAATTCGTGTTCTTTGCCCAGTTTCAGATTCCACTCTCAATGGTTTCCGCACATTATCTTTCTTCAATTCACTCATCCTTTTTCACACAGCCAGAAAGCACGATCTGTAACCTCGGTACTCTGAGGAGCAGGGTGCAGTCTCCTGCCTGCCTGTAAAGTGTTTTGGGGGGGATTATGATCTAAAGTAGAATTTTGGGACATGTGAGTGTACCTGAGCACTTGACTGCCCTGGACTGGGATGTCAACAGCCCAGATTCTAGCTTCAGCTGTCTTTCACTTGTCTAGGGATCCTAATCTGTACATTATTGTTCTTGTTTGTATATGAAAGATAATGAGTTGTGAAGGTAGAGAACTGTGTATTTAGAGGCGTCTTGAACAAATGTAAAATGCACCATAAAATGCAAGGTATTTTTCTCCTGCCAGTAAATAGAAAACGGACCATGTGGTGGTGGCCTGTTACATATCCTGTCATATCCTCATGGGGGCAGCTAGAGTTTGTCAAATTAGAAACTGTCACAAGTCCGACTGTGACTGGATGGCAGGTCTAGATGGTGGTGTGGCGGTGACAGGTTCTTGGCCAGGCTGCTCTCTAGATCACCATGTGTATCCTTCTGTAAGTGGGGGTGGGCATGGATTCGACCAGATGGTCTGTCCTGGCCCAAAGATAGACCAGGTTGTCAGTGACAGGCAAAGGTCATGTGACTTGACAGGAGGAGGTCGTGTTGTGACATGTTGACCTGGGGAGGTGGGTCAAGTCTCAGCACACTACCCGGGAGCCTTAGGGGCGGAGCAGGGCAAGTCGCGACTTTCATCCTTTGGGGATGGCCCCTCCGGGAACTGGCATTCCTGCCTCCCTAGCAGATTGTGGCCTTGGAGGGGGCCCACCCTCCCCGAGGGCGGGGATTGGCCCACCGGTGGCCTAGGATGAGAGGCAGATCCTTCCGCAGAGCACGGGGTGGGCGGGGGGGGGCGGGGGGTGTTTGTTCTCTTGGGGATTAATGGGGGGTTGTGGGGGAGGGGTAGGCGCGCTCCCGCATGCGCACTGGGACCCCTCCTGTTGGCTCGTCGTGGTCCACTGGGCGGGGGCCCAGCCCCGCCCCTCTCCCGTCCGGGCAGCGGCGGCGGCGGTGGTGGCGGCGGCAGCGACGGCGGCGGCGGCAGCGGCTAGCGCGGTGCCTTCTGGGAACGGAATCCCCAGGGCTGCCCCTGGCCTCTATGGCGCATGCGCGAGAGGTCGCTCGGTGATCCGCGGCGGCGGCGGCGGCGCTTCCTGCTAGGACCGGCCAGGGCCGTACCGGAGGCTCGGGCTCCACCGACCCTCCTCCCACCCCCTCCCACTCACCCTCTGGGCCGCGACTGCGCAGGGCGGGGCCGGCCGAACCATGGGCCGCGGTGAGTGCGGGGCCCGGCCCCCCGGCCCCCCCCCCCCTCCCCCGCCCTCACCTGCCGCCGTTTCTCCCTCTCACAGCCAGACTTCTGCCTTTTCACCTCCCTCCCCTCAGTGCTTTGCCCACCCTCCACCCGTCCTCTCCCCAAGTTCCTTCCTACTTCGTGCGCCTTCCCCTCCTCCCCAAGCTCTAAGGGAAGCAGGCTGGGGTGACAGGGCGCCTTGTTATGAGAGGGAAAGTTTGGAAGCCGTCAATGTGGTGTGAGAGCGACGGTGAGGTTGGGGGCCTTGCATGTTTAGGGGGTACTCTCACATATTAGTCACTCTTGAAGCTAATCTGAAGCCCAGTGGGATAGATTTTCCAAAACCCTTGCTTTAGATACTGGGAGAAAATCAGGAGCAGAATAGGATCCTAGGAGAAAGCAGGCTTTTGATTTCTAAATCTTCTAAGAGAACTAGATAAATGACTGTCTTATGAAGCAGGCATTGGAAGGGGAGGACTTGTGCTGGTCCCATCCTAGGGGGCAGTTGGGCAATTGCTTGCTGACCTGCAGGGCAGTCGTACTCTATGTGATCTTTCTGAGGGAGGGAATAGCAGGAGTCAAGACACTCTGGGAAACTTCCTAGTGACGGGGCATTTATGAGAATGTACCCACTCCTGCTTGAGATCGTCTGACTCTCATGGGACAAAAGATCCATGCTCTTAAGATGTCTAGAGACAGGGCTAATACTTAGTTTCTGGGAATTAGGGCTCGGTCTTTCTGGTCCCCAGGCTTATTAGAGGATGGTTGTTGACTCAGCCAGCAGGTCCTTGAGATCTTTAAAAG
This sequence comes from Elephantulus edwardii, assembly GCF_000299155.1. NCBI lineage: Eukaryota > Metazoa > Chordata > Mammalia > Macroscelidea > Macroscelididae > Elephantulus > Elephantulus edwardii. The sequence continues at coordinate 2,093,283 of NW_006399962.1, read as the reverse complement.
CAGTTACTCCATATTATTAAGGATTATTCCTTTGCTGTCCTGACAGTCCCTTCTCTCGTTTTTACAGGTGTGGGCTAAGCAGGCGGCACCGGTTTTAGACTGGACCCCACAATGTTTGCAGAGATGTTCAGGTAGCCATGATGCAATGGCAGAAGGTTCTCCCTTCTCTTCCCCTCTGGCACTCTGAGGGTTTCCTCTTGCCACTCTAGTGCTTCTCTTGGGTCTCCCTACAGTCTTTGCTTACTTGGAGTTCTCCAAGCCCTCAGCCCAGCTCAATCTTCCTGGTGCCCACATTGGATGTTTGTGTTATCAGGCACGTGGGAGCTGATTACACACAATGAATGGGGGCAATGAGAGCAGTGGAGCAGACAGAGCTGGGGGCCCTGTGGCCACATCTGTCCCCATTGGCTGGCAGCGCTGTGTTCGAGAGGGTGCTGTGCTCTATATCAGGTATGATCTTTGAAGTTCCTCAATTCCTGTCATCTCCTAAAGAGTCCAGATCTCTGATAATGCTGTTGTTTTCCTGTTGTTCTTCCTTAGTGTTTCTGCTCTCTACATTTCTAACCCTTTGAGAATCAAATTCTGTCTCAGCCCACATCCTTACTCATCCATCCCAAATCCCAAGGGCTTTGGCGTGACTTACAAATTGTCAGGAGTGTCCCCTGATTCTTATATTCTCTATATTAGTGTATATTCATATATTCTAATTCTGCATTACTGACTTTGTACTATTTCAGCCCAAGTGGCACAGAGCTGTCTTCCTTGGAGCAAACCCGGAGCTACCTCCTCAGCGATGGGACCTGTAAATGCGGTCTGGAGTGTCCACTTAATGTTCCCAAGGTCAGAGTGGTGAGGAGTGCCAGCCAGGAGACTTAATGCAAATCATTGATTATGGCAGTCTTTCTCCGATGCCTTGGGGTCCCTTTCCATGTCTTCTACCTTACAGGTTTTCAACTTTGACCCTTTGGCCCCGGTGACCCCAGGCGGGGCTGGGGTGGGGCCAGCATCAGAGGAGGATATGACCAAGCTGTGCAACCACCGGCGGAAAGCTGTTGCTATGGCAACCCTATACCGAAGCATGGAGACCACCTGCTCACACTCTTCTCCTGGTGAGTTTACAGGAAGACTGAGGAAAACCAGAGGGCTTGGAAGAAGGAAGGTGGGAGGAATTTTATGAAGAGAAGAATGAAGTGGGACTTGGTGAAGGAAGAGAGCAGTGAAGTTGAGAATTCAGTGGGAGGTGAGACTGGAGAAGACAAAAAGATGTCCTGGAAAGAGGAGACTTGAATTGATTATTTCTCTTTTATTGCAGGAGAGGGAGCAAGTCCCCAAATGTTCCACACTGTGTCCCCAGGGCCCCCTTCTACCCGTCCTCCCTGTCGAGTCCCTACTGCAACTCCACTTAATGGGGGCCCTAGCTCCCTTCCCCCAGAACCACCCTCAGTTTCCCAAGCCTTTCCCTCTTTAGCATCTGCTGGGGGCCTCTTCCCTCCACCGAGGCTTCCTGACCCAGTTTCCTCTGGGGGCAATAACAGCCCCTGTTTCCTTCCAAGGGGCAATGCCCCCTCTCCAGCCCCACCTCCCCCACCTGCTATTAGCCTCAATGCCCCTTCATACAACTGGGGAGCTACCCTTCTATCCAGTCTGGTGCCCCATGACTTGGGCTCGCCTCCAGCCCCACAAGCCTCCTCCTCACCACCTTCAGAGTCTCCCTTCCACTGTAGTGATGCCTTAACACCCCCTCCCCTGCCCTCTAGCAATAATCTCCCTGGCCCCCCTGGTCCTGCCACTCAGCCACCAGTGTCTTCAGCCACTATGCACCTGCCCCTAGTACTGGGGCCCCTTGGAGGGGCCCCCACAGTGGAGGGGCCTGGGGCATCCTCCTTCCTAGCTAGTAGTCTACTCTCTGCAGCAGCCAAGGCACAGCACCCTCCAGTACCCCCTCCCAGCACTTTACAGGGCCGAAGGCCCCGTGCCCAGGCGCCCTCAGCTTCCCACTCTTCATCACCCCATCCCCCTCAGCGGCGACCACGCCGACCTCCAACTGTATTGCGATTACTAGAGGGGGGAGGCCCTCAAACCCCAAGACGGAGCCGTCCTCGGGCCCCTGCTCCTGCCCCCCAACCTTTTCCTTTTACAGAGCCATCCCAGCCAATTCTCCCTTCTGTGCTGTCCTTGCTGGGACTGCCCACCCCTGGCCCTTCCCACTCTGATGGAAGCTTTAACCTTTTGGGGTCAGATGCACACCTTCCCCCTCCTCCAACCCTCTCCTCAGGGAGCCCTCCCCAGCCCAGGCACCCTATCCAGCCCTCCCTGCCTGGGACCACCAGTGGCAGCCTCAGCAGTGTGCCAGGTATGTGTCATGGAACTTTCTCTCACTGTGACTGGAAAGATGCAGTAGAAGCACTTTGGGGGGTGGGGCGGGGGGAAAGAAGAATTGAGAGTTCTTTTTTCCACATTGGAGGCAGGAAGGTTGGGTTCTTTGAGAAAAAAGGCCTCTCTTGAGTTGAATTTCTCTCTTCTTTACAGGTGCCCCTGCCCCACCAGCTGCCTCCAAAGCCCCTCTAGTTCCCAGCCCTGTGCTTCAAAGCCCATCTGAAGGGCTTGGGATGGGGGTGGGCCCAGCCTGCCCTCTACCTTCCCTGGCTGGTGGGGAGGCCTTCCCATTCCCTGGCCCTGAGCAGGGCCTGGCGCTGAGCGGAGCTGGCTTTCCAGGGATGCTGGGGGCTTTGCCTCTCCCTCTGAGTCTGGGGCAACCCCCACCTTCTCCATTGCTCAGCCACAGTTTATTTGGCATGCTGGCTGGGGGAGGGGGACAACCTCCCCCAGAATCCCTGCTACCCCCTCCAGGAGGACCTGGCCCTCCCCTAGCCCCAGGCGAGCCCGAAGGGCCTTCGCTTTTGGTGGCTTCCTTGCTTCCACCACCTCCCTCAGATCTTCTTCCACCCCCATCAGCACCCCCTAGCAACCTCCTAGCCTCATTCCTGCCCCTCTTAGCCCTGGGCCCCACAGCTGGAGATGGGGAAGGATCTGCAGAGGGAGCCGGGGGTCCAAGTGGGGAGCCATTTTCAGGTTTGGGAGACCTGCCTCCCCTCCTTTTCCCTCCCCTTTCAGCCCCCCCTACCCTCATAGCTTTAAATTCTGCGCTGCTGGCTGCCAGCCTGGACCCCCCTTCGGGGACACCCCCCCAGGTGAGGATAGTGGGTGAATAAAAAGGGAAGGCAGAGCAAGAGGTAGAATCGGAGATGGGAAATCAAAGGCTTTTGGTTTCATGCCTGAGTTCTTCCTCAGGGCCTTTGGGGAAGGCTTAGTTCTTAGCTGGGGGTAGGATGGTTGCAAGCACCAGGTCTGTATTTAATAATCATGTCCTACCTCATGTGAGACTTTAGTGAGATTTTATGTGTGGAAGTACTATAAATCTGCAAAAAACTCTACACATGTGCTATAATAACCTCCTCTCTCCTTAGCCCTGTGTCCTGAGTGCCCCCCAACCTGGACCACCTACCTCCAGTGTCACCACAGCAACTACTGACCCGGGGGCCTCCTCTCTGGGCAAGGCCCCCTCCAACTCAGGGAGACCCCCCCAACTCCTTAGCCCTCTGCTGAGTGCCAGCCTGCTGGGTGAGTTTGAGGGGTCACTGGATGGAAGTCTACTACTACCTTGTGTAGTCTACTTGAGTAGACTACGGAAGAAAGTTGTGCTTTCTGGTAAAGCCTAGAGAGACTAGGGTCTCCTCAGCCTAACTGACATACTTGTCTTTGTAATTAATTAAACAGGTGATTTGTCATCACTGACCAGCAGCCCTGGAACCCTCTCCAGCCTGTTGCAGCCTTCTGGCTCTCTTCTCTCTGGCCAGTTGGGGTTGCAGCTCCTTCCTGGGGGGGGAGCTCCTCCACCCCTCTCAGAAGCTTCTAGTCCCCTAGCCTGCCTGCTACAGAGTCTCCAGGTGAGGATATTAAATGTGTTTGTCAGGGAAAGTATTTTTTGGTTCAGAACAAGAGGTGCATAGCAAAATGGACTGGGGAAGGGTGGAGGTGGATGAAGGAAAGTATGCAACAATAATGATTTTTTTTTAAAAAAGCGAACTGGGGAGTATGGAGGAAAATATGCAACAATAAATGAATGAAAAAGAAAAAAGTATTTTTCCAAATTAGAAGTCAAAGGCTCCCTGGGTTGTATTTAGCAGAAGGATTATGTTTAAGGTTGGAATTTTCTCTTGCCTCCAGCTCCCTCCAGAGCAGTCGGAAGCCCCCTGTCTGCCCCCTGAGAGTCCCACATCAGCCCTTGAACCGGAGCCTGCCCGGCCTCCCCTCAGTGCCTTAGCCCCACCCCATAGTTCTCCTGACCCCCCAGTCCCTGAGCTGCTCACTGGGAGGGGGTCAGGGAAACGGGGCCGGCGGGGAGGAGGGGGACTTAGGGGCATTAATGGTGAGGCCAGGCCAGGCCGGGGCCGAAAGCCTGGCAGCCGGAGGGAGCCTGGACGACTAGCTCTTAAGTGGGGGGCACGTGGTGGCTTCAATGGACAAATGGAACGGTCCCCAAGAAGGACCCACCACTGGCAACATAATGGCGAGCTGGCTGAAGGGGGTGCTGAACCTAAGGATCCACCCCCTCCCGGGCCCTATGCTGAAGAGCTTAAGGTGAGTACAGAGTAACATGGGTGTGGGTGAAGGGCTGTGAGGAGAGGCTGGGGCCATAACTTTCCCCACACATACAGTCCATCTGTTTTCAGGTGCCCCCTGGGATAGTCAGAAAGTCTCGTCGTGGCCGGAGGAGAAAGTACAAGTGAGTGTTAGGTCCATATGGTCCTGGCATTTCTTCAATGTTTGGGTTTAGAGAAATGTCAAAATAGTGATTTGTAAGCAGGGTGATACTTATCAGAATATAAATAAGGATTAGTGTGCTTTTACTACTCCAAATATAGAGTAAGTTTTGCCATTCAAATTCTGAAATTCACTGGTGCTTGAGGAGGTGTTCCTTATCATCTATCTGTGCCCCTTATTGCAGCCCTACCCGAAACAGCAATAGCTCTCGCCAGGACATTTCTTTGGAACCCAGCCCCACAACTCGTGTAAGTGTTCTGCATGTGTGTGCAGGGTACACAGGACAGAGTGGGTTTATAAAGAATAGGGAGAATATTAAGGACTTCCTGATACCCATCTGTTTGATTACTTCTTTCAATATCTCCTCTTGCATAGGCGGTTGTCCCTCTGCCTCCACGAGCCCGCCCTGGCCGTCCTGCCAAAAACAAGAGGAGGAAACTGGCCCCGTAACAACCATACCTGGAGCTGGATCTGACCCTGACTGGGGAGAGCTGAGTGCTGAGCCTTGGGAGCCCCTGCCAGCCACCTGCACCTGTGGACAGTGGGTGGGGCACTACTCCTCACTCAGAGCACAAAATGCAACCCCTTCCCCTACAATCCCATCCTGAGCCATTGCAAGGGGTAGGGAAGCTCATCCCCTCCCCCCCGGAAGCCATGTCACTGAAAAGGCCTGGGGGGGTGGTATATGGCCCTCTCCCCACCAGGCGCAAAGGGGAACACCCCCTTCCCCAGGTCTTTTATTTGTTTAAGTTATTTTTGCACAAATGACTCTTTTATATTTAATTCGACTTCATTGCCTCCCTTCTTAAAGCCAGCAGGCTCAGTTTACAAACCTGTGAGCTACTGTTGGTTGCTGCCCTCCTTCCCAGTGAAAGGTACAAAGCAATAAGCATCATGCATCCTCCCCTTATCCCTCCAACACCCCTCTGTCTCTGGCTCAGGTTGCTCAAAGCACAGATCCCTTATCCCTGTCCCCAGTTTTGAAACACATAGCCTCATTTCAAGGTATAGCAGGTTACCCCTATTTTCCTCTGGGATTATAAAAAGGGGATAAGGGAGCAAAGAGAGCCCTCTGGGCCTCTCCTCCCATACACACTACACTGCCCCTTCTTCCCCCCCCCCCCCCCATCAAAACGCTCAGAGACGTTGTGATGATGCGAATGAGGATTATGCAACGTGGTCCAACCGGAGCGGCCAGCATGACCAGCTGTCCAGGGGCTGCCTCCTGCCTTTTCTTTTGTAAAGACAAGACCCTTGGGAATTTTAATTCTGTTTTGTACTTGCCCTGTGGGGCCTCCACTGCTTTTCTATGGGAGACACTCTTTAATTTAACAGATGAGAATATTTTGAAATTCTGGCTCTGGCTCTGTACTCATTTCTTTTTCTTAGTTCTTTAGTGAGAACAGGTTATAATTTAAATCCTTCTCTTGTAGTAGAGCAGTTTAGACTACTTACTATGCTTGTAAATGCATCTTTCTTAGTGCTGCCTCTTCCCCAGGAAACAGAGTAGAGGCACACAGAGTACAACAGCATTTAATGGTCAAACACTCGTACATTGTTACAATCAGCTATAGAAGCTGTGTTGGAGGACAGTATCCAATCCTTCCCCATACCAGGCAAACTACTATTGGATATGAGCCAGCATGGGCTGGGTCCAAGTCCTCATTCCTAAGGCCTGAAGGAAGGACCAGTATGCCATTATATATTCATTCAATAAGGGAGGAGTATACGCCACATGCAAGAAAAACCCCTTGTCTTCAGTGTCAGATGGGATGGGGATAAGAATTAGTTCAAGAGGAACCACTGATGGGACAGTCTAATGTAAGCTGTTAACAGTTCAGAGGGGAAGGAAGATCCTCCTGGTCCCCATTTCCCAAAGGTGCTCACTTTCCCAGTTTCTTCATTCGGTCATCTATGCTGGCAAAGTTCCCCTCAACTGTGGCCAGGTTTTCACGCATGGTTGTCTGCACCTAGAAAGTGGCAGAGTGGTTGACTTTGTCAAATCCTGGTGCCTGGGACACCTGAATGAAGACCTGAAGAAATTCTTAGTGAAAAAGATGAACAAACGGCTTTAGTGGCTCAGAAGATGTTTATGGCAGTTTTAAAACTTGCCTTGTACTATGAAACTAGCTAAAAAAAAAAAGGCACGGCTTCTATCCTGCTTTAAACCAGCATTGTTGTTTATTCTGTTTCACATAATAGATGACCAAGTAAGGTTTTTGCTGAAATGAGTTTTGCTGGCTTAAAAATGTAGAAAATACTGCTCTGGAAGAAAATCACTGTATCAAGTACTTTACGTAATTTCATTTCTCTTTATGTCCTATAATCCTCTAAAAGCTCCCTCTTGCACTCAGAACAGTGCCTCCAACAAAAATTGAGGACTCACTCCATGGTGGACATGATTAACTAATGTTTGAAGATGGTTAAGGAAAGTGGCAAAACCGGGTTGGAGCCTGTATTTTTATTGCAGAAAGAACACCTGGGTGAGGATCCCAGAAAAAAAAACAACCCATAAATACGCGGAGATCTACAGAGGGGAAAAAGGATGCTTTATAGAAAAACTGGTACTTACTTAACCCCATAATTTGGTTATATTATTCCAGCTAATCGACATAACTAAATGAAATGTGTAATTTATAGATAAGAAAATTCATAAGGTCATCAAATATGCACAACCACTGCATGACTAGAGAGACTCAAACCAAAACACGGCCATGTTGGTAAATTACTGAATGTATAAGGTCAAATTTACAAGATAAAGCTGGAGTAGCTTGAATACTAGAGAAGGTTAAGTGGCAAGTCAATAAAGGCACATACCTGGGTCAGGAGAGTGGTATTGTCCTTGAGGGAACTGGCAATCATCTGCTGAGTGGTATCCAAGTGTGTCAAAAGCTGACCAAACTGCATAGCTACAAAAGCATGCAAGAAAGTTATGGTTAAAACAAGAATCTTGAGACTCAAAAAAGAACCACAGTTCACTGTCCACTTTTTAGTACTTGATACCCCAGCAGCTTTCTCCCACCTTGTTCATGCAACTGTTTGATGGAAATGAGTCTCTGCACAAGTTCAGGAAGGGTGGAGGCAATAGGGCTCCAGCGCTGTATGGTTTCATATAGCTGATGTACCTGGGACATGATAGGACAGAAGGGACAGCCGAGGTTTTTTGTGAAGTAGACACTGGATACTATTTCACTGGTGTGGGGAAGGGGTCAATTAGATCAATTGGAAACACTGTTCTTTCTCAGCTGAAGCAGATGATTAAGGAGAGATTGCTTTCTTGCTTTGTTACCACAGCTGACTTGGCTAAGGGGAAGGAGAATGGGTAGGGAGTGGAAAAGGGTAGGAAGACGAAGCAAAGGCATACTTCTAACCTTGCTCTGTGTATCTGCATCTTCTACAGAGGCTTTATGTTTTGCAATCTCATTCACCTTTCCCAGGACACTCTGAAAGTAGATTTTATGGTTAGCAGTGAGGGCATCCAGGACTTCCAATGTCCCAAGCTACCTATTGTCTAGTTTGCCCTTTACATAATACCTGTAGCCGAGCCTCCACTTGATCCAAAACGGCAAGGTCCAGGGCGCTCACCTTTGCTTGCAATAGCTCTACAGTCTCCTAGGGGTGGGATAAGCTTTATGAACGGGGAAGGATCAGATTGAGCAAAGGCTCTCCACATCCTACTAAGGATGATTAATATATAGCTGCTGTTTTGGGGTGCTGTCAAGTCAATTCTGAGTTGCCCCCTCCGGTTTGCAAGGCTATAATTTACTGTATTTCTGGTACGTAAACAGTGTGTTCAAATTGCCAATCTTCGTTAGTAGCTAAGTACTTAATCATTACACCACCAGTAGAAATAAAACCAAGTAATTCTCACAGTAAACCCAACCCCAGTCACCCCTTATAATCCAAATAGTTGTTTCCATACTCACCATAAGACATGTTCCTTGTAGACCTGCAGAAAGGGGATTCTGGTGGAAGAGGGAGGAAGAAATCAGTGGCCCTTACATCTCCATGTGATGAACACCTTCTACCATTCTTTCTGGTTCTAGCTGGAAACCCACTGACTGGTCACTGCAGGCCTTTCCTGACTCCACACAGTCTTAAGTGGAATACTGTGGACTTTAGGTTCAGTGAAGTAGAGGAGAGCACCTGACCTGAGCATCCTGATCACAGCGTACAGTTGCCTCCAGCTCTGTCAGGCGCTTCTCAAGTTCGGCCACCTAAGGAGAAAGAGGTGAGATTTGTCATCTGCCTCCCTGCTGCTGTAGTGGGAGAAAGAAGACGCTTGTCTTCTCTGTTTGCCTCTTCCCACCCACCTCCCACCAAAGGGGTTCCTTTCCTTAGAACACATTCCCTAGCCACATCTTAAAATTTTAATGGAGAGTTGGTGGGTGAGGAAAACATGGAGAGAGTAAGAAGTCATGGAAGAGAAGAAGTCCTAAGCAAACTCTTCCCATGATCGAGCCCTTGGAGACAGGGGAGTCTTCGTGGTCAAGTACTAGCCCCGCACCTCCCCGGTAATACATAGATACTTACTTTGGCAGCTTGAGAGAACTTGTCCTGCTCAGGCCGAGAATGTAATTCATAAGTAACAAGGTTGCTATCTGGAAGAGCCCCACTGGTGGTCTTTCCCCCTGAACCAATGCTTTTGCTATTTTTTGTTGCTTCTAACTGCAGCAGCAGGCGCCTAGGTTAGGAGGTCAAATAGTAGTATCATGACATGTGAAATACAGATGAGCCCAGTCATTTTCACTTTTGCTTCAGCCGCCCTCTGCTTGGTATTCTTGTCAGTATCTAGCCAAGTCCCACCACAACCCCAAAGAGCAATCTGCCAACAAAGTAGGGCACCTACTTAGCTAGAGCCCCATCAGGGTCAGTGAGGTTGATTGCAGCATCTGGTCCCAGCAGTTTCTCCAGGTGGGAAGCAACCAGCTGCTGCTTCAGAGCTGCCAGCTGTTTAGCCAGTACCACGGGTGTCAGCTTCTCTTCAGTGGCTGATTCCTTCACTGTTGTCTGGAATAAAAGGTAGACAGAGAGTGGCAAGCATGAATGGGGGTGGGTGTGTGTCAAGACTTTGAATGACACTGTGGCTTGAAAGTCACTGAAATGATCCTTACTATTACAGACTGTCACCTTTTAACAATGAATGTAGAACCAGGTATACTGACAAATTCCGAAAACTCATGCTCTATTCTAGGAGTAGGAAATCTTTCTACTGCTGGGATCAATGATTTGTTAAGCCATAGCAAGTTTACAGTTACCTTGATTTTCTCAACTTCAGTTGTGAGTTCTTGGACCTCATGCAGCAGTCGCTGGTACTTCTGCTGGGGTGTTTCCTTTGCTCCCAGACCCTCTCCAAGCTAAGGAACAAACATAAGGTGTGATGTTATGCCTTCCATTATAGAGAACCACAGGCCTCTGAATGGAACACCAATCTGCTCCGTAAACTTTAACTCCAATAGTAATTAAAAAACCCAAATCTAGGCCCAAGTCACAATCAAAATCCACATTAGGACAGAATTCAAGTAGCTAAAGTTCTAGAGACTCTTCAGAATAAACAAGGGGCAGTATTCTCAACTGCATCCTGCTGGGTTCCATAGGACCCAGGCCAAAGAGAAACTTAGATTCCCAACTGTGTCCCCTAATCTTCCTCAGTATTGGCTGGATGGGAACTCCATGCCACCCCTTCTCTTTCTCGCTCTCACACACACATCCCCCACAAACCATTTCATAGTCTCCAGATTCATATCCTGTCCTCTTGGTTTTTCCGATACGATCTGAGAAATCTGCCAAAGAGAAGAAAGTAGAATTCAGAGTCTGATTTAAGCCCAGGACGTGACAACTTCAGGTCACTGAGAGGTCTTCCATAACTGATCTTCTTGAGAGAATGTTTCCCAAAATAAGTCACTAAGACCTGAGGACAGGAAGCCACATTTTATGTTTGTTTTTCAGGCTTTTACCCATCTACCTTCTAGCCCAGTCTCACCAAGTCCCTTTGTCCCCACTCGCTTGTCCTTGAATTTGTCATAGGCAGCATTAGGATTGACAATGATGTGCTCCACACTTGTGCTTGTCAGTTCTTCCTGCAGGAACAGGTGATTCAGATCAGGGGAAGAATCATTCTCATTTTTGAGCTTCCCATATCCCACAAAATCCCCAAAACTTAGAGACTGGGCCCATCTTTTTTAAGAGGAAGGAAAGGCCACTCCATCCCAAGCTCCTAACCCAAAATAAAAATCAACCTAGGAAAAGGAAGCTTCCTGATAAATCTGAAGTCTCAGTTGTATAAATATTAACACCCTGATTCAACTGGGAACAGAGGTAACATAACCTCCTCACCTACTCTGTCCAAAAGTCTCCCCATTCCCCACCCCCTCCAACTGGGCCCTCCCAAAGTTACACACACACACACACACACACACACACACACACACACACACCATGCACTCTAGGCAAGAAACCAACCTGACCTCTTTTAACCTCCCCCTCCCAAAAGCAAATCTTGCTGGTTGAAGAAGTTCGTTTTAAAGCTAACCTCTCATCCCTGCTGGCTGGAAAGAGAGGAAGGGCAGACAATCATGCCAATAATCTGTGGGTGTATATTAAGATTTTAAACTTACTAAAGGAAGGATGTACTCTGGTAGTCAACTCTATAGGGAGTGGTGCTAGTAACCTAAAGGCTGTGCCTCTTTAAAGAGAGAGCTATCTCCTTCCATGCTTCACAATCAGAATTAGGGTGTCTTCTTTAGGGCTAACAGAGTGTCTCCTTTGCTCTCAGACCCTTTCCAAGCTAGAGGGCAATCTCCTCTCATGCTTTATAGCTTCAGAAACCCATCAGATGGTCAGCCATGAATTGGTCCAATCAACAGCACTGAGGTTTTTTATAAAGGAAGGGAGACAGGTCTCAGACATAGAAGGAAGACTGCTGGAAGGGAGGGTCTGACCAATAGTTCAGTAATGAGGCTGCTGTGAGGCCAAGGAACTTGAGATAGAGAGAAGAGGAAAGATTTATAGTTTATTATTTAGATTATTCTTAAAGGGCTATCTTAAGAGCAAGCAGCACAAGCACTATCCGCCTGCAGGCTCACGTTGGACAGAAGCTACATGCAAGCACTCAAATAAAGCCAGTTCTGTATCTTTTCAAAGAGAATTTATGGCACTTGCCTCTTCCCCCTTCCCCTCTGCTATGCCTCAAGCACAGCAACTCTTCCAAAGGCAAGAGACATGAGAGGAAAGTGAAAAAGACTTCACCCAAGAAACTGAAGCAAAGAGAGGTGCTTCTCGTAATAATTACTTCCTGTCTAAGAGTCCAGGAATATATCAAAACTGGACACTCCAGACCGTATGTCTCTCCTTCAACTGTCAGTTGCCTGACAATTCACTAGAGTAATGAAAGTAGGGAGAGGGAGAGACCCAAAAGTCCTTTTCTGTTGTGAATGACATCTCTTCCTTCTACAGGCATTATTAGTTGCCATCAAGTAAATTCCAACTCATGGTGATTCTGTATGTTACAGAACTGCTCCATAATAGGAAAGCAAAAATACACATTTTCTCCTTTTGACTAGGCAAACTGCTGCATATTCAAATCACTTGGAAAGTGTAAAAAAGTTTTTAAAAAGAGACAGGAAAGAAGGAAGAAAAAAAGCTTTAGCCCTCCTCTGTAGACACTGACTTTACTGTTCTGGAGTCAAGCCTTACTCAGGTGATTCGATTATGCAGTCAAGCAGGAGAATCTCTGCTAGGGTTTAGGAAATAGACACTGAGGAGAAAGAGCAGCAGGTAAAGAAAGCCCCATCCTTCACCTCTGCTCTTCTTTCACTTAGAAAAGGAACTGGGGGCAAGCTTTGGTGGCCTAGTGGCAAGAAGCTGCACTGCAATCTCAGAGGTGCATGGTTCAAATCCACCAGATGCTCTGCTGGAGAAGGAGGAACAATCTCCTCCTGTATCAGTCAGATCTGATTTGCCGGTACAAACAAAAAATAATGAAATTAAAAAAAAAAAAGGAAAGGAACTGGGTTGAATGGCACTTTTAAAACTAAGGAGGGAGAGTGAATGAGGAGAAAATATTAACTATGTTATTTAGCTCTTTATGGAAGTATCAGCAAAGGGGCAAGAACTAAAGAAATATTAAAAGGGCTTAATATCTTATGTGCAGGTGCCAAATAAATCCCAAAATATTATTTTTCATCTGCTCTGAGCATCCACCATTCACATAACAGTTGTTTTTGGCCTCCACTGCTACTCAGTATATATATCTGAAGATTCCTGTTCAGGATAGACAACCACCTTTCCTTAAACTCACATTCAAGAACATGCTACACCTTCTGGGAAGAATCAATCATCTTAGCTAATCAAGGCCAAGGGGAAAAAAATCCATTTAAAGAAGCAAAAAATAAACCTTTCTTTTTAAAAATAAAGAAGAATGGGGGTATAACCTACAGACCTAGAAAAACACAGTGACCATTTGTCAAGGCCTTATTATAGGCCAGGTACTGTGCAGATGAAAACATACTTTCTTTAAAATAATGAAAAATTAATCCAAACTTATTGCCATCAGATCAGTTCCAACTCGTGGCAAGCCTATGCGTAAGATCAGAATTGAGCTCCACTGGGATTTAGTGGCAGCTATTTTTAAAGAAGTAGATTACCAGGCTTTCCCTTCCATGGTGCTGCTAGGTGAGTTTGAATGACCAATCTCTGGAGTGGTAGTTAAGGGACCTTAATAAGGAAGGACTCTTATATAGGGATAGAGTAGAGTAGAAAGGGGTTAAGAGAGAAGGCAAATTTCAGACCCATCTCCTAATACAGGAGCATGTCCTAGATCAGGAGGGCTGCTTGACGCCAATGCCCCCTTGGAGCCTCTCCAAGGGTGTGACCCAAGAAGTTGCAGGTGGACAGCACACACAAGTCCTTCAGTGGCACCTATTCTGCCAGTGTTGAAATCTGGAGCATGGAATAAGGCAGTGTCCTTACAGCCAGCCATTCATGAGATGGAAAAGGCTGTCAGCTAGTGGTGAGTTTGACTAGAAGGATAAAAGACTTAGTAGAAACAAAATGACAGAGAAACTGCCCATTATAGTACATCCCATTAAAAAAGCACATGAAAGATCAGGCTTCTTACCAGCTCCTTGTGGTTTCCCAAGAGGTGAGAAAATCAAAAGAGTTAAAAGGAAAGGGAGTGGGGATGGGGTGAGGGAGGGGAGGGAAAAAAGAAAAAAATTGTTATTAGCAAATTGTCACATGCACTACATGCTAGTCTTCAAACACACCGCACCACAGGGCCCCTGGAGAGCCTAGCAACATTTTGGAACCAAGAAATATCCATTGAGGTCACCAAATCCCCAAGAGAAAGGAGAGTGAGGGACCTTTTCCTTTCTGGTGGTGAGGATGTCATGAAGTTTTGTTGTTAGTAACTGCTGACGGCAATTTAGGATCATCTTAGAATTAGTAGTTAGCTGTTACAAGTTAGTGGTGTGAGCAGGAAAGAAGGCTGAAGTGGGGTTGGGAGAGGAGCTACAGATGGCAGAATATGAAGCTGAGACTATGGCGATTCTGAAAACCTACAGCTGACTGAGTGTCCAGAATTCTCAAAGGTGGAGCACCGCTTACTCGGTCTCCAAGTCTTTCTGTCTCCCAGTTTCTCAGGCCCTGAGAGAATCAGACATGTGGATGGCAGAATCAGTCACAATGCGGATAGAAAGATGCACATGCTCATGTGGGTGGTTTGATTTTTAGATTAGGTAGAATAGAACACGCTACCTACAGATGCTAAATTTAAGGAAACATGAAGTACTTCTATCTAGCTCCATTTTTATTTCTTACTACCAGAAGAGAGGCAGGGCAAATTGTGGTCTTTAAAGCAGTACGGCCTATTGTTATTTATCTTGAGTGACTGACAACTCACCCTGCAGCTCAGAGGGATCCCAGAGCAACTTTGCATGATGTGCTGGCAAAAACATTCAAAGATTCAAAGCTATTACTAGCTCATGTGTAGAACATATTCATTCAACTCTCAGTTCACAAGATTGATATGGACCTAGATGGTCGAGACTAGGGGGAAGGGTAAAAGTATTCCAAAGAGGCCTTACTTTATTTAAGTCAGGCCACAGAGATGAGGCTCCCATTTCCAGGCAAGTCTGCTAAAGAACTGCCTGGAAGGGAGATCTAGTTGTCAGGAACTCTTTTGATGGGCAAATGAAAGTATAAGAAGTCTAAGAATGTTTGTGTGCATGCATAAATAAATAAGTAAATAATCTCTATCCATGGTGAGATGAAGACAATAATGCTACTTCCTGTACCAGAGAGTTCAGCCACTGCTATCACTGAATCTTAACTTCTTCAATTATTCCCTAATACAATGGTCCAGCCCAGCAAAGACTCCTTCAGCCCAAGGGAGAGGTGGCTCCCGGAGGGGATGTCTCTGCAGAGTGGACAGCTGGGTCTAAGCACTCACATGTGAACACATGACGGAAGTCATATACTTTGCACCTTTCTCTTACTTGCCTCACAAAGCTAAAGTCAACTTGGGAGAAATTCAAGAACAGACAGGACAATGGATGGTATGGAACAAGCAAAACAGTGGAAGGCAAAAAATCAAAGACAAGGAAAAGTGGCATATTAGTTTGTAAACAGTATATACCACCATCAGGTCTGAGGGATCATTTTATGTATAATTCTTGCAATTTTAAATATTAACAGTCACAAAGGAAATCTAGTACACTTTAGGAAATCCCAGATGCACTGATCATGGGTACCAGTTTTTCTGGTACTTGACTCCTAGTTCCTCACACTAATGGCCTCCCAGACTCCCCAGGGCTGTTTGGCTAAGTGGCTGTGACTCAGACGTTCTAAATCAGAGAGGAGGCCTTTGCTGCTTTCTGAGCCTGTTCTGGCTCTGTACCAAAGCTGCAGGTGGACTTCAGAATCATGACAAGGAAAACAGGTAATACAGAATAAAACTGTCCAGGATGGATCCAAACAATGCTGACCATCCAGCTATTTCTCAAGGAGCGGTGCAGAAGCAGAGAGACTTGTGATGTACAAATAACCCTAAATAATTTTGTCTTAAAACTGTGTAATACTGGCATCTACCCTTTTTTGCTAAAGACTTAGCATTAGGATATCAAAGTAGATTTTTTCCCCCCAGGGATAATCCCCAAAGCTAACGGGTGAAGACTGTGGTTTTCTTCCACCCTCAGAGGTGGGAGAGAAAAAGCAAAAAACCCACCTGATTGCCATTAAATCAAAACTGATGCATAGCTGACCTTTCAGTGTGTTTTCAGAGGCTGTAAATCACAAGTGAGGAGATTGTCCATCTTTCTCTCTCACAGTGGCAGGTGGATTCAAACCACCTACTTTTGGGTTGGCAACACAACTCCTTATCCACTAGGATACCAGAGTTCCCTTTTTCTACTCTAGTATGGCTAAAAATCAGTCCTTTGCTCTTAGTTCCATTCTAGTCTGAGAAGAAGGGAGACCCCCTTCTAACTTCTGCTCCTATCTCAAAGGTCCCTTGCCGTATATCTCAAAGCATTCAGAGCCTCCATGTTTCCTTCCCTTCCTTCACTGGACAGTTTTATTTTACAGATCTCACAAGGGTAAAAGACAATGATTCATGGTTCAGAGTTGTACTTCTAAACTTGATTAATGATCTTAAAACACGAGGCCAGCAAACCCCACAGTTACCAAGCTAGGGAATTGTTGGAACTTAAAACGATTAACCACAACAAGGGCACAGTGGCAGAGCATTGCATGCAAGATGGCAGATGAAAACATAGCATGCAGAGAAGAAGCATCGAATGGTCTTACTTGTGCAAACTAGTGTCCAGGCAAAGTGGTGAGGAGGGAGGATGGGGGAAGCATTAGGAAAAACTCAGGTAAGTTCAAGTGTGCTAACAGTCAATGAACACAATCAAGCATATTCTGTAATACCCAACTATATGGAAGAGAACAGTTTCTCATCTCAGGCTGCTAATGTTCAGGACTATTGACTCTTTGGAGAACAGCAGCCTCTGCTAGGGCCCCATAAAGTTTTGGCTAGACAATTTCCCCCCTTGCACATGGTATTGGGGAACAGTTATAATTAAGGGGTGAAACTAAATCCTGTTTCAAGTTTTAAGTTTACTCCCTTTGCTCCATGGCTCAAAAGCCATGAACAAAATTCCACACAGATGCAAGGCAAGCTGTGGATCAAGAAGAAAGGAAATTCCAGTTGAAATTAGCTTTCCTAATCAGAGATTTTAAAAAAAGTCTCCAAATAAGGCCATTATCCTAATCAATCTGAGTATATAAAATGCAAACAGAAGATCTTTACATCTTGAGGACGACTTGGCTGGCCAGCCCAATTTTTTGTACCATTCTAGTTCTGGAATATTTTACTTCCTGTCAAAATCGCAGGCAACTCGACGGCACATAACAACAACAACAACAACTACCACCTGTCAAAATTATTTTTGACAATTGGTTGGAAAGTCAAGAATCATGTACAGCAAAATTAAAATTCTATACCCATTTGCTTCTTGTTCCCCACTGTGAGAATTGAAAAACTTTTATACCTGAGTTGAAGTAGCATTTAAGAGCTTTATTGGTATTAAGCAATACTATCTCAGGATTTCAGTGGTAAACTTTCTTCCAAAGTGGAGCTATCAGAGGAAGGCAGTTAAAGGACAATAATGGATCAAATATTTTATTCTATATGCATATATTCTCTACCTTTAAAAACAGAAAAAAAATTAAAGTTGAAAATAATCTGGTGACTAAGGCAGAGAATGCTGTTGCCAGGGGCTAACAGGGAACAGAAAACCTCCAGTTCAACCACAAAAAAGGTTATGTGAATGCATAACCTGTGTTAGGTCTTGAAAAAGTATATAGGACAGGTTACTGCTGAAAACTCAAGCCTCACGGACAGCCCCACTGCTCTTTGAATTGCACATTTGCGTCAGTATTAAGTGCAGCAGTAGACCATTACTCAGATGACTTCCCGAAAGCAGCCCTCGTAAGGCCCACAGGGACATGCAGGGGCCAGAGATATTAGCTGACACCAGGAAATATCTCAGCCTTAAGGGCTCCCAGAACAAATGAAAATCCCTCACCCCATTTACTCCTCCCCAGTGATGGAGAGCCACTTAGTTGAGCCTTAGGTGATGGAGGCAACTTGATTCCTCCTGTGTTCACCATCCAGCTCCTAAGCACTCTATACCAGCATACTGGGCAACATGCCATAAGAAATAAACACTAGTGGTATTCTCTCTCCCCATCAGTCACTCCCTTAGACTCTATAATAGGGTGATAAAATAAGTTGCTCAGAATCAGTAGAAACAAACAGCCAATCAATTTAGAGCTGCATATTCAGATTCTCCATGACTTTTTATTAAGAGATTTTCCAGTTCCTTCAAGAGGAAAAAAAAATAACTTTTTTGTTTGTTTGAAAAAGGGGATTACTTTTGTTTCAGTCATCAAAAAAGTTGCAATATTCTGTTAGTCATCTTACCATGAAAGGCTTGACAATTTTTAGACAGAGGGTTAGAGCAGAACTGAAGAGTCTTTAAACCAAGACAGTACAGTGAAGTCTTCAACATCCACACTATTTGCTTCCCCAGCCTATGAGGCTAGAGGAGGATTCCTAAAAAGATACCTCTTAGAATGACAGGTGCACAGTCAGGTCCTTTGGCAACAACATTATGCTGCATTGATCTCCAGATTCTCAAGCCTGGGGGACTAACATGCCAGCAGATACAAAAGCCACAAGGTACACATCACTAACAGAAGGAACATAGAAGGTGTTCCTCACAAAGTAGGAACCGCTTCCATATGGGGAAATCAAATAAAGAATAAGTGAGTACGCCAAGCCATTCATTGTAAGCCAGCAACCAGCATTTCCCAGAACCAACCAGCCCACAGACATAGCCACAGGACTCGTAGCACACACATATTAAGCCTTTTCCCTATGACTCTTGGTTACATCCTCACTTAGACCGCATACCATCACTATGACTCTAGCCTAGCTCTCTTTGCAAACAAAAATCTAAACACAATCTAGAAGATACGCTAAAAGATCTTTATCCCTCTGACACTTATGTTGTTGTTATGTGCCGTCAAGTTGCTTGCGACTCATAGCGACCCTATGTACAACAGCCCTAAACTCCGCTCTATCATGTTGACTTTCATTCACTCTATTTTGGCTTTTTCTTCCATATACTTCTTATACATTTTAACTCTCCCTTGGTTTCAAGGCTGCAACAATGTCAAGTGGTATCCCTCCTGTTTAAATATGTCTAGAGCTAGCTAATTTCTTATTCCTTCAGTCTAGATTTCTTTTGGATCTGAAAGTACCATAAAGATCTCTTTGCTGATATAAAAGATTTATGTTCTCCCTCAAATTTTGCTCTTACCAGGCCCTTTCTCCAATTTCCATACTTTCTGCTCATATATTTAAAAATATTTCTTTACATGTCAAAACCTAGCTCTTAGTAGAATACTAATGAACATATATAGAGAGAGAATGAAGTACTTTATGAAATAAAAGACCTTAAGAACCCATGGACTTAACCAAGTCTCTAGCCCCAAACCTGTTCTGAGATCCTTTTTATTTTTATCAAAAGTGTCTAAGGATCAGAGATTTGCAAACAGGTCTTTTTTTGTTGTACTTCTACTGACCTCTTTTTCTTGACATTGCTCATTGGTGGCTGGAGGCCCAACAAAGCCTTTGCAAGCCCTATAACCTACATACCACCTAGGCTAGGGTTGGCATACACACTTAATCCTTAGTTTGCTGGGAGAGGGAATGAACGTGTCCTAGGAAGATAGGTCAGAATCCAAAGGAGTCCTAAGACAACACACAATCTTACCGCATCAAACTCCGCTTGATCATCCTCAGGTAGGTCACTGGTTTCATAAACATCTGGCTCGTTCCTGGCCTGTAGGCAGAAGTGGTAATCACCAGACCTCATCACCTACTGGACCCACCAACACCCCTTCTTCCACTCTGAAAACAGGGAAGGCAGGCTGTGATGTTAAGATCCTGTCCTTTCTCTTCTACCTGTCCCTTACTGCACGTTAGCACCTCTTCCCTCAGCAGAGTGAGAATGACAGGTAAAATGGCACCCCTTGGCACCTGGTTTGTGGTGATGACAGAGTTTCCATCCAGAAAGGTAGAGGGTGAGGGAGCATGTCGTTAGTAATCATGTCAGAAGTAGGTGAGGAATACCTTTGAATTAGGCCTGGTACACCACTACCCTGGTACAAAGGGTGAGTCAGGACTAAGGTCCTGTGACCCAACCCCCAACCCGAGGATGCAGGCAGAACTGCACCACGGCATTGCTAGCATGGACAATGGAGAAGGGAGGTGCAGATTCCTGGAGATCCCACCTCTGACACAAGAAAATTTCTGCCACCCTCACCTCTTCGTTGACAAGCTGAAGGCACCAAATAGCACAGAGAGTGTGTGTTCATGTATGTGTTCTGGGATGTACTGAGAAGTGGAGAGATTAAGAGGAAAGCTGCGGTGACATAGGACGTGTCGACACAGGTGGAAACACTAGGGATAAAGTGGTAATGTCCAGAGATGATTTGGGGGCGGGGGAACCAGAGACTGCCAGCAAGGAGGCCTGTGCGCGGCCTGAAGGCCCAGGCCCAGCCGGGTAGGCGGAGTCCGGAAGGTCTTGTAGCGGGTCGGGGAGCCGGGGGCACGCGCCCTTAGGGGGGAGGAGGGGCTTCAGGAGGGAGGGGTGACGGGTTAGTGTCTGTCGAGGGTCCTAGGGAGATCGGGGGCGCGGTCCTGAGGAGTTCGGGCCGGCCCTGTACTCACAATGCCGGGAAGGTCGGCGTATTTAGGGTCCGCCATGGCGGCGGCGAGGCGGGGTTGGGGGACCGGGACCTCAGCAGTGCCGGGGGCTGGCGTTCGGGTAGGGGAGATGCTGAGTCCGGGGTCCCGAGTTAAGGCGGCAGCAAAGGGAGCGGCGAAGGAGCTGAAAGTCTCGCGACAAGGGTAGTGCATCAGAAAGGTAAAGCAAAAATCGCGAGAATAGCCCGACACCACACCCCTGGCGAAGCAGGGATTGGCGAGAACGAGGCCAGGGAATGAGATAATGGCAGGGGATGAGGGGAAACACCCCTTGGCTTTGTGGGATATGTAGTCCTGGCTGATTGAGACTAGAGGGGAGACCTATACTAAAGCCCTTTAGAAAGCTTTTCTGCGCTTTTTAAAAAAAAATGAAATCTGTGAAAGAATTTTATATTTCTTGTTTTTCAGGTGAATCAACTTAAACTTCCAGGAAGTAGGAAACAAGATAAAATCACACAACTAGACCTGTTGTGGAACAACAAGGATTTAACACCACCACCACCACCACCTCACCACAGTAGTAATAACAAAATTGAATAAACCAGGGGTGAGTAAAATTAGAACATAGAAAATAATTACATATCAAGATGGATGAAGGAGTGCACAACTATTGCTGCGTTATTTACAGTAGCAAAGAGATAAAACCAACCCAAGTGCCCAGCAACAAACAAATGGATGGAAAAACTATGGTGTATTAATACAATGGAATACTATGAAGCATTGAAAAGTAATGAACCCATAAAATATTGCACAACTTAGAGAACCTTGGAACACATCATGCTGAGTGTAATATGTCAGGAAAAATACTGAATAGCACCACTGTTATAAAGCAGGTCGGACATGGTGGATTGGGAGGAGAACAGAATAAGAGTGGATAAATAATGACCATTGAATTGGAACTGATGAAGGAAAGAACTGTCTAAAAGGAATATGTGACCAAATACTCCACTGGAGTATTTACTTCAAGAAGCTGTGCTGCAGTCTTTAAGGTATATATGATTAAGCATTATGCATAGGACAGTATCCGAGAATAGTAGATACATCATTGCAAAGAGAACTGGAGGTGGAGTGAAGTAGGTAACTGTGCAAAAATGAATATTTTTTTTTAAAAAGTGAACTTGGGAAAGGGGAAAGGAAGGAGAGTGGATAAAGCGCAACAATGAATAAATTAAAATCAGGGTCAGCACACTTGGCACCAGTAGCCAGGAAATAAAAAAATGTATTGCGATGGGAAAGTCTGCTGTTAGGGACCGCTCCAGAATACTAAAGAGCAATGGTGTCACTCTGGAGACTAAGGTGTGTCTGATACAGGTCATAGTCTTTGTAATCACTTGTTATGCATCAGAGAGTTGGACAGTAACTGGGGAGGACTGAAGGACAATTAATGCCTTTGAGCTGTGGTGCTAGAGAAGAGTATTGCAAGTACCATGGACTGCCAAGAAAACAGATTCAGCCTGGAAAGGGTTAAACCAGGTTGCTCCTTGGAGGCAAGGATTCTGGGGCTTCTTCTGACATACTTTGGACATGTTGTAAGGAGGGACAGGTCATGCTTGGGAGGGTGGAGAGCAAGCAAAGGAGGAGAAGGCCCTCTAAGAGGTGGATTGATTCAGTGACTGGGGTAATCGGGATGGGAGTGTCAGAGGCAGTGCGATTGGCACAGGACAGAGCAGAGTTGTTGTACATAGGGTTGCTATGAGTCGCAAGGGACTCGACGGCACATAATAAAAACTTGTCTGTAAACGTTCATTAAAATCACAATGAAAATAAAATTTTAATTTAAAAAAGATGGATGAAGGGAAACGCAATATCCAAAAAAGGGTAATCAGCAAAATATCACTAAAGAAAGTGGAGATACAGGGAAAGAAAGGTTAATAGAAATCCGAATTAACAGTGAGACATGGGTATTGAAATTAATGTTATAGAAAAATATGTGTGGATGATTGAATTAAAAACTAAATTGCTTTCTAAATCTTCATACAAAGCACACTAAATAATACAATAATAAATAGTGCAACTTTGAAAGTAAAATTTAGTAAATCCTGAATGTATATAGGAATGGAAACATGATCTTCTCAAGGTAAAACTGTCAGCTTTTTGTTGTCGGTCTGGATGGTTGCTGTCGAAATGGACAAGTTCATGAAACCAGAGAAGGTAGTGCTGGTCCTGGCCAGACGATACTCTGGACGCAAAGCCGTCATTGTCAAGAACATTGATGATGGCACCTCTGACCGCCCCTATAGCCATGTTCTGGTAGCTGGAATTGACCGCTATCCCCGAAAATTGACAGCTGCCATGGGCAAGGAAAAAATTGCCAAGAGGTCAAAGATCAAGTCCTTTGTGAAAGTTTATAACTACAGTCACCTCATGCCCACAAGGTACTCTGTGGATATCCCCTAGGACAAAACCATTGTTAACAAGGATGTCTTCAGAGACCCTGCTCTTAAACACAAGGCAAGGCGGGAAGCCAAGGTCAAGTTTGAGGAGAGGTACAAGACAGGCAAAAACAAGTGGTTCTTCCAGAAGCTGATATTTTAAATCTTCTATTTCAGTCATTAAAAATACTCCCCCCCGCAAAAAAAAAAGAACTGTCAGAAAACATACAGCACACCTAACAGAGCAAGGAAACACTACATGGTTAAAAATCGGAATGGATATATGACAGGGATGTGTCCTATCTCCATACCTTTTCAATCTATATGTGGAATAGATCATCTGGGAGGCTGGCAGTAGGATTGGAAGAAGACTCATCAACAACTTCTGTTATGCAGATGACACAACCTTACTTGCTAAAACAGGATGACCTGAAGTGCTTGCTGCAGAAGATCAAGGACTGTTGTTGTT
>NW_006399962.1:2042746-2068223 GCF_000299155.1 Elephantulus edwardii | reverse complement strand
TGTCTGCCAATTCCTTTCGATACAGTGACTCAGTATATTCTTTCCATCTTCTTTAACATTCTGCCAAAAGCATCCTTGATTATAACAACTCGAGGTTTGAATTTGTTCTTCAGTTCCTTGAGCTTAAGAAATGCTGAGCGAGTTCAGCCCTTTTGATTAAGGACTACAGCCTTCAATATTGATTGAAGTTCAACATCAAGGAAACAAAGATTCTCACTACTGGACCAATTCGCAGCGTCATAATAGACAGTGAAGGGATTGAGATTGTTAACTGATTTAACTTGCTTGGCTCCATAATCAACATTCTTGGTACCAGAAGCCAGGAAATCAAAAGACTAACTGCCTTGAGAAAGTCTCCTGTCAGGAACATCTCCAGAGTACTGAAGAGCAATGATGTCAGCCTGGAGACTAAGGTGTGCCTGATCCAGGCCATGGTCTTTGCAATTACGGTCTATGCATCAGAAAGCTGGACAATGATTATGGATGATAGAGAATTCATGCCTTTGAGGTGTGGTGCCGGAGAAGAGTATTGAATACACCATGGACCACTAGGAGAACAAACACATTCATCCTGAAGAGGGTGAAACCAGGCTGCTTGGAGGCAAGGATTCTAATATTAGGCATGTTGCAAGGAAGGACAAGTCCTTGGAGAGGAACATCAAGCTTAGGAGGGTGGAGGGACAGTGCAAGAAATCTATCTCTGGATGAGATAGATTGACTCAGTGACTGGGGGTGAGTGTGTGGGAGACAATGAGGTTGGCTCAGAACAGTGCAGGGTTCAGAGCTTTTGTACATAGGGTAGTTATGACTTGATGGCACCTAACAACAACAACATAAATTTTAATTTCGGAAAAACAGCCAATAGTTTTTTGTATAAGTATACCCATTGCTGTCTGGGAACATGTTGTTGTTAGGTACTGCTACGCTATCAACAGCAGATTGAAATCTTGTCCTATCCTGTATCATCCTCACGATCTCCAGCAAGCTCAAGCCCTTGTGCAGTCCCTGTGTCAGTCTTCTGAGTATCTAACTTTCTTTCACTGATCCTCTATTTATCCCAGAAGGATGTCTCTCTCTCAAGGATTGGTTCCTCCTGACAACATGCCCAAAGGAAGTGAGGGAAAGTTTCACCTCTGTGGAGCACCCTGGTTGCACTTCCTCCAATACAGATTTGTTTTTAGTTTGGCAGTCTGTGTGATATTCAATATTCTTTGTCATACTGCAATTCAAAGGTATGATTTCTTCTTTGGTCCTACTTTCACGTACACAGGGAGCATTTGAAACTACTATGGATTGGATCAGGAAGCTCTAATGGCCTAGTGATAAGGAGCTGATCTGCCATCCCAAAAGCACACGGTTTGAATCCACCACCTGCTTCACAGGAGAAAGATGCCCAATCTCCTGCCATGGGGTTAAACAGCCTTTGAAAACCTCCTGGAGGATCACCTGTGAGTTGATTTCAACTTGACTGTAAACAACAACATGGATCAGGTGCTGCACCTTATTAGTCTTTAAACTGATATCATTACTCTTCAGCACTTTGGAAGTGTCATTGACTGCAGATTTCTCCAATGCAGCAAGTCTTTTGATTCTGTGATTACTGTTATGGTGGAGGTTCATTGTGGACCCAAATAAGATCAAATCAATGACAATTTCAATCTTTTCCCCCCATCTATCATGATGTTGTCTATTAGCCCAGTGGTGAGGATTTTGTTTTCTTGATATTGAGATGAAATCCATATTGAAGGCCCTATAGTCTTTGATCTTCAGTAAGTGCTTTGAGTCTCCACTTTCTGCAAGAAAAGTTGTGTCATCTGTATAACACAGGTTATTGCTGAGTTTTCCTCCAATTCTGGTGTCACATTTTTCTTCATATAACCTAGCTTTTTGGTGTTTTATTGTTTGTTTTAATCTAGCTTTTTGCATGATTTGTGCATTATGCAGATTAAATAGCTATGGAGAAGGGACAGAATCCTGTAAAAAGTGTGTAAGCAACATGAAGATGGCTGAGTTTGACCTCTACCAATTCCACAAAGAGTAACTGCCCCATCAACAGCATTCCCAGCACAAAACTAATTCCCATAAGGCCAGACATGGTTGCCTATTTTCCTGTATCTACTTCTGCTAAATCTAATACCAATCTTGCAGCTTTATGGGATCCTAAATCTGTTGGAATAGCTACACAGACTTGACAGAATCATACGCATGATTATGAAGTTTATTAGAGAAGTATACTGTTGAGTTGGAACTGAGTCATAGCTGATCCTCCAGCAGGTTTTCAGAGGCCTTACATTGCACAAGAGGAGATTACTCATTTTTCTCCAATGGAGCAGCTGATGAATTAAAGTCACATGCCTTTGGGTTGACAATGCGTCTTCCTAACACTAGCCTACCAGTGCTACTAGGAAATTTTATAGACCACAATTCAGATTGGCAACAGGATACAATTTCATAGTCAAAGAAACTTCTAAAGTGTACTCACAGATTTCAGCCTTTATCCTTGACGCTTTAGGCCATTGTTACAAAGGTCTCTTCTTCTTGTGTACTCTGGAACTGGAACCTACTCATAGATGACCCTCTGGTGAATTTTCAGAGGTGATAAGTTGCACAAGAGGAGTTTGCCCATTTTTCTCCTGCACAGCAGCTGGTGGTTTTGAACAGCATACCTTTGCATTGTTGACACAATTCCTTATTTAAGACACCAGAGCTACCAGTAGACCTACCAGTTATGGGTCTCATCATCCCAATCCTCCAATCTATCAGCAAGCTTGGGCAAAGGCTCCTAGCTTTGGTTTCATGGAGTAGCAGTCCCAAGGTCAGCTCAGTTTCAAGTCTGATCTTTAGTTGTCTGCTGCAGCTCCTGTAGGCCCCATCTGAGTGGCACAGGAATATTTGGTGGTGAGATTCCCTAAATTCTGATGCTAAATCAGCTCAGTTTAATGGTTAGGCAGTCCCCTTGTGGATCCCGCCCATCTATGTGGTAAAATCAAAGTAAATGGTTGGAAAGGCTATTTTGAACAATAAACCCTTGGCACCACAAACCTTGATGTACATCTTTCCTGATTTTAAGCCATGCAGTCAGTATCCCCTTATTTTGTTTAAAAGACTGCTGCTTGGTCTATGTACAACTTTTGCATGAAAACAATTAAATGCCTTGTGATTTTCAATATTATCCATAATTTATTATTATATATGCAGTCAGATTCCTTTATATGGTCAATTGTTGTTGTTGTTGTTATGTGCCGTTGAGTCGCTTGTGACTCATAGTGACCCTATGTACAACAGCTCTAAACTTTGCTCTGTCTTGTGCCAATCGCACCGTCTCTGACATACCCATCCCGATTACCCCAATCACTGAATCAATCCACCTCATAGGGGGCCTTCCCCCTCTGCACTGTCCCTCCACCGTACCAAGCATGATGTCCTTCTCCAAGGACCTGTCCCTCCTTGCAACATGTCCAAAGTATGTTAGACAGAGCTTCAGAATCCTTGCCTCCAAGGAGCATCCCGGTTTGGCCATTTCCAGGATGAATCTGTTTGTTTTCCTAGCAGTCCATGGTACCCTCAATACTCTTCTCCAGCACCACAGCTCAAAGACATTAATTCTCCTTCTATCGTCCTTAGTCATTGTCCAACTCTCTGATGCATAACAAGTGATAGCAAAGACCATGGCCTGTATCAGATGCACCTTGGTCTCCAAAGAGACACTATTGCTCTTCAGTACTTTGGAGAGGTCCCTAACAGCAGACTTTCCCATGGCAATATGTCTTCTAATTATTAATAAACATCTTCCTGGTATTCTCTATTTTTCTAGTTATTTGAAACTCATATTTGACGGAACAATATTTTTCCAGGTTTTTCCTCTAAAACCTCCTGTCTTTTTCATCTAAATTTGGCAATCCTCTTTCAAAGTTCATAGAATAAAAAAGTGATGGTTCAAATTTGACTACCCACACTTTTGTTCTTAACCACCAAAAGTTTCCAGACTTAAGAATTTCACAGTTTAATAAAAGTAAAACAACAATCCTTTTTTAGGATAAACATTGAATCTTCACCTGATTCTTTTACTAAGTACCAGACCAAAACCTACTGCCCTAGAGTTGATTTCAGCTCATGATGACCCTCCTAGTCCCTGAGGTTACACTTCTCTACCAGAGGAGACTGTCCAGCTTTGTCCCACAGAGGGGTTTAAACAACTGATCTTTCAATTAACAGAACAACACATAGCAAACTATGTTGTCAAGGCTTGATACCTTTGAGCTGTGGTGTTGAAGAAGAGTATTGAATATACCATGGACTACTAAGAAAATTAACAGGTTCATCTGGAGAGGGTTAAACCAGGCTGCTCCTTGGAGGCAACGATTCTGAAGCTTCATCTGACATATTTTGGACATGTTGCAAAGAGGGGCCAGTCCTTGGAGAAGGATGTCATGCTTGGGAGGATGGAGGGAGAGCACAGGAGAGGAAGACCCTCTATGAAGTGGATTGATTCAGTGACTGGAGTAATGGGGGTATGTGTGTCAGAGACAGTGAGATTGACACAGGACAGAGCAGGGTTTAGGGCTGTTGTATATAGGGTCACTATGAGTCACAGGTGACTTGACAGCACATAGCAACAACAGCAACAAGTACATTTAAAAAATAAAAATTATCTCCTATCACTATTTTTGCTTAATTGATAAATAAGTCTCAATAAAACCAATTCTTTTAAGTACAACATATCAGTTTTATTAAAAAGTCACCATATTAATTTTTAACTAGTAATTTATTGTGGTTTTGGTAAAAATTGACACCACTATTAAGGTTCCTTTTTGACAGTTTCCAGGCAAATTAATTAATGACATTAGTTAAAATATTCACATTGTGGGTTCAACGTATTTTTAAACTGTGTTTTGGCTGCTCTGTATCCAGTACTCTAGTTTCCCTAGTCTTTTGTCCAATCTGTGCTATAGATTAAACGTTGACTTTTTGGACTCATGTGGATGGGTTTGTTGTGTTGGTTTTCTGTTTCTTTTGTTTAGTAGAGTACAGTGTATGCTGGGGGTAAGGGATTATCCAGCAACCCTCCATAGACAGGAATTTTGAAAATATTTCACTGTGATGCTGCCTTGGCACTTTTGGGGCTCTGAAGTTGAGATCTGTCCTGAGCTTGTGGGATGCTGCAATACTTGGGAACAATGCCAGACTGATTTTCGCCTATTTTCCCAAGTTGGGAACTTACTTTCATTTTATCTACAGTATTCTGGCTCTTCTCCAAGCCTTTTTGCTTCTTTTTCCATAGTCTTTTTTTTTTTAAATTTTTTTTATTTTATTAGTGTGTGTGTGTGTGTGTGTGTGTGTGTGTGTGTGTGTGTGTGTGTGCTGTCAAATCAGATCTGACTGGTACAGGAGGAGATTGTTCCTCCTTCTCCAGGAGAGCATCTGGTGGATTTGAACTGTGCACCTTTGAGATTGCAGTGCAGCTTCTTGCCACTAGGCCACCAGAGCTCGCCTCTTCATAGTCTTGTCATCCAATTCTTTATGATGAACTATTTTTTTCTCAGATCGCTCAAGTTTCAGATGGGTTAGAGGAGTAGATTTGACAAAAGAAACCCCCTTCAAATGATCTCTAAGTTACTGGATCTTGTCTGGCCAGTGCATCAGCATCTTACCCTTGCTCTACAGTGTCTTAAGTGATCTTAGACACTTTTCTATTGCTGGGCAGAGTCTCCATCTCCTCCTCCCTCTTTCATCACTCTAATCCTCCCTTTAGCCTAGAGCTTCAATTCCTGAAGTCTAACTGTGTTGGCTAGTAAAGACTTGGGACCTGAGGGGGTAGGAAATAAATTCAGCTTGCTTCTTGGTAGGTCTGCTCAAGGCCTGCAGCAGATCTGAAGTGGGAGGAAGAAAGCCAAGGCATCTTGGACTTGGTTTTTGCCAAGGAAGGAGGGGAAACAAAGAATAAAGGTCTGAGAAAAGGGCTGGGATGTTGGTACTTTATCAGTTAACTGGAACAGGAAATACACCTTCACAAAGATACCTACATCTATCCACATTCAACGGTGAACTATCATCTTACCCAGACAACAGTATCAAAGTTCTATAAGACAGCAAACAACAAAAGCTGGCAAGGGTGGGGAGACACTGGAACTCTCTTACATTGTTGGTGAGAATGTTAAATTGTTCAACCACTATGAAAAACAATTTAGAACTTACTTTAAAAAGTTAGAAATACCATTTGACTCAGCAATCACACTATTAGGTTTATATCCCAAAGGAATAAAAACTACCACATGAACATATTTATACATACCCAAGTTCATTGTATTGTTTACAATAGCAAAGAGATGGAAACAATCCAGTGGCCATCAGTGGACAAATGGAGAAAGAAACGATGGTATATATGTTGTTGTTGTTTATTGTCTTTGAGTTGAGCAGGAACAAAAGGCCTCTACAACTATTGACATTTATCAAAGTTCATAGAGTTTCCAGAGGCAAGTTATTCAGGAGTGGATGCCACTTCTGTTTCTAGACTTGTCATAGAATGTTATTGGTTGAGTCGCTTGCAATGCATAGCAACCCTACTATGTACAGCAGCTCTGAACCCTTCCCTGTCCTGAGCCAGTCTCATTAATTCTGACACACCAACCCCTATCTTCCCAGTTACTGTTTCAATCTGTCTCATCTGGGTTCTCCCTCTCTTGAGCTGTCCATCTAGCCTTCTGAGCATGATGTCCTTCTCCAAGGACCGATCTCTCTTGTCCACGTGCCCAAAGTAAGTGAGGCAGAACTTCAAAATCCTAACCTCCAAGGAGAGACTTGGTTTCATTCTCTCCAAGACAGACCTATTTGTTTTCTTGGCAGTCCATGGTATGTTCAAGACTCTTCTCCAGCACCACAACTTGAAGGCATCTATTCTTCTGTCATCCTTAGTCATTGTCCAACTTTCTGAAACTTAACAAGTAATTGAGAAGACCATGGCCTGGATTAGGCGCACCTTTGTGTCTAGACTGACATTGTTGCTCTTCTGAACTCTGGAGAGGTCCATGACAGCAGATTTCCTAATGCAATTTGTCTTTTGATTTCCTGACTGGTGATATTAAGAGTGTTGATTGTGGATCCAAGCAAGCTATAATTGTTAACAACCTCAATCTCTTCTCCATTTATTATGGTGCTGCTAATTGTCCCACTGGTGAGAATCTTTATCTTCTTGATGGTGAGCTTCCATCCATATTGAAGACTACAGTCCTTGACCATTTGCAGCAAGTGGTTCAGGTCTTCTTTAGTTTCAGCAAGCCAGGTTGTGTCATCTGCATAGCATAGGTTGTTAATGAGTCTCCCTCCAATTTTGATGCCACACCCCTTCCCATAAAGCCCTGCTTTCCAAATGATCTGTTTTGCATACAGATTGAAAAGGTATGGGGACAGGATGCATCCCTGATGCGCTCCTTAATTTATTTTGAACCCTGCAGTGTTTCCTTGCCCTGTTCTGAGGACTGCCTCTTGGCCCAAGTATAGGTTTTGTGTAAGCACAACTATATCTGTCTATCTATCTATCTATCTATCTATCTATCTATCTCAACACTTAAAAAATGTAAAGAGCTCATGTAATACTGTGTATTAGAGTACATTATGTTAAGTGAAATAAATCAGTCACTAAAGGACTATAGATTTACACAAAGGCATGTTTTTATGAAAAGCTAAAGATTTACACAAAGAATCATACTTGGATGATTACCAGAGATGAGAAGGAAAAGAGAGGGGAGTAAAAATTAATAAATAGAGAACAAATACTTATTAGTTGGGTAAAGGAAAAGGCAATATATAAGGAATTGATGAGACCTAATTAATTACATTAATCAATTGTAATTAATGTTATGAAACAATGTATATGAATGACAGACTGAAAACAATATGACTTGTAAACTTTCACTCAGATGAAACATAATATCCAAATTAAGTAATATGCAAAGGCAGGTAGTTTGGGGATACTAGCTCCTATGGAACAGTGCTGGGCAGTCTCCTCCAGGTGTGATTTACAGCCTCTGAAAACTCCTCAAAGGGTCAATTATGAAAGGGCTCCAATTTGAGTGAAAAGAACAACAATAAAACTACAGGCAGTGTGCAGGAGTGAGAACTACATTGATATGAAAAAGATTTTGAAAGGATGCAGATGTTTACCCTAGGGGTCCTCTCTCTGACTTTACCCATTCCTTTCACCTTCATTGCCTCTGACCCCCTTGTCTCTAGGTAAACTTACTCCCATTCACCTGCATCCCAGTCCCAATTTTAGGAGGCAAAAATAAGAAATGTATCTGCTTTTGAATTCTTAAAAGCTCCGAATGGTGCTTGTCTTCTGTCAAACTGGGGACTTTGTTGATGTGTATGTTGGGGAGAGAAAAGTATATAAACGGACTCCTTAACTTCTAAGAATGGAGCCCTACCTCAGTGGAGATACAGGCACAAGTTTGAGTGGGCTGGGAATTTGGCATCTGCGTGTGAGGAGTGGGGAGGGAAAATGGGAAATGCACTCCCAATTTAGAGAAAGGACTGTGACAGGGGTAGGGGATACCCCAGAATCTAAAGGGAAGTGGAAACCTTTCTGATCCTCTTCCTTAGACAAAATCCACCTCCGACCCTTTATTTTCTTCCAAGGGGGAGGGGAGACTGAGAAGGGACAAACAGGTCGGGGGAGGGGGAAGCATTGTGCGCACTGGAAGGGCAAGGTTGCCCTGAGGTTGAGTGGGGGAGTAAAGGCAAGTAGAGAACGAAGGTCTCCGCGTTGGGTGGTCCCAGCCGAGCAAGTGCCCCCGCGGAGTAGGCCCCGCCCCCTGCTCCTCCTCGCGGCCCCGCCCAAGCCCGCAGCGCGGCGCTGCAGCGCGAAGGGCGGAGAGGCAGAGCGCCGCGAAAGCACCAGCCGCCAGGTCGACCGCCCGCAACCCGGTGCCGCAGCAGACAAGGCGCGCTCGGGTCCTGCTTCTCAGCCCTCGCCCCGGCGCCCCGACAGTGACCGAGCTCCTTTCCTCCGCCGCAGCCTCGGCTGATCACCCTCCTCCTTCGGAGCGCACATCACCCCGGCAACCCCAGGAGTGCCCAACCCCACGTCGGCGACCACCATGGCGGAGACCAACAACGAATGTAGCATCAAGGTGCTCTGCCGATTTCGGCCCCTCAACCAGGCCGAGATCCTCCGGGGGGACAAATTCATCCCCATTTTCCAAGGGGACGACAGCGTCATTATTGGGGTGAGTGCTGCCCCTCGAAAGGGTTTTAGGATGGGGGCGGGAATCCGAATCTTAACACTAAGAAACCTGAGCCCCTGCCTGTTATACTGCGCCCCCTTCTTACCACTCATCCTCCATCCTTTTCGACGCAGCCCCTCCTCTTCCCCCGCATCAGGATGCCTGGGTGTGGCCTGGCCTGGCTTACGGTCTGCAGAGTGGTGATGTTGGGGGGTGACTTTCCTGGGACCAGGAGACCCATCTTCTCATTTCAGCTTTCTACAGGGTCCCTACACCTTTGAGTATTTTTCTGATGTTTTCCCTCTCGCTCAGGGAAGGAACATCTTCTCTTTGTCATAGGCTCTGATTTCAGCCCCCACTTCCCTGTAAAGGAAAAGACTAGTGGATCCAGGGCTAGGCGAGAGGTCAGCAACGCAGGATCTCCACAGAGATCTGAATGAAAGTGGTTTCCAGGACCAAATCCTCCATCATCCTCTGAATTAGTTACAGCCTGGACTTGGGGGGAGGGCACAAATGTCGGGAAGGGTGTTCTGGGAAATGAATACATTGATGCCACACCCAGTTTGGGGGAATCTCTGGGGTCCTAAGGAAATGTCTGCCTTTTCCTCCAGGAGCAGTGGGGTGATTTCAGACTCCTAACACTTCACCTTTAACAAGTAAAATTGTCCGTATGCTAGGAACCCAATAGGTACATTGCTTGTTCATCCTTTATCTTGATGATTCACTAAAAACTAGCAAGCTACTACTGTTCCATCATGAGTACCTTTAGTCATGGAGGAGAATGGGAATAATGTTTATTGTATGCTTGTCTCTGTATGCGTATTATTCAATTGTCAAGACATTACTCTGAAGTAGAGATTAATATTTCCATTTTACAGATGAGGACACTGAGGGCCAAGGAAGTTAAATGACTTTCTCAAGGTCACACAGTTAATTTATTGAACCAAAGGCAAATCTCTAGATTACCCTTCCTTTCCAGTTTTCTATTCTGTACCTTTATCTGCAAAGGGAATTCCTAGGCCTCATCCACTGTGCTTTGCCTTGGCTGGTAGGGACATCAGGCTGTGGGGTGCTAGGGTTGAGTCCTATGGATCTCAAGGGATACTGGGCCAGGAAACTGTGGCCTTGCTTAAGAAGTGAGGGCCAGCTTTGAGGGTTGTCCCTAAGCTTCTCAAGGTCAGGGACACTGCTTATGTATCTTTGACCCACAGTCCTTGGCACAAGGCAAATAGAAGCATGCTTGTTAGAGGAGATGAGGGAGCCTTAGCTCTTCAAGTCAAAGAGAATACAATTTTGAGTAAACACATCTTAGGAATAGTCATGCTTACCCATCTCCAAGGGCCCCAAGGGGGACTATGCTACCATCCTATGCCTTCACAATAATGTGATTTAAATAGATTCTTTGTCTCTGTGTGTGTGTTCCTATAGGTGTATTTGAGTTTATGTTTATTTGCCACTCAGAAAGTGTGCCAATGTTTCTAAAGCTCAGAATCTTAAACCTTGTCCTGAGGGGCCTTGGAATCTGGTCAATCATACCAGTCTACAGAATATCTCAAAAAATCCTGGATCAATGCTTAGTAGCCTGGGTAGCAGTTAATAACTATGAAAGTTGGAACTTGAACCTCCTGTCCCTCTCAAACACTGAGAAACAGGAGGGGGTGGTTATGAGGGAACAAATCCACAAAAAAGACCTCCACTTTTAAGTCCAGTGTCCTTGCCCCAGAAGATATTTCAGGTAAGTCTGAACTACTTTAGGCCCTCTGAGCCATCCTAGAGGTGGGCATAGGGCAGGGGGTGATGCTGAGAGGAAGAGATATGTTAATGTGTCAAATTGTCTCAGCTAAATAGGAGAGGCTCAGTGGAAAGTGGAGAGGAAAGAGAGATGAAGCAGTGTTGGGCTGGGCTGCTGTTTCAAATGGTATCTCCGCTCCATATCTGGTACTTCCTTGTCTCTTTCTTCTGATATTTGAAGACCATACCTTTTCCTGCTTTGTATCTTTCCTGTCCTGTCCTGTCAATCTCTTGGCCCAAGAGAAATGCTTCTACGGGGCCATTTTGTTCTCAGCATCCTGAGAGCTTGCCTTACCAGACTTACTAATCCTTCTCTGTTCAGGAGAATGAGAGCTGTAGGAGAAGGGATTCTGAGAAGACGCTTGAGGGTTATAATAAAAGAGGAAAATCTACCATCTATCCCTTTTATCTTTTCCCCATTAGTTTCCCTTTAGGGGCCAGTGTGTGGGGAACTGTCAGAGGAATTAATGGAGGCAGCTGTGAAGGTGAGAGAGAATAATATTTCCAGATCCAGTCCCTACTCCTTCCTGTAAATATATTTCTTTGCTTCTGCGGCATTGCGGCTAGCTCTGGCCTTTATTGTCTCTTATGTTCATGGGCTTTGTTCTGTTTGGCAACGAGTAGGATAAGCTGAAGACACAGCTCTGTGAATTTTGTCCCTCCCCCACTCCTCTGCCTTCTACCAGGAATCTGGGGATCTGGGGGGTGGGAGGGTGGGGCTTGTCAAAAGCTAATGACCTGAGTCATAGTAGAGGATGTCTGGGTTACCACCTATGTAGTATTCATATTGTTTTGCTTTTTGTGTCACTCAGAATCCCACTGTGACTGTCACTGAATACTTTTATGTGTCTCTCTTTCATTTCTGCCTTCTTCTTCGACTGGCCACCGTGACCCAGTGCCTGTTATCTGACTGTTGCATCTCTCCAGGCCCTAGAAATGCAGTGCGAGACATGAGAGGGATGACAATGAGGAGGAAAACAAAAACCACAAACATCCACATTTTTCTTTATTCAGCTGTCCGATACATGTTGCAAGTTCAGGTCTTCCAGGAGTTAAATGAGTTTTTAAGGAGATAAAAAACAAGGAACATCAAGTCCCTCACTAGGGGAAGTCTAACTTGAGGTCTGCAGAGTTAGTTATTAGCATAGTTTGGGGTGGTCCAGGATTACTTTGATATTGGAAGAAGGGCAACAAGGGATCCTGTTAGCACTGGGGAACCTTTTGAAGGAAAATTAGAGAGGGGAGATAATATTTGGTAAGGCCAGTGTCTCTCCAGTATTTCTATGGCAACCATCCCCAGGGGTGTCACCATGGAAATCAGGCCTAGTGCTTAAAGTTCAGCCTCTACCAGGTGCTTTACCGAGGGTTGGAACAGGCTGGTCATCTCCAGGACCCTGTGACCTTAGGCCTTTCCATGCACTTTAGTCATCACACATGATGGAGCAGTAGGTGTTGGGATACACAAGTGAACAAGGAGGCAACAGGGATCCTTAGGGTGGGATTTAAGGGGAACAAAAAGGTTTGGGATGTGGGATTCTGAAGAAAGACTGCAGAGAAAGCAGTGAGGAGTGCACTGTGGGTGGGAGAAAGATTGACTCTCGGGACATTTCTGAAAGGTGAGAGGGCTGTGTTTCCAAAATAATAGGCTGATACTGCACCAACCCTGTGAGGCGAGGATAGAGGATAACAGGATAAGGAGAGAGATCTCTCTGAGAGGATGGGTGAGGAGCAGAATCCTTCTGAAAATAGAGTTGAGGTTTGAAAAAAAGAGTGATGAAGGACTTTAATGCAGTGCGGAAACTTTTGGAGACAAGCCCAGGTTGACGGGTAGGGCTTAGGGGGAGGGGATGAAAAGGCCATGATAAGAATCTGGTGCAATGTTAGTCATTTCTGTTCATTGATCACCTTGGTGATGTAGATCTGGGGTCAAATTACTTGGATTTGAAAATGCTCCATCATTTCTTAGCTGTGACTCTGTGGGCAAGAAGATATCTCTGAGTCTCATCTGTAAAATGGAATAATAATAGTACCTACTTCATAAGATTGCTGTAAACAGTCATTTAAAAGATAATGTTTATAAATTGCATAGCATAGTAACAGGCATAAACTCTTGGTAAAAGTTATATGCTATTTTATACAAAGTAACCTGATATCATTGTGTTTAAGCACAGAGCTGCTACCTGAAAGGTCAATGGTTTGAGCCACTTGAGAGGAGAAAGACTTGACTGTATGCTTCCATAAAGATCATAGTCTTGGAAACCCTATGGACAGTTGTGCACTGTTTGTAAGGTCAAAATGAATTGGAATAACTCAGCAGCAATGGGTTTGGTTTTGTTTTGGGTTGTTTTATATATTGTCTCCCCACAAGCCTGTGACAAAACCTTCAGGTCTCTGGTGTTTTCAATACTCTCTTTCCCCATCAAAATATCCTTGTGGTTGCCGATTGCCATCGAGTCAAGCTCGACTCATAGCGACCCTATAAACAAAAGACTTGAAGCCTTTCTAAAACTGTTGACGTTTCTCAAAGTTCATAGTTTCCAGAGGCATGTTGTTCAGGAAGTGGATGCCACTTCTGCTTCCAAAATACTTGTTAGGTTCTATCAAATCAATTACGACTCATAGCAACCCTATTAACACATCTGAATCTTGCCCTGTCTGGCACCATCCTCACCATCGAGCTCATTGTTACAGTCGTTGTGCCAATCCATCTTGTTAAGGATCTTCCTCTCTCTCTGGCCTCCACTTTTCCCAACATGATGTCATTTTCCAAGGACTGGTCTATCCTGATAACATGCTCAAAGTATATGAGGCTAGGTTTCACCATCCTTGTGTCAATGGAACACCCTGTTGCACCTCATCCAAAATGTATTTCTTGTTCTTTTGGCAGTCCATGGGGTATTATGCTGTACTTTTCTTCAACACCATCATTCAGAGGTACTGATTATTTTTCTGTCATTCATTTTCTAATTTTCAGTTGCATATAAAGCAATTACAAATACCATGTCTCAGATAAAGTGCACCTCGGTCTTTAAACCAATATAATTACTCTTCAGCACTTAGGAGAGGTAGGTCATTGATAGAAGATTTTTCCAATGCAACACATCTTTTTGATTTTATAACTGCTGTTACCATGGTGTTGATTGTGGATCTGAGTAAAATGGAATCAGTGGCGACTTCAAAAGCTGTACTTCATTAACTAATGGCCTGTGGTTTAGGAACTGCATTTGGTATAGGGTATATGAGGGATTCCTTGCCTTTAAGAAACTCTGTTTAGGTAGTGGTGATCCTCAACCTGTTGAGTAGGGGGGAAAAGATTAACTTCTACTAACTATGCACACACTCTGCCAGATTTGATAAGGCATTCCCTACCACACACTACCATCTGTTAAAAGCAATTATGTGTAATGAGAGATGTGAATAGTAGAAATATTTCACATGTGAATAGTCAGAGGCAGAAAAAAGTGAAAAACCACTAGTTTAATTATTTTCAGGAAAAGATCCAACAAAATTAATTCATCCTGAGCTGTTCATAGGGTTGCTATGAGTTACAGTCCACTGCATGGCGCTTAACAATGATCTTCAATAACAGAAAATGAATTAAAGAAATAAATACTGGAAAATAAATTTCTAGTAACAGAAACAAAAATCTTAAGATAAAGGAAAATAGAAGCCCAACCCTAAACCTAGAATTTAAGGGCTCAGCTATGAGGAAGAAGGTGGGTAGCAGACCTTTCTAGAATTGTTGAATTTATAATCTTTGTCATATTATTTCCCCTCCCTATGAGATTACTAAATACATCCCTTTCAGGCTGTTAGATATTTTACCATGACTACCTAAGAAACTCACCCTCCTTCCTTCTTTGCCTTTTTTTCTCAGCCTATGTTAAGGAAAGGGCAATAATTGACTTCAGCATTTGGAGAGCACCATCCATTTTAATGCATGCACAGTGCTTCCTGGAATCCTGTGATTGGGGGAGAGTGAGAGGGAGTGTATATTGCTGCCCATTTTCCCAGGAGGGAAGAAGGCACAGTTAAGGAATTATGCTAATC
The DNA here is from genome assembly GCF_000299155.1 of Elephantulus edwardii. Classification (NCBI taxonomy): domain Eukaryota; kingdom Metazoa; phylum Chordata; class Mammalia; order Macroscelidea; family Macroscelididae; genus Elephantulus; species Elephantulus edwardii. The sequence goes on along the minus strand of NW_006399962.1, from coordinate 2,053,161 downwards.
CCTTAGGCAAGATGCCTGACTGCATAAGGCATGGATGGAGATTTTGGTTGAGGAGAATCATCTGCCTGAGGCAGGCATGTTTTGTTTGTTTCTGTTTCTTGACCACTGACTGGGAGGAATATTTAGGTAGGCTTAGCAATTACAATTCAAGAACTAAGGTAGATATTTCTATAATAACATTAAAAAGAATATGATTACAATACTAGTAATTTTAATTGCCTTCAAAGTTAAAACAAATCACATTGAATAAACCAGAAACCCTGAGTTCTCCCTCCTCAAGAAAACTTATGTTGTCAATTTGATGTATTTGTTTCCAGTCTTTTCCCTGCATATATACATATAATAATTTTAATAAAATAATACATGCTGTATGGTGTTTTATTACCTATTTTCCAATTTTTTTCACTTAAAATATTGATGATTTTATGACCTTAAATATTTTTACATGATTTTCCTTTTTAAAGCTTTTTATTGTTATTTTAGTGAAAATTTAAAAAGCAGATTGGTTTTCCATTAAATAGTTCATACTCATTATGTTTTGTCACGTTGATTATAATGGTCACATTGTAATGGCACTGTTTACACTTTCTCCCTGTTTCCTGTTAATCATTTGGCCTTTTTTCCCTATCTTTTCCTGCCTTCTGAGCTTTATCCCTGGGCAAACGCTGCTCTTTTGATTTTGTATGATTGATTATTCTAGGGAATTGATCGAGTTATAAGCCTCTCAGTTATTCTACTGAAAGTTGAAAGGGTGATTTCAGTTCTAGGCGTGAAAGGTGACTAATGGTCATATTCTTGAGTGTTCTACCAGTCTCTATCAGACCAGTAAATCTTGTATTGTTTTGTTTTGTTGTTGTTGTTGTTATGTGCTGTCAAGGTGCCTGTGACTCATAGTGACCCTATGTACAACAGCTTTGAACCCTGCTTTGTACTGAGCTGAACTGATTGTCTCTGACACACCTACCCCCATTATCCCAGCCACTGAATCAGTTTATCTCATCCTAGGGTCTTCCTCTCTTATGCTGTCCCTCCACCCTTCCAAGTACCCTTTTCAAGGACTGGTACCTCCTTAAAGCATGCCCTGAGTACGTCAGATGTGGCTTCAGAATTCTTGCCTCTAAGGAGCAGCTCTGGTTTCTAGGATGAGTCTATTTGTTCTTTTAACAATACTGGTATATTTAGTATTCTTTTTGAACACCACAGGTCTGACATGGATTTTTTTTTAAAAAATTGTCTTTTTTTCCCTAATTATCCTTTGAGTGAAAGTTTATACAGCAATCGGTTTTCCATCCATGATTTTGAATTTTGTTCCTCATTTTTCTCCCACTCTATTCAAGGACTTTCTGCTTTGATTCCTCTCAGAGTGGTCAGTCTTAGCTGGACACCATCTAGTTCTTCTGGTTTTAGGATCATTCAGACTAAAGTTCATGCAGTCCTTTGAACTAAAAATAGTCTTTGACTTTCTGCACTCTTCTTTGCTCTGAACAGCAGAAACCAATAGTTATACCTTTGAAACAATTTGACTTAATAGGTTTAAACTTTTATTTTTAATAGGTCTTACATGTACCTATAAGACCTATTAAAAATAAAATCATGAGGCACCTGTTGCAGAAGATCAAAGAATACACCCTTCAATATGGATTACATCTCAATGTAAAGAAAACCAAGGTTCTTCCCACTGGACTAATAGGTACCATCATGATGAATGGAGAAAAGATTGAAACTGTCAACAACTTTGTCTTACATGGATCCATAATTAACACTCTTAGTACCTGCTATCAAGAAGTCAGGAGACATGTTGCACTGGGAAAATCTGCAGTTAGGGACCTTTGAGATAATGTCAGTTTGAGGACTAAGATGCAACTGATTCAGGGCATGGTCTTTCTGATCACTTGCAATGCATCTGAGAGCTGGACAATGAATAAAGATGACTGAAGAATTGATGCCTTTGAGCTGTGGTGTTGGAGAAGAGTGTTGAACATCCCAAACAAATATGTCTTGGAGAGGGTGCAGCCAGAGTGTTCTTAGGAGAAGGACATGATACCTGGAGGAAGAGGGGAAGACCCTTAACCAGGTGGATTGACATGGTCACTGCGCAGTGAGCTTTAAAGTGTCAGGATGTGTGAGGATGGCACAGGATAGGACAAGATTTAGATCTGTTGTTCATAGAGTTGCTAAGGGTTGAATTTGACTCAGTGACATCTAACAATAACAACAACATGTATATACATATGGTAAAGTTCAATTGACCAAAATAAGTTAAGCTTTTTACCTATTCCTCTTTCCCAGCATTTCAGTTTTCCTTTCAAGAGGCAATCATATTTATCAGTTTCCTATAAATACTCCCCAAAACGTATTTTATAGTCACTCTTTCATTCATTGCCATTTAACTTGAGTCAACTCTTAGCTGAACTTCCATTGGGTTGCCAAGGCTGTAAATTGCATGGGAGGAGATGGCCCATCTTTCTCCTGTGGAACCGCTGGTGGGTGTAAACTATCAGAGAAGTGTCATCTTTGAGTTAGCAGTGGCACCACTCCCTATGTGCTAGACCACCAAAGCTCCCCCTATTATACATGTATAAGCAAATACATATATGCACAGACACGAATGCATGAGTAATTTTTTTAACCAAAGGTAGCATATGGTCCAGCATCTTGGTCTTTGGTTTTGTTTTTTTTATTTCCCCCAACACTTAACAACAAGTCTTGGAAATCTTTATATATTAGCAAATAAAGATCTCATGCTTTCTAACAGTTGTGTAATAATGTGTTATAATAGGAATATATTAAGCTTTATTTAACTAGACCCCCATTGATGAACATTTTAGTTATTTTACTCTTCTGCTATTACAAATTACTGAATGACCTTGAATATACATATTTTGCATATGGGCAGGATTTGACATAAATTTGTAGATGTGGACATCATAAAGAATATGTATTTGAAAATTGGGTGGCTCTAAATGCCTAATTGGTAGGGAGTTATATTGCTAACTCAAAAGTGGTGCCTTTCTGGCTGTCCAAATCCACCGGTGACTCAGAAAGGGAAAGATGGGCAATAGCCTCCCATGCAGTTTATAGCCTTGGAAACTGAATGGAGAGTCAGCTATGAGTTGATTCCAGCAACGCAGTAAGTTAAGCTTAAGAGCTAATTTAAAAATCACCTTTTTCAGAATTGGCTTTGGTTTATACTCTCACCAGCAGTATATATAGGTCTCTATTTCTTCAAAAATGGTATTTCATATTTTTCTTTTTTCAAATGAGTTGGTTTAATTCCATGTGGTACAGAGTTCTGGGCATAACAAAGAATGAAGAGGCAATTCTGACAGGATTCTGGATTGTGTTTACTTTGACTGCACAGCTAAGATCAGAATAGCTGAGTGAGAACTGGAGATGGACCATCAAAGGGTTTCTTCTTCTTCACTGTTTCCAAAAGTTTCTTCTTAAATGTACAGCAGGCTCCAAGACAACACTTCATTTTAACCACAGGTCGCAACAGATGTTATAGCAGAGAATCCAGACGTTTTAAAAAGGAACGGAAATAAGATTCATCATTGCCTCAGTCTTATTTTTTTGCCAGATTTCTTTTTTTTTTTTTTTTGGCTCTTTTCAGTTTATTGCATGAAAGTGTTACACTAGTCCAAGTTAAAAGTGGACCCCAAATGGTTACATTATACAAACTGTGAAGTTTTACACTTGTGACAAGGGACAGAAGGGAGATTTTCTACTCATTGCAAGGAAATCCTCACTTAAGTTTCAGTGAGCCACAAGCACTTAAAAGCCATGAACCTTCAGCTGGTCGTCCTTAGCCAGTCCAACCTCTACAAGGAACTGGCACATGTTCTTGTCTGGTCACCCTGTAGCTGAATTACTTCTCCATATTCTGGATGCTCAATTACAGTACCATTGCAGGCAAACTTCTTAAACGCCTTCACTAGTTTCTTTTTATCGTAATCATCAGCGATCCCTTGGACAGTTGTAAGGGTCTTCCTGCCGTTTCTCTGTTGAATTCTTATATAGATATAATCCTCAGTCCCAGCAGGAAGCAGGTCATCACCCTTGCATCAGCAAAGGGGTCGAAAGAGTGGAGGTTCTGGACAGCAGACATACGATACGATTCCTTTTCCTCGGTGGAAACGGCCTGCGGAAGGCGGTGGCGGGATAAGGCGGGCAGGGTGGACGAGGGGCCTTGAGGGGGAGGCAGCTGAGTCCTCGGCGGCGGCTCAGTGATTGGGGCAGATTTCTTAATTCCACTCATGGCCAGGAGATCTTTGCCCGCAGCCTTCACTTTTAGCTCCTTGAATTTCTTCTGTTCTTCTTTTTGTTTCTGCTTGAGAGCCTTATCTTCCTCTTCCATCTCCTTGGTCTGCTTCTTGGGCTGTTTCAGGGGCTACTTCTTACCACCTTCATGGCCAGACATGGTGCCAGCCGCCCCTCCCCAGACCTGCTGCCAAAAACGATTTCATATTTTTTCTTAGGCATTTATCTTACCAAGAGTGAGGTTGAGCATCAATTCATGTTTAAGAGCTATTATAATATTTTAATAATGTTATATTGAACAGCAGTTACTGAAATATAATTATATAGCATAACAGCAGTTATTGAAATATAATTTATATAGAGTACACATCTCAAGTAGACAACTTGATAAATTTGACATATGTAGAAACCTGTGGAGCCATTACCTGGACAGTTATCTAGAACAATCTATCACTCTTATATGCTGCCTTATGCCTCTTTACAGTTGCCATCACTCACCCCCAAGTAACCACTATTTTGACTACTATCGCTATAGATAAGTTCATCCATTCCTAAAAGCTTTGTATAAAGGGATATGTGCTCTTTTATGTCTGACTTCTTTCACACAGTTCCTATTATGATGTCATTTTAAATAGTAAACAAAAGAATAAAATATATGCCAATGCAATAATATAATTTCTTGTATTAGCCGGTACTCCAGATGTTATTCCTTAGAGTTGCTGTGATTGTCATTGTTATGTATCATCAAGTCAACTACAATTCATAGTGACCCTATGCACAATAGCTCTGAACCTTGCTCTATCCTGAGCCAATCTCACTGTCTTTGACACATGTACCCTCATTACCCATCAGTCCATCTCATTACTGTATCAGTTCATCTCATCCAGTATTTTCTTCACCTGCACTGTCCCTTGACCCTTCCAAGCATGATCTCTTTATCCAAAGACCAGAACTGTCATCCAAACAGATGTATGTACACCCATGTTTATTGCTGCGTTATTCACAGTAGCAAAGAAATAGAAGAAACCTTAGTGCCCACCAACAAATGGATGGATAGAAAAACGATGAGAGATATATTTTCACACAATGCAGTACTATGCAGCTCTGAAAAATAATAAACTCATAAAACATTGCACAACATAGGTGGCCCTGGATGACATTATGCTCAGTCTCAGAAAGACAAATACTATATAACACTACTGTTAGGAAGCCTCACTGACGTAAGAGGTTGGGAGAAGAATAGGAAAATAGTGGATAGATAATGAACACTATATTGTAACAGATGAGGGAGAGAACTATTTAAAAGGAATATATGATTAGGTATTATATATAAGACAGTGGCCCAGAATAAGAGGTACATTGCAAAAAAGGACTGAAGGAGGAGGAGGGGAGGGAGGAAATTGTACAATAACGAATGATTTTTTTTTTTAAAGAAAGTGAATGGGGGGAGGAGGAGGGAGGAAAATGAGCAACAATGAATGAGTGAAAATCCAACTTTTCTGTAAACTTTCATTAAAATCATAATTAAAATTAAAAAAACCCCAACACACCAAACAAGACTGGTCCCTCCTGGCTACAAAGTATGTGAAATAGAGTATCAAAATCCTTGCCTTCAAGGAACAACTTGGTTTCACTCTGTCCAGGATAGACTTGTTAGTTCTCTTGGCAGTCCAAGGTATGTTCAGTACTCTTGTCTAACACCACAACTCAAAGACATCAAATCTTCTTCTGTCATCTTTGGTCATTGTCCAACTCTGATGCATAGCAAGTAATTACGAAGACCAGACCTTAGTCTCTAGGTTGACATCCTTGCTCTTCAGCACTCTGGAGAGGTCTCTAATAGCAGATTTTCCTATGGAGTTCATCTGTTATAAGCATTATGGTAATAAGTATCTTTCTATTTAAATTTTTGCTTATGTTTTTATTTCCATGAGGAAGCTCTTACCCTATTGGGTAAGGAGTTGCACTGTCCACCCAAAGGCAAGTAGTTCAAATCTACTAGTTGCTCTGTTAGAAAATGATGATCAGTCTCCTCCTCGGCTATTTATAGCCTCTTTCAGTGGTGTCGGTTCCAACTCGGTGGCACATAACAGTGACATGATTTTCATAGTGTAAATTCTTGGAGGTAAAATTTCTAGGTCAAAAGGTACATACAATTTAAGCCTTTTGACTATGTATTTCTGAATTGCCTCCATTAAAGTTGCACTAATTTACCTTCTGGCCAACTACAGTTGATTTTTGTTTTCCAGTTTATCAGTAAAAAAGAATTTTTGTTTCTTTTTCTGTGAAGTTGTTGAATGTCATTGATGAATATTTGTATTTCTTCTCTGTTGTTTGGACCAAACTATTGACCATTTTCCTCGTTTTAGTTTTTTCTTTTTTGTTATAATTTATGAGAGTTCTTTTTTTGTGGTAATAGTAGCCTCTTGTTTTTAAAAGCCTTAACTTTTCTTATTTAAAAATGTTATATTTTTGTCTTTAAAAAGTTTTAAATATAAAAAAGCAAAAGCTGCTAAAATCCAAAGAAATACTACTACCATTTTTCTATTATATATGTAATATTGTTTATATAGTATACTATTTAAAGTACTTTTTTTTTTGCTTGACAGTATTTAAGGCACACCTTGCCATTATATTTTCTTACATAATACTATTTAAAATTTTTTTCCTCTAAAAGCCATTGTAAAACCCTTGAATATTGCAGATAAAGTATAGATAGTAGTCCCTGTTATGCTCCTCAGGGATAGTCATCTTAAATACTCTGTGTATTGAAGAAAAAAGTAAAAGTCTACCACGCAGTCAGAACCAACTCATAGCTGACCGGTATATTTCTGAAGCTACACAGGAGGAAATTGCCCACATGTCTCCTGAGGAGCTGAGGAGATATATATATTAGTGGAGTCAAACTTGCAGAGGCTTGACCTTTGGGTTAGCAGTGAGCTTCCCTATGGACTAAGCCACCAGACTGCTTTACTGTATGTATAGTTTCTTATATATCTTTTAAAAAAACTACTATTTTCTCTATGTGATTAAAAAAGATTGCTCAAAAGGTTAAATGCTTTATTTCTAACCAAAGGTTGCTAGTTTGAACCTACCCAGAGGCATGCACCTTGAAAGTCAAGCCTAACAATCTGCTCCTGAAAGGCCACAGTCTTGAAAACCCTATGAAGCAGTCTTATTCTGTACACCCGGGGTTGCCATGAGTTAGAATTGATTCAACTAACAATAACAACAACCACCACCACCACCGTATTATACATGTTTTTGTCTTTTCATTTAACAGTCAATCTTGGACATCCCAATGTGTGTCTAAAGCAACCTCACTCATTTCAATGATGTTATATTATAGAAGTATTATAGCCATGGACTGCTAGGAAAACAAACAGATTTGTCCTGGAGAGGGTTAAACCGGGTGGCTCCTTGGAGGCAAGGATTCTGAGGCTCCGTCTAACTTACTTTGGACATGTTGTGAGGAGAGACCGGTCCTTAGAGAGGGACATCATGCTTGGCAGGGTGGAGGGACGGCGCAGGAGAGGAAGGCCCTCTATGAGGTGGATTGATTCAGTGACTGGGATAATTGGGATGGGAGTGTCAGAGACAGTGCGATTGGCACAGGACAGAGCGGAGTTTAGGGCTGTTGTACATAGGGTCGCTATGAGTCGCAGGCGACTCGATGGCACATAACAACAACAACAACAGCATAGCCAAACACCTCTTGGTCTATGTTTGGACTATTTCTAATTTTCCTTAAATTCAAGACACTGTAGTGACGATCCTGCTACATATATCTTAAAGTGGTTAAGTAGGTCTTCAACAGGGGAAATTCTAAACACCAGAATTGCTGGTACAGAGTATGAGCAGTATGGACGTTTAAATATTTAAGAGAAGTGTCTTCCAGCAAGCTTGTGTCGATTTACAGTATTTCCTTCACTGTACAGAGGATCTTTACAACTTCCTTTCCTTTGTGGCTTCTGTTCTTGTGACCTTCAGAGGCTTTCACAGATAATTTTGTTCCATAAGCCAGATAGGGAGCTCTGGTGGCCTAGTGGCAAGAAACTGCGCTGCAATCCTGACGGCACATGGTTCGAGGCCACCAGCTGCTCTGCAGGAGAAGGATGGCCATCTCCTCCTGTGTGACTTATCTGCCTCTGAAAACCCACTGGAGGGTCAGCTATGGGTCGGTTCTGACTTGACTGTACACAACAACAACAACAACAACAACAAACCAGATAGAAATATTTTTAATATAAAAAGAATATTTATTAAGTAAACCAGTATAAAATAAAAAATTATATTAAAAAAGTATATTTCTACAACCAGGAGAGGATAAAATAGATGAATGGACCTTCTAACAATCAAATCTCTATGCACATCCAAAAACTTCCCCAACAGGGTAAAAAAGGAAGCCACAGAAAAAATATTTGGTAATGACATGTCAGACAAGGGACTTATATATAGAATTTATTAAATACTTGAGCACCACAACAAGATAAAGGTAAATAACCCAATTAAAAAATGGGCACAGGCTATGAACAGACACTTCTCCAAAGAAGACATTCAGATGGCAAACAAACACGTGAAGAAATGTTCAAAATCTCTAACTCTAAGAAAGATGAAAATCAAAACAACTGTGAGATATCATCTCACTCCAGTAAGAATAGCAAAATTTAGCAGAACAGCAAACATCAAATGCTGGCAAGATTGTGGATAAACTGGAACCCTTACTCACTCTTGGTGGGAGTGTAAAATGGTGCAACCACTATGGAAGGCTGTATGGAGCTTTCTCAAAAAGTTGCAAATAGAAATACCATTTGACCCAGCAAGTCCACTACTGGGAATTTACTTACCTTAAAGAAACCATAACTGCCACCCAAGCAGATATATGCACTCCCATGTTTATTGCGGCTTTGTTTGCAATAGCAAAGAGCTGGAAATAACTCAAGTGCCCATCAGCAAACGAATGGATAGAGAAGCTCTGGCATATTCACACAATGAAATACTATGCAGCATTGAAAAACAGGGAACTCAGGAAATATGCAAAATGGTTGACCCTGGAGGACATTATGCTGAGTAAAATATCTCAGTCACAAAAGGACAAATATTGCATAGGACCACTGTTATAAAATGGGACTGACATCAGGGTTGAGGGAAGACAGAAAAGGAGGGGAGGAATGATGTATATTGCATTGAAACAGATGAGGGAGAGAACTGTTTAAAAGGGATATATGATTGGGTATTCTTGTTATTACAGAAGTCCAGAGTGAAGGCTGCATAGTGGGGTGGACTTAGGGGGGAGGGATTGCATAACAATTAAAGAGTTTTTCTTTCTTTTCAAGGAAAAGAGTGAATTGGGGGGTTGGGGGTTGGTAGGGAGAAAAGTGCCACAATGAATGACTGGAAACTCTAAGTCTCTGTAAACTTACATGAAAATTAATTAAAAAAATTAAAAAGTATATTTCTTAGTTTTCATTTATGCCAAGTATGTTGTTGTTTGTTATGTGCCGTCGAGTCGTTTGTGACTCATAGCGACCCTATGCACAACAGCCCTAAACTGTGCTCTATCCTGTGCCAATCTCATTGCCTCTGACACACCCATCCTGAGTATAAAGAAGAAAATAATGCATGAACATCTCCCCCTTTTTACATTAAAAATAATAAATACTTGCAAGTTATTTTTATGGTGTAAACAATGCAAAGTACAAAATGAAAAAGGAAAGGCTGTTCTTTCGTAGTTTGTCTCTATAAAGTAACCATTTACAATCTTGTATTATAATTCATTCTAGAAAAAATTCTACATATATCAACACAATATTGTAGACATACATAGAACCGTATCTCTGGCTTGTCATGTTTTATGACTTTCCTTAATTACTTTAAACATGTCTCCTAAATTCTGATATCCATAACCTAGAGATTTGCATTTCAATTCCATAAAGATGGACTCTAGTAAAATAATTTGACAACTTAGTTATAGTCTCTTTACTGAATGGAAAACACAGCAGTAAAGTTTGTCATGTATGATAGAAAATACAACATAGTCTCATTTAACCTTACCTGAGGTCTCTTTTTCATCATGATTATCTTGATTTTTGGTTGTTTTTTAAAAATTTTATTATTTTTGTGTGTGTGTACTGTCAAATCGGATCTGACTGGCA